>NW_012105464.1:1897321-1910597 GCF_000951045.1 Mandrillus leucophaeus
CTTGTGGGCATTTAGTGTTATAAATTTCCCTCTACACACTGCTTTAAATGTGTCCCAGAGATTCTGGTATGTTGTGTCTTTGTTCTCATCGGTTTCAAAGAATGTCTTTACTTCTGCCTTCATTTCATTATTTACCCAGTAGTCATTCAAGAGCAGCTTGTTTAGTTTCCATGCAGTTGTGCAGTTTTGAGTGAGTCTCTTAATCCTGAGTTCTAATTTGATTGCACTGTGGTCTGAGAGACATTTTTTTGTGTGTGTGATTTCTGTTCTTTTACGTTTGCTGAGGAGTGCTTTACTTCCAACTATGTGGTCAGTTTTGGAGTAAGTGCGATGTGGTGCTGAGAAGAATGTATATTCTGTTGATTTGGGGTGGAGAGTTCTGTAGATGTCTATTAGGTCTGCTTGGTGCAGAGCCAAGTTCAATTCCTGGATATCTTTGTTAACCTTCTGTCTCATAGAGCTGTCTAATATTGACAGTGGGGTGTTAAAGTCTCCCATTATTGTTGTGTGGCAGTCTAAGTCTCTTTGTAGGTCTTTAAGGACTTGCTTTATGAATCTGGGTGCTCCTATATTGGATGCATGTATATTTAGGATATTTAACTCTTCTTGTTTAATTTCTCCCTTTACTATTATATAATGGCCTTCTTTGTCTCTTTTGATCTTTGTTGGTTTAAAGTCTGTTTCATGAGAGAGTAGGATTGCAACCCCTGCTTTTTTTGCTATCCATTTGCTTGGTAAATCTTCCTCCATCCCTTTATTTTGAGCCTATGTGTGTCTCTGCACATGAGATGGGTCTCCTGAATACAGCACACTGATGGGTGTTGACTATCCAATTTGCCAGTCTGTGTCTTTTAATTGGGGCACTTAGCCCATTTACATTTAAGGTTAATATTGTTATGTGTGAATTTGATCCTGTCATTATGATGTTATTTTGCCCGTTAGTTGATGCAGTTTCTTCCTAGTATTGATGGTCTTTACAATTTGGCATGTTTTTGCAGTGGCTGGTACCAGTTGTTCCTTTCCATGTTTAGTGCCTCCTTCAGGAGCTCTTGTAAGGCAGGCCTGGCAGTAACAAAATCTCTCAGCATTTGCTTGTCTAAAGGATTTTATTTCTCCTTCACTTATGAAGGTTAGTTTGGCTGGATATGAAATTCTTGGTTGAAAATTCTTTTCTTTAAGAATGTTGAATATTGGCCCCCACTCTCTTCTGACTTGTAGAGTTTCTGCCAAGAGATCCACTGTTAGTCTGATGGGCTTCCCTTTGTGGATAACCCGACCTTTCTCTCTGGCTACCCTTAACATTTTTTCTTTCATTTCAACCTTGATGAATCTGACAATTATGTGTCTTTGGGTTGCCCTTCTTGAGGAGTATCTTTGTGGTGTTCTCTGTATCTCCTGAATTTGAATGTTGGCCTGCCTTGCTAGGTTAGGAAAGTTCTCCTGGATGATATCCTGAAGAGTGTTTTCCAACTTGGTTCCATTCTCCCCATCACTTTCAGGTACACCAGTCAAATGTAGATTTGGTCTTTTCACATAGTCTCATATTTCTTGGAGGCTTTGTTTGTTTCTTTTTACTCTTTTTTCTCTAAACTTCTCTTCTTGCTTTCTTTCATTAATTTGATCTTCAATCACTGACACCCTTTCTTCCACTTGATTGAATCGACTATTGAAGCTTGTGCATGCGTCTCGTAGTTCTCATGCCATGGTTTTCAGCTCCATCAGATCATTTAAGGTCTTCTCTACACTGTTTATTCTAGTTAGCCATTCATCTAATCTTTTTTCAAGGTTTTTGGCTTCCTTGCAATGGGCTCAAACATCCTCCTTTAGCTCGGAGAAGTTTGTTATTACCAACCTTCTGAAGCCTACTTCTGTCAGCTCGTCAAATTCCTTCTCCATCCAGCTTTTTTCTGTCACTGGCAAGGAGCTGCAATCCTTTGGAGGAGAAGAGGCACTCTGGTTTTTAGAATTTTCAGCTTTTCTGCTCTGGTTTCTCCCCATCTTTGTGGTTTTATCTACCTTTGGTCTTTGATGGTGATGACGTATAGATGGGATTTTGGTGTGGATGTTCTTTTTGTTGATGTTATTCCTTTCTGTTTGTTAGTTTTCCTTCTAATAGTCAGATCCCTCAGCTGCAAGTCTGTTGGAGTTTGCTGGAGGTCTACTCCAGACCCTGTTTGCCTGGGTATCACCAGTGGAGGCTACAGAACAGCAAGTATTGCAGAACATCAAAAATTGCTGCCTGATCCTTCCTCTGGAAGCTTCGTCCCAGATGGGCACTGGCCTGTATGAGGTATCAGTCAGCCCCTACTGGGAAGTGTCTCCCAGTTAGACTACATGGGGGTCAGGGAACCACTTGAGGAGGCAGTCTGTCTGTTCTCAGAGCTCAAACACCATGCTGGGAGAGCCACTGCTCTCTTCAGAGCTGTCAGACAGGGATGTTTACGTCTGCAGAAGTTTCTGCTGCCTTTTGTTCAGCTATGTCCTGCCCACAGAGGTAGAGTTTACAGAGGCATCAGGCCTTATTGAGCTGTGGTGGGCTCCACCCAGTTCGAGCTACCCGGGCTGCTTTGTTTACCTACTCAAGCCTCAGCAATGGTGGATGCCCCTCCCCCTGCCAGGCTGCTGCCTTGCAGGTCGATCTCAGATTGCTGTACTAGCAGTGAGCAAGGCTCTGTGGGCGTGGGACCCACGGAGCCAGCCGTGGGATATAATCTCCTGGTGTGCCATTTGCTAAGACCATTGGAAAAGCACAGCATTTGGGCAGGAGTTTTCCGTTTTTCCAGGTACAGTTTGTCATGGCTTTCTTTAGCTAGGAAAGGGAAATCCCCCAACCCCTTGTGCTTCCCAGGTGAGGCGATGCCCTGCCCTGCTTCGGCTCACCCTCTGTGGGCTGCACCCACTCTCCAACCAGTCCCAGTGAGATGAACCAGGTACCTCAGTTGGAAATGCAGAAATCACCTGTCTTCTGCATCGATCACACTGGGAGCTTGCAGACTGGAGCTGTTCCTATTCAGCCATCTTGGAACAGACCCCAAATGTATAATTTCACAACATAGCTAATATACAATTATTAGTAGTATGTTTTGCATTCTATTTTACACAGTCTGTGGAATACAGTGTATATTTCACACAACACATCTTATTTAGGACTACCAACATTTTAATTGCTCAGTAGTCACATGTGACTAATGGCTGTCATATTGTACAGGACACGTCTAAAGTTACAACTTTCAGGACTTTTGGTCACCTGTCTAACTGTCTGTAAAAATATGGAACACATGAAACATCTGTATTGCCTGTCAACACATGAAACACCTGTATTTCTCACCTCCCCCGCAAAACAAGTTAAAATATTATTTTTTTTCCAAATTAGGCATTTCTTTCTTTTAGATATCTGTCCTCTTCAAGAGCAGTGTGACCAATAGTATCTTACTGTCCCCTAACCAGGAATAATAAGAATATAAATAAAGATGTTATTTATTGAGTTTTTGCTCTGTGCTTTTGGCTAATTGCTTTCATATGTGTTTCATTTCAAGTTGGTTTTATATACACACGTTATTATATCTTATTTCAAGATGATTTTACTTCAAGCTCTCTCTCTAAGGAGACCACACTCCAAAAAAATAGAATTTATTAAAAGAAATTCAGGAAGAGTTTGTTGCTCTCAAGTAAAAACTAAGAAAATATTGCTGTTTAATTTTAGTTCTACTTGTCTTTACAATTAAGGAAGTGTGGATGCTACCATAATTCAACTACACAGTATTTATAGGCATTGCTGTAAGCTATTTGATTATGATGCGTGACTAGAAACACATAATTTTGTGTGCAAAGGTTTGTTTATGTCAAGCTGGTATTTAGAGGTCAGGGCCCGTTTCTGAATCATTTCCATAAGAATATAAACTTTAATTTAAAAATTAATACCAATTTATATAGGTCAATCTTAGTATTAAAAAAATTCCAGAGAGTGATGATTTTTCATAGTAATAACTTTTGGGTTTTTTTGTTTTCTTTTGTTTTTGAGACAGTTTTGTTCTGTCACCCAGGCTGGAGTGCAGTGGTGCGATCTTGGCTCACTGCAACCTCCTCCTCCCCGGTTCAAGTAATTCTCCTGCCTCAGCCTCCCAAGTAGCTGGGATTACAGATGTATGCCACTATGCCTGGCTAATTTTTGTATTTTTAATAGAAACAAGGTTTCACCATGTTGGCCAGGCTGGTCTCAAACTCCCGACCTCAAGCAGTCCACCCATCTCAGTCTCCCAAAGTTCTGGGATTACAGGCATGAGCCACCATGCTCGGCCTCACTAATAACTTTTATAACAAAGTGTTTAACATTTTATATATTAAATATTTTCAAGAAATTTCATGCTTGGGATATTGTGATATTATATAAAATAAAATAAATGTTATTTTAATAGGGTAATAAATAGAGCATTAAAATGACTTAGAAAGAAAATAAGAACAGTTACCCTAGGGCAATACGTATTCTGAAAGTTGTTGCGTTTATTTCATTTTCCACTTTTTAAAAATTATCTCAGAAAAGCTGTTGAAAAATTACCATTTTAATGGAGATTTTGAAAATATTTCCTTAAACTCTTTCCTTGAGCTTTTCCTTAAAATGTTCTGAATATGTATCAGGTTTAATTCTAATACTGACATCTAGAATTAATTTTCGCTTTATATTTGTATGTTTTAAGCTAGAGTAACTTTAATATCTATAGCTTACCTTTTGTTTTAGAAAACTAAACCCTGATTAATAGGGCATCTTGTACTTTTGTGTTGTAGGTACAATTACATTTTCTACTATAAGAAGGAAATGTGATGATTATGAGGATGACACAGATCAAGATCAAGCACTCTCCTGTCTTGATTCAATAACAGAACAATCTAGCATTTTTGATGATGCAGATGCGTGTAAGTTTATTATGACAGAGTTTCACTATTAGTTTGCATAAACCCAAATCATCATTCACTTTTGAATGAAATAGTTTATACGCATAATACATATCCAAATTTGTATTGCATATGTCTGTAAGAATTTTAATTCAGTATTAACTATATGTAGCATACATTCTGGAGTTCCACTGCTATTAATGTCAATAGTATCAAAATACTTCAGCTAGAAGAGTGCCCACTCTTTCATAATTGTAAAGCTTTACATATTTTTCTGTCACTATACAAAAGCATACAGCAAATTTCTGATAAAATATTAATGAGTGTATTGTTTTAAAAATGTAATATGCGTTGCTTACTTCAATGTAAGAGATACTAGCAATCTTCCTCATATGCCAAAGAAACTAAACACCATTTTTCCCCCTATATTATAAAACTTTATTTGAATGCTGTTCGATATCATGTCTTTTTAGTACAAGTTCCAAGGAAAATAAGGTGATGAGGAGTTGGAATACTCAGGGCACGTTTCCTGGAAATGGGTGAATGAGGTTTTCTTTTATGGGTGAATAGCAGGGATGTAAGGCCTTAGTAAAGAAAAGTGACTCAACAGGGGCAAACTTGTGGAGGCATTTTAAATGTTATACAAAAGAAGAAATCTTTATTGAATGAATTTGTATTAGATAGCATTCTTCACAGAAACAGAAATGATGGAGTGTGTGTGTCTCTATTTGTGTGTCTGTGTGTACTGAGAGAGAGAGAAAGATTTGCAATTGACACCATTGTGGTAGCTGGTAAATCTGAAATCTGCAAGGCAAGCCAGCAGGCTAAAAAGTCAATGTCAATGTTGCAACCTTGAGTCCAAATTCCCCAGGATAGGACAGGCAGGCTGGAAACTCAGACAGTATTTCTATGTTACAGTCTTGAGAAAAAATTCTTTCTTTTTGGGGGAACATCAATGGTTGCACTTAAGGCCTTCAACTCATTGGAGGAGGCCTACTCAATGGAGGATAATTTGCTTTACTCAGATTATACTAACATAAATATTAATTGCAGTTCTAAAATAGCTTCACCGGAACATCTAGACTAGTGTTTGTTCATACAACTGGGCAGTATAGCCCAGCAAAGTTGACACATGAAATTAAGCATCACTGAATCCATGGACTAAAGAGTGGTATTTAGAAATATTCAGAATGATTTGGAAGAGAAGTTGGGCCAGTTAGACTACTGCAATGGCAAACTGAGTTTAAAGTGAAGACAACCAGATCTTTTATGATGATGGTGGTGGTGGAAATATAGAAATATCACTAAAGATGAGAAATATTTCAGAGACTAGCATTGGATGACTGTCCTTATAGAAGATAACGAAAAAGGGTATTGATTCCAAAAAATAATAATAGAGTTTGTTTGTATTTTTGTCAATAGAAAAAAATAAGACAGAAATTCAGAAAGAAAGAAAAAAGTTTGGGAGACTGTAACACTTAGCAAAGTTTTGTACTTCCTGATGTTGATCTGACATCAAGACATTTACATAGCAATATCCAGTTGCCAATTGAATCTTTATAGCTGAGACTAGAAGAAAAACAATATTAACATGGGTTGAAAAGGTTTAGGGTCTCTTTGAGTGAAATCATGCAGGTGAGACAAAGGAATAGATAATTGCTGTAGATGTGTTATGCTAAAAGTTAAATCCTCAGTAATATCTAGGACAGAAGAACCATGAAGGAAAACCTTCATGAGGGTTAAAGTGTTCAGAAGAGTTTGAAGGAAAATCAAAATATTATGATTTTATGTTAATAGGCTAAAAAAGACTGATCTCTGATAAACATACTAACCTACATATTAACAAGTTGAAAGATAGATTAAAAGCTAGGAAAAGTGTACCTGACAACATTTAAGGTATCCCTAGTTCTTCAGACAGGCCTTTTCATATCCTTACTCTCAGACAGAATTAACTTTTCCCCTATAATAACATGGATCCTTTTTTAAAGACTGCTCCACAGTATATTTATTTTCAATTGAGAAATCTTCTAGCTTTCTTCTCATCAAATAAATGAAAGCAACACCTAAATCAGAATGTTTTAACCTTCCAAATAAGAAAATATGAACGATAATGGTAACACTCACTTTTAATGAGAATCAGATCAAAAGAGGCAATCTCATGCATTACAACAGAAATTTAAATTGATAAAAACTTTTTGAAGAGAACATTTATAGTATGTTTAAACTTTTAATAATTTTTTATCTTCTTCAATCCAATGATTCAGTCTAAGGAATTTGTTAGAATATTCGAAGATATACAAAAAATACAATATTTAAGAATGTTTCTTATGTGATATATTGAATAATTGAAACTAAAGTTTTAATAGTGAATATTTTCTGAATAATATAAATGTGTATATTTTTATGTACATATGAATGTATCAATTATGTATATTGTATACACCCCACTATATTTATGTGTGTATGTCTATATAGCTGTATCTTTCTTGATATTTTAAACCTTGAATTTTATACAAATATATTAAGTAGCTGTCATTTTGTCATGAAATTATGAAGAACTTCTATCTTGATGCTATTCAGGAGTTTCTAAAATCACTATAGTGAATGCTATTGATTTTATAATTAGAAAACTATTTTAAGTTGTTTAAGATTCAGAGTTAAAAAACAATCATTATTTTATTGGTGTTTTCATCAATAAATCATTCACCAATCCCACTCTAATCAATAAATCATACTCAATGTACATGTTTAGCACTGTAGGAACTAAATCAGCTACATCACAACACTGCCACGTGTGATAGTCACAGTAATTATAAATAATAGTTGTTATTGCCCCTGCGATGGTTAATTTCATGTGTCAACTTAGCCAGGCCACAGGGCCCAGATATTTGGTCAGCTTTATTTTTAATGTTTCTGAGAATGTGTTTTATGGATGAGATTAACATTTGAATCCATGGACTTTGAATAAAGCAGATTATCCTCCATAATGTGGTTGAGCTTCATCCAATCAGTTGAAAACCTTAGTGAAATAAAATCTGACCTACCCCAGTATACTTCAGATTTTGGGTTTACCAAGTCTCCACAGTTGTATAAGCCAATTTCTTAAAATCTCTCTTTTTTGCTGTCTTCTTTACACATCCTGCTAGTTCCATCTCTCTGGAGAACCATGACAAATATAGTCCCTGTTCCACAAGTGGGCAGACTCTTGAGATTCTTTGCCAAAAATCACAAGCTAATGGTGGTCACATTGGGATTTGAACCCTGGTCTTATAACTCTGAGTCATTCCACTGATCTTTGCACTGACACAGAGTCATGAAGCAATCTCCTCAGTCATAGCTAATGTTTATTTCTAGAATTATTTTCTCTGTGAGTTCAGTGTGGGTGAAAACATTGGAAAGGCCCAGATAAATATGCATAAGGTACCTAGAAGGGAAAACACTTTTTTTCATTTTAAGAACTTTGATTTATTTTTGAGAAGTCACATTTAAATGTCATAGAAGCACTCAAAGTGCTTTTATAAAATTGAAGGAGCAAATGTGAGCAGAGGCTTCCTTAATAATCTCCCATCAGTATAAATTTGGTAACCTTATTTTCTGCACATTTCTGCTTTTAAGGAAATAAACTGATTTCTGAAAAATAAACAAGTACAGGAGTCAGTTCAAAATGTGGAAATAAATTTGCCCTCAAGAACTCCTCATAGTTATTTGGAATAAGAACTCAACTGGGTCTTATTAATTATAACTATTTTTTTCTCTTTCTCCCTCTTACTAACTGTTTACTTTAAATATCTGGATTGTTCTCAGGTCCACCAATCTTATAAGTATTTTAGATACCTAAGGTGTTGAAACAGGATGCAAAATAGTACAATACAGGATGGTACAGAACAGTGCAGTGCAGTAAAATACAATGTCATGCAATACAATCCAATACAAAGCTACAAATGCCATACAGTGCAATACAATACTACACAATACGATGCTATTCAGTGTCATACAGTGCCATACAATACAGTACAATGCAATGTAAAACATATACTCATGAAAAACATTTTCAGTAGAGAGAAACACTGAGAATTCCACTAGTTTGGGCTTCTTATTTCATAGATGAGGAAACTGAGGCCCAAAGAGGTTAGCAATTTACCTAAATAAATTAATCTAGCATAACAGTTCTTGAAATCTTTTAAACATGATAATACTGATGTGAATATGTATACAATTTACTGAAATTGGAGGACAATCTTAAACCATGACCTAGTTCAACACAGGAAAACAAAAGAATATCAAAGTGGGAAGCTGAACAGAGAGGAAAAGCAAAACGAAACAAAACTGATTTTGATGGACGTGAAAAACCTTTTTATGAAGGGCCTGGTAGATGAGGATTCCAATTTTAGCCTGAGGGAGTATGGTTTTGGTTATCATCAGGGGCAGAATTGCCTGCTTTTTAAAAATATTAGGGAAGCAAAATATAAAAATAATTGTGTCACGACTTAGTCTATGCCCCTTTAAGACTTTCCTTGGGCTAAATTCTTAGGATCCTTTTT
Source organism: Mandrillus leucophaeus (assembly GCF_000951045.1). Classification (NCBI taxonomy): domain Eukaryota; kingdom Metazoa; phylum Chordata; class Mammalia; order Primates; family Cercopithecidae; genus Mandrillus; species Mandrillus leucophaeus. The sequence goes on from NW_012105464.1 coordinate 1,906,753, forward strand.
CAAATTTTCAGGAAACATGCAGTCTCAGTTTCCTGACTTTCTCCTTATACTAGATTCTTATGGTCCTGGAAATGCAGCATTGTGAATTGTAATGACTTATTTAGATATATCTATGTACAAATACATGAATAGTTTGTCAATGAGAAAAAAGATTGGTTATTTCTTTTTGAAACATTAATCCTTAACTTAAAAGTAAAACATTCCAAAATTAATTTTATGGAAGAACTCAATGAGTTACTGGCATAGGTATAGGGCCAGGAGCTTGTACAGGACATTCTCTTGGCCATGCAAGGATGGAGCTTCTCTTATTCCTCACTAACTGTGATAAAAACAGCTTCCCACCCTTTCTTCAGCTGTCTTGACAAAAAGTCCATTAAAAAAAAAAGATTGAAAATGATGTCTGTTCATGATTCTCAAATGTGTATGTTAAGTATGGTATTCTGAAGTCTATATTTAAAAAGTGGTGTTTTGGTTTGTTTTTCAGATGATAATTTTCACAATTTAAGATTCTGGTATAATCTTGAGATCCATAGCACTCCTGGACCACCCACAGACATTATGGAACTGACATGTATTGCTCTGGTAAGTGCCCATTACATGTTCATAGACTCCGTCATTTTGTGAGCAGTTAGACCTTTTGTTGTATAGTAAATTACTTACTATCCCTAAAAACGTCTGTATCAGATGATTGTATTAAGATAAATTAGTCAATCATAGCAATTTTATTTTTAAATCTAGTACTATGGACTTAAAATGCTTTTGGAAAACATATTTTAGTTATATGTTATCTTATCGTGACTGCATTGATTAGCATTCTATCTGTTTCAAGAGTTACTAAAGCAAACTTGCCCTTAGCCTACGTGTTTGTTCACACATAGATGATAAAAACAGGATTGTGCTACTAGACTCTTTCAGCCTTGCTTCTTCCTGGTTTCTACAGCAGACCTTTCACTTGGAAACATATTTGGAGCAACTGGCATACATTTGGGGTTTCCATTAATACTCGGAATAGATTTGTCTGATGTGAATTACTAAAATGTTACTAAATTTGTGTCCAAAATTGTTTAATAAAATTAAATATTGAGTCTTATTTTAAATGAAACATGAGGACAATATTGCTATTAATAATGTTTTATAAATTTAGTTTCCTTATTGTTAGTGCTCAAGTATTTAAATTGATAATAATAAATGTTATTTTTATTTTTAAATATGTGGATAGATTTCTTTATAGAATTGATTGCTTAGAATCTTGAACTTTGGCTCCAATAAATAGAAAGTAAAAAAAGAAAAGATTTAAAATATTATAAGTTTACAAATTGATTATTTGCCCACCTGATTTCTGGGTAAATCTCCATTTAGGCATAGAAGATGAATGATTAAAATTTTGAAATGTGCTCAAGTATAGATCGCAAAAGCATTATCTTCTAAGTGGAAAATTATTTAATATGACGGTAGGATCATTTCACTCAATGAAAATGTCTTATTTCTGTCAATTTGTTACCACTGCAGTGTAAAATCTTCCTTAAAGGTTATTTTAAAATATACATTAAAATGTATCCCTTTATCAACATGTAGAGAAAAAAATTTAAATAGGCTTTGAAAAAACTAAGTGCATATGTAGCACCTCAGAAAAGGAGAAATTGACTTTCTTATTAACTATATGCTTAAAATATGAATAAAGATGACAAAATATGCAAAACAAACATAAATAAATACAATTTTAAAAGAAATTATAGATGGCCAATTGTTGCATCTTCTCATTAAATGGTGTATAAAGTGCCTTTTTTTTTCTGCAAGAGCTATTAGTCCTTCAAGAAAATACTGATAGAAATTGAGATTTTTATAGCTCTCAACCTTAAAAGGTGAAGACTGTCACACAGGCTGAGAAATACACACCATCAGGGTACTTTATGTGCATATGTAAGAAGACTGAGCAAAAAGCAAAAACAAACAAAAAACCAAAACCAAAAAACCACTACTTATCTCTTTGAGAAATTTCAAATATGTTTTCATTTATGAAATTAAATTTGCATATACCCTTTCAGGAATATATTATTTAAATAAATAATGTACTTTTGAATAATGGCACTTGTTCATTTTTCATCAAGGACTTGCCCCTCCCCATGTATATTATAATGTAATCCTAATTCAGTTTGTACTGATTTCCTATAAGTTTTCAATTTAAACCTCGTTTTGTTTTGGCACCACAGTGGGATATGTGTAACTCGTCTTATGCACATATATATTTCTAATTGCTATCATTATTGCTTTTATTATTTGTTATGAACAATTAGCATAGTTATTTCATAAATATACTTAAATAATATTATTTCATGTTCCACTTAGATTAAACACAATTATTGAGTCCCCTTTTCATTGAATAGTTTTACATTATAATACAGGAGCGAAACCTCTTAACACATAACAGCTGCTAGATAGTTCCCTTTGTTACTATAGACAGGTTTACTGTATTAATTAAATGTTCACATTTAACTGAGATTTGTTGAGAACGGACATCTTTTTCAACTAAGTTTACCAACTTAGCCTATCGTGGCTAGTGATGTTGCCAAATTAATAAGTTTTCTCACGTTTCTAGTCATAATTGTTGAAGGTAAAAATGTATTCCCTCTTTAACTTTCAGACATGAAGATTTATTTACTAGAAATAGTATGATTTCTTTTAAATAATGCCATCAAATGAAACCTTTGTCCATTCTTTGAAGAAGATGCTTTCTGACTACTTTCAGAAGTATACTGAAATTGTGGTCCTCACTTGTATATTATTTCCTAATATTATTGACTGCATATTCTGTTCAGGTGAATCATTTGAGAAATACTTTATTTAAACTTTATACTTCCAGACGTGGCAATGGTTCACTCAAGATACTAAGCCATCTCTTATTTTTTTATCTGCATCTCAATTTTTATTATATTCAACTCAATTTCCACATTTTTTCTAGAAATGAGTGATTGATCAGAATCTCTCTAAAATAGGGTTCATGTAAGAAATACAATCTTGAAACACATATATTTGGTTACTTCTTACTGCAGGTTCCAAAACCAGATTACATTTTCAGTAAATAATACTTGTTTGTTAGTAGTCCTTTCTCTGTTGGTATAAAGTATTTAGGATTTCCTTTGGAAATTTTAACATATAATAGCTGCTGTTCCATTTTGTTTGATCTCAAAAATCTCTTGTATTTTATATAGTTTGGCTATGGGAGAATGATGACAATAACCCACTGTCTTTCCACTGACACTCAATCACTCTAATATATAGCACTGAGCTGTAAACATTTTGTGGAAACAAAACTTAAGTGTTTGAGCAACTCTTTATATAATTTACGTTTTAAACAGCCATAGCCTTCAAAATACTTACTTCATTGTCAGTGAAAGTTGCATGATCATTTACTTCCTTCTGAGCTTTTAATTCTATAAACAACCTTCAACTAAATTAACTATATTGTTAATAAAGAGATCCAGAAATATCTCCACAAACTAGCAAAAGAGAAGCATAGTTAAAAACACTGTTAATCCTCTTGGTGTCAAACATAAAAGCATCCATACAAAACAACACAAGTGAGACCAGGTGTGGTGGCTTATGACTATAATCCAAGCACTATGGGAGGCCAAGGTGGGAGGCTTGCTTGAGCTCAGGAATTTGAAACCAGCCTGAGCAACATAGTGAGACCTTGTCTCTAGTAAAAAAACAAAATAAAAATTTAAAAAACACATGTGAGTTGCCAACCATTTTTAAAAAGTTTTTAGTTTTAGCCTCCATAATGTATTTAATGTTTTTAATGTATTTTCTTCTTTCATCCTTTTTTTTTTTTTTTTTTTTTTTTT
>NW_012105464.1:1910872-2043902 GCF_000951045.1 Mandrillus leucophaeus
AAAAAATGTAGATGTCGCTATGGAAGACTATTTTGATTAATGTTGAAAACACTCATATACAAAAATATTCTATAAAAATTAGAATTATGGTAAAATCTCATCTCTAATCTGCCTATACTCTATTTAAAAAAAATTTAAAGTACTTGTTGGCTCCCAAAAGATATAATGTTCTTCCTAAAATTATAGAGTTAATATACTTGGATTTAATATCTACATTAACTGCCAGAATATTTCCTGAATCATTTACTTATTTGTAAATTCTGAATTGATTTTGTGCATAATGTCTATGGCTTTAAAGGTCAGCAATAATTAGCCACTTTCACTTCAACTGACAGTGGAATCAAGGCCATGCCTAGAGTTAAACTGTCAACTGTCTGCACTTCACTGAAGTGCCTAATTAAAGGGAAAAGGATGTGTGTTGGAGAGGGTCTGCTGTCCAAACAAGGTGCTCTGCCAGAAGGAAAGATGCATTTATTCTCTCTTTCTCTCTCAGTCTCCCTCAATCCTCCCATTCTCCCTCCACGCCCTCCCTTCCTCCCTCCCTCTTCTCTTCCCCCCGCCGCCCCCCCGCCCCCCGCACCTTATTTCTTTTTATTTTTTCATCTAAGTCATCTCTGGTGGCCAAGCTCTGTGCTCTGAAGGCTGATTCCTTTTCTAGTGTTCACACATACAACTTTTCCGGTAACGACTCTGTATAGAATTTCAACAAACAAAGCTTTTCAGGAAATTTTTACTCCAAGTTAAAACAAGAATGCTGACCTGTATTTACAGAGTATCTAGGTAGTCATAATGAATTCCATTGACTCTCCTTGGTCATAATTACTGACAATGCTGTTCTGGTTAGATACGATGTTAACCAGTGTGATTTGCAGAAATGACATGGAAATAGAGATTTAGCTATTTACTCTTAAAAAACAGAGAGTGGGATAAAGAGCTGATTTTAGAAGCCAAACTTAGGTTTGTCTTTACTTTCTGGTAAACTCAGTCAGATTCTGTTCCCTCTCAGGTCAGATTCAACTCCTCCTCAGTGTTCTCATGCTCCATTCTCCCGGGTGTTATGGAGAGGTTAAAAGGAAACTTAGAGGGCATCCTGACTCCAAGTTCAGAGATGGAGGGAATTTGGTCCTTACCATCTTGTCTTGACATCTGCAGTATAAAAGTCTTACTGGCTAGTCGTTGAATATCAAGGGGCTCTCCCCATCAAATTTCATGTAGCCCCAAAGGAACACAGCAGAACATCCTTAAGGCTTTCTAAATTCCAGTGAAAAGTCACTAAAGTAGCTGAGATAGGACAGGAATTTAGGAGGAAGTTTAAGTCTTAGGTAAAGTGTGTGTTTTCTGTCTGTTGCCACCACCAGCTGAGGAAAACTTCATTTATTCTTTCTTGGTTATTAACACTGGCTAGGCAAGTTTTCTCCAAAAACTATGGTTTATATCAGAACAATAGAATCAAAACAGTAAAATATCTGAAAAAAGAGTATGTTGAAAAAACTAGACGAACTTTCTTTTCCTTGCATTCAGGGTATAGCAATCCTACCTAGCATGCAGTGAGTTTAGAAAGCTTTAGCACTGGAAATTAGGTGAGGGTAATGGAGTGAGGTGACCTAGGTTAATATGGCAAACTATCAGCCTATTGTACCTGATGAGGAAAACTTAATATTAGCTCTGATGGAAACAATCTAATCTGTGATTTTGTGGGCAAGTTCAAATTTTACATAATGAATAAAGACGTCGTTTTAAAACTCATATCTTACCTTGGACATTTTGAGATGAAAAATTATGATTACTTTGAGATATCTCTATATTTCTGAGTGAAATAGTGTTCAGGAGATAGAAAGGAATGGGTCAGGTAAGAAAATCATAACTGTCCATTCCTTCTCATGTAGGTCTTTAAGTCAGGAGTATATTAATTAGTTGAAATCAACATCACAGCTATCTGAAAGACCATTATTTCAATTAAACTTCACAATGAACATTCCAAAGGAAAACAATTTTTGGCTACTCTGTCATTATGACCTATTCATGCCTCTGCCTTCTTCCATAAATGCAGATGAAGAAGAATTGACTGAACATGACATTGGATTCATTTATGCAAGTTCAAACACCTGACATGCAAAAAAAATCAAGGCAAATACCCACTCACTGTGTCAAGAATTACCCCCTGGGATACCCCATACCCCATGATTATTAAATCATGTGTAATGTATCTTAAGCACTGTTTACTTAACTCGTGACAAACAGTCTTCAAAATGGCTTGCCTACAGGGTCATTCAGAGTTAACATTTTAATAATTCACACACATGCATATACATATATATGTATACTTACATATATATGTAGAGAATACATATACACACACATATACGGCGGTGGGAGGGGAGCGGAATACTATCTTAAACGGTTAAGCAGGAGGTTGCTTCCTAGGGATCACTCCTTGCAATTAGAAATATTTCTATTGTTAATAGTTTTCCTTTCTCTCTCAAGGTTATGGGGTGTGTCTGAATACAAATTTAGACTTTTCCAGTGTTTTCTGGCTTTTTCACAACTCCCAGGTGCCTATTAATGCATCCTCAACATACGTGTCCCCCAGTCTGGCATTAGCAAACCACCTTGATTGCATCTCAGCATTCTATACATTTCAGGTCATATGATGGAGGATTGGGGACTGGGGTGGGTATAAGGCATGACGTCATTAGATACAGTGTTGTACAGATGGAAATAGCAAAAGAATGACAATGGTGTTTCTAAGCATAGCTGTCTACATGGTTTATTTGAGTTCTGACTTTTCAATTTAGGAAAATTATTGACCCAGATTATAATGATCACTTCCTCTCAATTACATGATACTTTCAAAATACCCATTAGTTCAGTTTGTTTACTGACTTGGTAATGTTTTCAAATTGAATAAAATTAAAATTGAAGATTTCCTCAATAATATGCCTTACTTAATATTATTGTGTGTTTTCTCCTCAGAAATAATCCTTTTATAATGAACTCATGATTATCTTCTGAGAGAGGGTATGGTGAAAATACTTCATGTTAGTGCATATTGAATTGTCGTTGACTCAATTCAATGGTTATGTGGAAGTAAATAATCTTTATTTATTCTGACCAAGCAGGAAATGATGAAGTGTTTAGTGCACTCAGTGAATTACACTTTTTCCTCTTAGAGTAGGTATGAACCAGCAACCAAGTGACAAAGTGATAAGGCAATAAAGTCTTTCTCCCATCTGAAACTGCTGTCTTCACCCAGTAACTTTCAAGTAAGGAGGCAGGCTGAATTAACTGGAGACTTTTAAACTCCTTCTGAGTTAGATTTTTACATAGTTGCTTTATTATTTAGTTAAAAGTTGTGATTATCCAAGATACCAGACATTTCAATAATTCTATATATTATGTAATATGTAATATATAATGTATAATATGTAATACTTTTAATATATAATGCATAATAGGTATATACATACACACAAACACTAAATCATCTCATAAATTGTACATTTTATTTTCTAATGAGTATTTACTGAATATCTCTGATATTCCTGATACTGTTCTAGATGCTAAAGAACAGTGATGAACAATACAAGCAAGGCCCCTATTTGCATGGAGCTACCATTCTAGTGGAGTTAGAAAACGAATAAAGTAATTGAATTGGGATGTTTCCTGGGAAGTTCTCCTGTTACCCTGGATTTTCAAATGAAGTCACAAACCTGAGAATTATCTATAGATAATTATATTTCTTATATATAAAGAAATATAACACATATATTTGTGTTATGAAAGTGGTTGCTGTGCCATTTATTTAAGACTCTCTAAATATAGTATTCAGAGTATATCTAGCTGGTACAGCAAATAAACCCTAAATTTGCAATGGCTAAACACAGTAAAAGTTTTTAACAATTGTAACATTCTAGTGAATGTGTCCCTGGTTGGTGGGTGGCATACTCCCTGTTGTGATTCAGGGAGCCAGGGTTGTTCCATCTTGTGATTCCTTCCTTTTTAGGGACTCAGAGGTCCCTACATGTAGCTGGAGAAAAAGAAAGCAGAGAGAAGAGAATTTCCAATAGTTTTAATGGCCTTGACATACAGGTGACACACCACTTTCACTCACATACAATTGGAGAAAACTAGTGACACAGCTAAGCCCAGGTGAAAGAGGCTCTGGGAAATGGAATCTCTAGTTGGACAGCCACTTCCAAGTGACATCTTCATGTCATGAAAGGGGAACTTAGGATTTTAGTGGAGAGAGATTGCAGGATCTGGCCAGCAGCCCGCAATGCAATGGAGCTCTCTCTTTGTTCCCAGGTGGATCGGCAGGTTAAGAAATAATAGACACACACAAGATAGTGAAAGCTGAGTCCAGGGGGGTCACCACCTTCTGGTCCAGCGGTGCCAACAATGCACTGGATATGCCAGCATTTTATTAAGTTTAGTGAGGGCGGGGGTAGGTTAGTGAGAGATTTAGGGTCATTTGATTATGAGGTGAGATGGTCACATGGGGATGAAGTAATTCTTTAACATAACATTCGTATGCAGAAGTACAGTATACAGAGATAAGAATTTACAATATAGTGTGTGCATCAGTAATTTCTAACAGAGCCTTAAAATAGAAACACAGTCTTTCCATAACCTATGATTAGCAAAATATTAATCAGCAGTAACAGTTACAGCAAAAGCTGGTTACAAGCAATCCATAGAAACAGGACGTGAAGCTAGACAACCGGTTAGACTAGAAATTCTCAGAAGGGAGTATGCCTTAACCCTGAAGAGGCCTAGAAGAGCAGTGGCAAGATGAGGGCATTTATAGCCCTATCTTATCCATATGGACAGGTGCCCCCCATGCATCCGTTTATAGGCTCTCCATGAGGGTTGCATTTCATTCCCAGAGCTATGAACATCTGCTTTTCTGGGATAGGAATCCTGGTGATGTGAAACCTCCCTGACTGCACATCCATTCATAGGCTCTCTGCAGGGGGAAGCATATCATGTGCTGTTGGCTCATTCTGGCAGTCCAACCTGGCATTGTCTTTACACAATCCTGCATGCAATTTTGTATTTACAATAATCAGGAGCATTTCATCTTTTATTCCACAGCAATAGTTTCAGAGGGTCTCCCTACAGAGAGATGATGTTTCTGGCACATCAAGGGAGGGGAGAAATCTTTAGCCTATCACCCATTTACAGCTCATATCTGTGGTGGCCAGAACAAAAAGACAGTGGGAGTGTCTTCTTTAAGGGGAGGAAGCTGACAGTTTAATGCCCCTGGCTCTCAGTGAGTTCCTACCAATAGAATGGACCACAGAGAGAGGGAAGGTGGTTAGAGTGAGAGCAAGATGCACTTTCATCAGCACAAGTCAAGATGTAGCAGACCAAAGTGAATTTGACGTAATGAAATAAGGCTAGGCTTGAGCTTATCTGAAAGGACCCAGCCCAAGAAACATTCCTCTAGGGTGAGAAGACTCCTGGAGAGTCTACATGGGGGTAATTCAAGATAGAAGAAGGCAAAAGGAACCTATATACTCACCTGGATAAGATCAGGTAGTACCAATTAAGTAAGTGGGTATTGTTCTTCTACCTGTCATCCCATTTCATCCTGCAACCTGAAAGAGCCAGCCACATCAGCACGATGATCATAGGAGAGGAAGCTGGAGCAGAGGGTTGAAAAGAGCAGGCCATGTTTACCTCCTTCCTCACAAGCAGTGTGCAAAATTCCCAGACAGGCCTGAGGGTGAGGATGAGGTGCCAGAAAGGGAGGATCAGGAGCAGACTTCAATTGTATGTGAGAAGAAAGTGTTGATTGATTTGAGATTTCTATAAATACCTCAAAGTTAGACTCTTCTGGCACTGGGAGCTACCTTGAGATAATAATAGGGCTGGAGGAAGGCAGCTCCTTCAGGGGTTTGGATAGCAGTAGTGAGAGACTTTTCAGACTGCACTCCACTAAGGTTAGTCTATCCGGTGTACCTGTTATAATGTCAATAGATGACTGAGGTAAATTTAGACAGTGATAATTCTATGAACAAAAATATTCCAGGGTAACATTGAGGGTGGCTTGAAGACTGTGGCAATGCACCCAACTAGAGAGACTAATGGTGCAGAAGCCCTCAGAACAAAATGAGCTCGGTGGGAAGGGACACAACAAGAAGGAGCATAGGCAGTCGAGAAGCAGGGAAGAGGTAGAGAGGCCACAGCTGGACAGGAAAGGTTGCAAGATTGATGGGGTGGGAGTGGGGCTGTTACTCATGATTAGAGTTTTTGAGGTGTTTGCAGGGCCAGATCTCCTGGGGCCTCAAAAGGCAAGAAGAAAGATTTTAGTCTATGTGCATTTAGCCAATAGAGGGTGTAAACGAAATGAATGACCTGATTTAATTTATGTTTTTAAACTTCTCCGTAAGTTCCTTCCATTGTAAAAAAAAGAAAAGCATATAACTTATATATATGTGCTAGGTGCAGTGGCTCACACCTATAATCCCAGCACTTTGGGAGGTGGGTGGATCATGAAGTCAGGAGGTTGAGACCATCCTGGCTTACACGGTGAAACCCCGTCTCTATTGAAAATACAAAAAAATTAGCCGAGCGCGGTGGTGGGCGCCAATAGTCCCAGCTACTCAGGAGGCTGAGGCAGGAGAATGGTGTGAACCCAGGAGGCAGAGCTTGCAGTGAGCCGAGATCACGCCACTGCACTCCAGCCTGGGCGACAGAGCGAGACACCATTTCAAAAAATAAAAAAATAAAAATAAAATAATATGTATGTGTATACATATATATACATAAATGCTGAAAATATCTAATATTTGTTTTAAAAGTGTGTAGGTATTCAAACTTCCTCTGAAAATCTTTATAATTTGCAAAATTCAATACAACTGTTTTTATATATTTAAAAAGAGTATTCCACTTCTACATGAGTGGTTAAATGTTTTAATTATTTTCAATTTCAGCATCTTGTGAATGTCTTTTCTGTTTTAAAATTTTTACTTGTATTTCACGGGATTAAATATGCATTATTTAGTCCTCTTACAAAGGAGTCTGAGAAATGGAAGCAATTTCTTTAAACAGCCATTATGTTTGCTACCATATTCTTAAGTACAAGCCAGGAAAAATATTGGATACCTTATAAAAGAATGCTTTCTATCATTAAACCTAAAAGAGCCCATGTGAAGATGAAAGAAAGCTTTAGAAGTCATCATGTAATGTTCAGCCATTACTGTTTTACTTGAGTTTCAAAAAAAAAAAAAATCAGTCAAAACTGATTTATGTTTCATTCTGAACACAAATTAACTTTAAAAGCCTGCTCATGAAAATGGAGGAATATGCCATTTGCAAAATAGACACCAGCCAAGTATTTCAAACGTTTTTATAAATAAAGTATTCACAGAATTCAATGGACTGTGTACTTCTCATTTAGTAAGAGTTCTTTATAAAATAAAATGGAATGTGAGGTGGCAAGATAACTTAGCCAAAACAATTAATATTGTTTTAAATATAATTTTAATGTTTTATTTTGTATGTTATTTTCTCAAAATGGTTATGCATTTCTGTAATCATACAGATAACCTAAGAAAGTTGTTTCAAGAATAAACATGAGTTTTGCTCATCTTATAAAATGAGAGATAACAAAAATTTCTTCTCTTTAACTTACTGAACATATCAAATACTTTAAAGATGTAATTTTACAACCTTAAGAAATATTGATATTTAGAAAAGCAATATTCCCTGAAATTTTGAAGATATTTTGGCAGGTGGATATTTAAAATACAAATTATTCATTATGTTTAAGGTGTCATTTAAGTTTTTCTGTTTAAACCTAGAAGAAAATAATATCCAAACAATAATGAAATTTAGAAATCATTTTTGTAAGTATAGTTACATTTGAGATACTTTCTACCATACTAGAAATATAGTACAGTTAATTAGAAACTTAAAGCTTTTGACTATAGTGAAACATTTATTTCTATTGAGTCTTGCTATTTTCAAAACTCCAAATAATGAGATTCCAGAGATTTTCAAGAGATTGCAGTACTGGTAATGCTAAGCATTCAACGATTGCTCTCTGGAAGGCTGCTCTGTGAAGGATTTTGAGGATGTGTCCAGACCTACTGAATAAGAGTGAAGTGATCAGTTAATAGTATTTGTCATGGATGTTGCAAGGATGCCAAGGAGGAGCTGTGATTTAAGTGCTCCATAGACACCATCCATATTTCCCACTCGTAAGATCTGGCCAACTGTAGAATGTTATGACACTTTGGTAGCATGAGAGCATGGTCTCGTTAGATAGGTTGTAGTTTACACAGAAAATAGTAGGTTTAATGTGATTTTGTTCCATTTTGTTTGTAAGACTTATATATGTAATAAGACCTCAGGTAGTTCTATATTCCAATATTTATTCCTCTTTAGACCAGAATCTAAATCTAAATCTAATGTGTAGGTCTCAACAGGTGTGTGGGTCAAAACTAGCATTATTTTTTTCAGGAAATAGAATAGAATAAAAGGTAGTAGAAAGAATCAGAAAATATTACATGTGATAAATGCAGGGATTGTTTTGTAAAACTTTTGTGGTATGTATATGTGAACCATATTGTGATATAAAACAAATTATTCTGGGTTGTGGTTAAAACATTTTGAAACTCAGTGGTTTAGATTCTAGCATTTTTACTTCTATGAAAGGCTATAGCATTCTGTTGAATGGACTCTGTTCTTCTCTGAATAATGTCTGAGTAGTAGACCAGGACAAATGTCTAGGCCAAATGTGTCATTTCCATATTCTGTCTTAAGCCCTGAGCAAAATCTCTAGGCTCATATTGGGTTGATAGTATTTGTTACCTTGGCATACCCTTTTTTCTAGTTGTTCTTATTTTTGACCATTGGCAACTTACTTGGAGGCCAAGTCCTGTATCAACTTTATAAAATATGCCAGGTTACCCAGGAAATTAGTCACTGTTCAGTATTTTACGTTTTACACTTTTATTTTTCCTTCTTTATAATTATGAGCATTGAATATTTTGCTGTAGATGTTTAAATGCCCACTTATTTTAAGAATTCATAATTCTAATATCTCCAGAAACCATTGTAGAAGACTATTTTTTCATTGCATTTATAATCAACATTGATTTCTAATAAGTGATATCTGCTCTAATCTAATTGTTACTTTGTATATATGCTTGGTTTCCATCTTTCTTCACCAGACGTTGTTCACCACACTAAATGTTGTTTCCATTCCTCTAAAATGTAGCATTCCTCCAACTCATTTATTTATTAGAGGTGATCAGGCAAATATTCTCAGCGAGGCCCTCGGAAACAGCCATAGACAAAGCTGTAATATCTACCTTGAAGATATGTTCCCAGAAGCTTAGTAAGAATTTTTTGTCACCCCTGTAAAGTGATTTGATAAATTTCATGATAGCTCCATGTTCTAAAGTACGTTTATTACCAAGCTTTGATTTATAATTGAAATGCTCCACCTTTTCCATTTCTTTAGGTTAAAACATTTAGGCAACTGGAATTTGTTAAAATTGAGATGCATCCTGTCTACTAATTATCTTTACTACATTTGCTCTAATTATAGCTTTTGACGTAGTGGAGATCATGGCTGAAATGGGGTGCATTACAAGTCATTAGCCAGGATGGGTCAGTATGAGGATCAGGAAATATCTTAGAACTTAAAGAGTGCCTTCCAGAGCTAAGACAGTGTACCTTGGGGGAACGACAGGACAAACAAGAACAGAAGGAAGAAATCTAAACAGAAAGATGTATCATCAACATAATTTGACTTTTTAGTTTAGATTGTCCCTACTACTTGATGCAAAGGTACGTTGTTACTTTAAGTGTTTCCTTTGAATCATCAGCAGCAGCAGCATCATGTGGAAACTTTCTAGAAATATAAATTTCAGACCCCATCCCAGATCTACTGAATCTCTGGGATGGAGAAGGGGTGTGGGGGAGAGGTGGATAAAAGTCTGTCTTTTAGCAGACTCTGCTGGTTATTCTTAAGTGTGATAAAGTTTGAGTACCATTCCCAGAGTAAACACTGAAAAATGGACCTCATAGAAATAATGATACCAGTGAAAAATATATTTTAAATGTAATTTTACAAATAGTTTTCATCCGTTTAGTTACATGGATCTCTGTGTAGTATTTGCTGTTGAAAGAAATAAGGTTACAATTTATCAAGGCTAATGAAAGAAAACATGTAAGAGATTCAAAGCTAGTGAGATGTATTCAACAGTGTATCAAGGAAAAAAATAAAACAAATGGCCTTATATTATGTAATAATTTCCTTTACATTTCCTTTCATAGTATAATGACACCATGCTGACACTAAAAGGTGATTACATATTTGTTGTATAATTCTAGGACAGCACTTCCATTGAAATACCTCTCTCTAATCCAAAAGATAGAGCTCTTCACTTAGATGTGCAGTTAACGAGTGCTGCCCTTAATGGTGATAATGAAATTATCCTGAGTCCACTACAGTGCACCAAATATATTGTGTGGTATTCTCCAGCAACTACAGGCTATAGCAATGAAAGGTATGGTTTCAGTGTGGCATTATATTTCATTGTTGAACCTTAGAAATTAACCTTTAAATTTTACTTTTTCTTACACGATAATCATTAAAATTACACTTGCTCATAGTTTTAACTTTGTTTAATACTAGTCCCTGAAAAATGTACTGATTTAATTGGAGTTAGTTTTTGCTTGCTTAAGTGCAAAAATAGTAGTTATCAGAATATCAAATTAAATAATTTCTACATTTCTCCTTTTACCCCCTTTCACTCCACTTTTTACTAAGTAAACCTTTATGGATGCAAAAGCTGAACCAAATGAAAACAATTGCATGAGGACTAGGGATTAAACTTTCAATTTTGTTGATGAAAATTCATATATTTTGCTTCTTAATTAAATACAAATAATTCACTTGGAGGACATAGAGGAATTAAAGTAATTAATTACAGTCATAATGTCCTACAATAAATACCTTGAACTTATTTCTGCTAACTGAAATTTTGCATCCTTTGACCAGTCTCTCCTCAAAGTTGGTGTCCCCTCCGCCTCCCAGCCCCTGGTAACAATAATCATTATACTCTCTGCTTCTGCATTCAATTTTTTTTTTATTGTTATGCTTTAAGTTCTAGGGCACATGTGCACAACGTGCAGGTTTGTTACATATGTATACATGTGCCAGGTTGGTGTGCTGCTCCCATTAACTCGTCATTTACATTAGGCATATCTCCTAATGCTACCCCCTCCCTCCCCGCTCCCCACAATAGTTCAGTTTTTTAAAATTCAACATATAAGTGAAATCTGTCTTTCTGTGCCTGGCCTGGCTTATTTTATTTAATGTAACATCCTTTAGAATAACTCTTATTGGTGCTTCAAGTACAGTTTCCTACAATAGAAACCAGTAATTGTTATTTTAGCGAATCAGTAAATAAATGAATACATCTGTGAAATTTTAAAGGATAAAAATTATTATTCTGTGAAGCATGAAAATAAGAATATCACATATTATAAAAGACACTATTTTGAAAAAATTACCATTAGAAATATGGGCTGATCTTTTTGCCCCAATGTGACTTCACAGGCTTTGTGAACATATACTGAATCTTGAATTTTCTTTATCAGCATACATTAAAAAAATTTTTGGCTAATACTTACTGTCTGCCTACTCTGCTATCATCATTGGGGCATGTATTTTACATACATAAACATAAAATTCTCACAGCAACTGTAAGAGGTAAGAGTGATTCCTCCTATTTTATAAATGAGAAAATGACTTTTTCAAAACTGCACAAGTAAAAGATGACAGAGCTGAGATACCATCCCAGTTATCTTTTTTTTTTTTTTTTTTTTTTTGAGACAGAGTCTCACTCTGTCACCTGGGCTGGAGTGCAGTGACGTGATCTCAGCTCACTGCAACCTCTGCCTCCCAGGTTCAAGCGATTCTCCTGCCTCAGCCTCCCGAGTAGCCGGGATTACAGGCGACCGCCACTACACCCAGCTAATTTTTTGTGTTTTAATGGAGATGGGGTTCCACCATACTGGCCAGGCTGATCTCGAACTCCTGACCTCATGATTTGCCTGCCTCAGCCTCCCAAAGTGCTGGGATTACAGGTGTGAGCCACCATGTCCGGCCCCCAGTTATACTTTTTTAGACTGTCACAAGCTCCGCTTCCCTGGTAGTTGAGGATGTGCTGATCATAAAGGAAGTTCTCTAGAGCTGTATGTCACTCGATAGCATTCACATGAAAATGCACATGCATTCAACTAAAACTAAATTTGACGTAACCACAGTTAAAAAGCAGGGCTTTTACTCTTCCACCTTCTGCAAGACATTTAAACTACTCATGTTTAAACATTTTTATTGATCCAGCAGGCGTTTATTAAACAGATATTAATGACAACACTGCTTTTCTTGAATAATGAAGTGATTTTCTCAACCAAAACTGAAGAATTAAAAATACATCTACAAATAGAGTAGTACATGTTACAGAGCAGTTGTCAAATGTTGTATTTAAAACCAACTATTTATACTAGTTTGGGGTATACTTCTTCTGCTAAATTTATTACACAAACTAAAACTGCTGACCAAATTTTGTGTATTTCTCTCCACCAGCATTATTTTTCAGCCTGAAATGGCTGAAGAATTCTGGTATTTACTGAAATTAACTATTGAATTACCAAAACCAACCATAATTCCAGAAATACAGTGCGACCTTGGCAAGTAAGTTCTACTTAATAGATAAAGTTATTGCTTGCAAGAAAAATAGTTAATCTATTACAATATTGTTATAATGCATTCAGTTTCTAAAATGAAAAATAAATATATCTTTAGTCATTGATTTTTTTTTTCCTAGGGAAGGTTTGATATGTAAACTACACTGTGGAAAACTTGTCAAAGAAAAACAAATCAGGACTTAGCAAGGAAAGAGTTTTATTCAAAAGGATTATTACAAGGGATAAAAAGAGACCATTGCAATAGGGAAAGACTCCCTTTAGAAGTTTACAAGGGTCTGCAAAATCAAACAGAAAAAAGTTTATAAAGTAAAGGAAGGACAAGCAGATATAGACAGAATCTTTGGAGGGAAAGCTCCACAAGCAAGGGACAATGGCCAGTGATGTCTAACAGGAAAAGGGTTTTACTGTGGTCAGCTAATTCCCAGGAGAAGCTGAGAAAGGGTCATGTTACTTTGTGTGTCTGCATGCTTGTTTAGGCTTAGGGACAAGCAGAGTTCAGGGGCTGGTGGGAAGGAGAGAAACCTGGCAAAAGTTTCCTCAAGGCAAAGGAGAGGTAAGCAATGAATAACTGTGAACATTTGGTCAGTGGGTTAATGCCATGATCCCTTGAGATATGACCATTCCTATTTAGATAGTTGAGTTCCTACTGTTTATCAAGTTTGGTGCTGGTAAATAGGAATAAAAAAGGCATAATCCCTACTTTTAAAGAGTATACACCCTAATGAGCAAATTAGTGCCTTTTAACTAATTTCTGTCCCTTGTCACATCAAAAGAGTGTTGCATTCTTCCAGTACATGCTCTTTAGCCATAACAATGACATTTGAAATTTCTTTCTTATAGTAGCATAGATATCTAGTATGAAAATATTTTATTCCTATTTTTCTAAGGTATTGTGTATGAGAAAACTTGGGAAATTGGTAATATACAAAGCAGATGCTTACCAAAAAATGATGAGAAATCTGTCATGATTTTTAGTATATTTTATTCATTATAATTAATGAAGTTTTGGTTATTTTCATTGAATTTCTTCATATGTCGCTGGTGAAAGAACAAATTCATGATTTACAGAGACTTTTTAAATTTGTAGTCTAGAATCATAAAACTGACATATAATGTTCTTTTTAAGGTGAATCATTTTATGCATATAGTTTATATAAAAACAAGAAAATGGTGATTTATATGAATTATATAATTTGAATTTATGAACTGAATTCTGCTCAGCACATATTACCTAATTTTCCTCTGTCACAGGGCCATAACATTGTGAAAAATAATATATGTATGGTGATTATTCCATTCTTTTTATTACAGATTTGATACTTAAATATTTTAATCTTAATTACTGTATATTGTTAGCAAGAAACAGTAAAGAGATATGAAAAACTGTACATAGATAAAATTATGTTATTATGTTATACTTTGACATTACAAAAAAATGAAGATGACAAGTTGGATGCTGTACATTCAAAACCATTAGAATTGATAGTTGAGAATTATGAACACTCATTTATTATTTGCTTAGAGCATAAATAGTCACATATGTTGGGCATTTACTCATCATCAATTCGGATCTTGTTAATGTTATGAATGAAAACTTTGTGCATTTATTACTCTATTATTACAACTAGACTGTGTTAGCTTTTTTGGCTGGATTTAGCATTTATAAAACAATAAGTAAACATTATTCCTAAAACTGGAATATATTCTAATATCTAATATGGGATAACATTAGGTCTCAAAAATAGAGCGCCAAAGATTATTTAATTTAGTAAAATGTCATTAGTTCATACATAATTATTTTGATTTTGAAACTAAAAGAAGTCATTATATTAGCTTCCTAGGGTTGCCATAACAAGCACCATAAACTGGGTGGCTTAAGACCACAAAAAATGTATTGTCTCACAGTTCTGAAGGCTAGAAGTTTAAAATCAAGGGTTCACTATGACCATGCTCCTTCTGAAACCTGTAGGGGATAATTCTTTGTCTCTTTTAGCTTCTATTTCTTCTTCTTCTTCTTTTTTTTTTTTTTTTTTTTTTTTTTGTTTTAGAGACAGGGTCTTGCTTTGTCACTGAGGCTGGAGTGCAGTGGCGCAATCATGGCTCACTGCAGCCTCAAACTCCTGAGCTATGCAATCCTTCTGCCTCAGCCTCCCAAGTAGCTAGGGCTATAGGCAAGCCACCATGCCTGGCTATTTTCAAAATTTTTTGTAGAGACAGAGTCTTGCTGTGTTGCTCAGGCTTGTCTTGAACTCCTGGCCTCAAGTGACCCTCCAGTCTCAGCTTCCCAAAGCACTGAGATTACAGGCATGAGCAACTGTGTCTGATCTCTTTTAGCTTCTTGTGCTTGCCAGCATCCTTTGGCTTTCTGTGACTTGTAGATACATCACTCTGATCTCTACTTCAACTGTTATATGGCCATCTTCTGTGTATCTTCACATGATTCTATTTACAAAGACACGAGTCATACTGGATGAAGGGCCTGTCTTACTCCAATAAGACATTATCTTAACTAGTTATATATGCAGTGACTCTATTTACAGATAATATCTAATTCTGAAGTACTAGGAATTAAGACTTCAATATATCTGATGGGGTGGCATATTTTAATTCTAGGGGTCATCAAGTTTATGGAATTAACACTAAATAAGTTTATGAATACCAGCAACTTTACTAGCTTTTTTTTTTTTTTTCTCCCAGGCATGTTACTCAGATCATTCCCTTAGTTAATCGTACACATGAAACCTTAAAATTGCAAGCAACAAACAGTAATCCTGAAAATTTTGTCCTGGATATTAACAGAAAATCACAAGTAAGTAAATTCAGAGAGCCATGAAATTTATTGCTGCTAAAGTACTTTCCAATTCTGATTTGGGGACACTGGTAGAGTATTATCACTTGAATTACTAAGGATTTAAATTTCTAAAATTTAAGAATTGAATTTTATATGCCCAGCACGGTGTCTCATGCCTGTAATCCCAGCACTTTGGGAGGCCAAGGCAGGCAGATCACTTGAGGCCAGGAGTTTGAGACCAGCCTGGCCAACATGGCGAAACCCCGTCACTACTAAAAATACAAAAATTAGCCAGACGTGGTGTCACGTGCCTGTAATCCCAGCTACATGGGAGGCTGAGGAATGAGAATCGCTTGAACCCAGCCTAGGCAACAGAGCGAGACTCTGTCTCCAAAAATAACTTTTTTAAAAAAAGAATTTATTTTATATACTTCTCCCCTTGAATTTTAATTTATCAACAAAACAATATCATGTTAATATAAATTTTTTAAATTATATATGCTAGAGTCATGCTCATGATTACTTCATTCTAATAAATTGGTTGTGTTTTCCTTCTCACCATTTTAGTAATCAGTTTTTGTAACAGTTTCCAATATTATCATTATTAACTCTATTGTCATTATATGTTATCAGGGCTCCAAGAGACCAGTTGTTTTCTAGCCTTTCCTGAGTTCTTGCCCATCCCCCATTCCTCACCCCTGACACAGACACACACTTTCAGACAATGCTGACAACTCTACCCCTCTCTGCTTCTTTCTCTGCCCAACTTTCTCATTCTTAGATCCTGGCAGAGGCTAGGTCCAGTCAATGATACTAAATCACTCTTCTGCTTCCTGCAAGTTACAAAATAAGATCCTAAGGTTTAGCATGACTATCTCTGTTTCTAAAGTATAGGACACCATTTATTTGCAGTGAGTGTCACACTTTCAGGTAACCATCAAAATGATAATTACAGTAGACTGTTTTTATCACCGGACTTCAAAGTAAATCATGAAGCCCTGCTAGTAGATATAGTATTTAAATAACGGCTTTTACTATTTGTTGTTTAATGATTAACAAATCTACACTTTGATTTATTTATTTCTATCTTAACATCTGTCTCTTGTCAGTTACTGATTGCCAACGTATGTAATGATATGAAAGTAGTTCTTAGCTATCGTAATATGTCAAATTAGAATCACTAATTACTGTATTGCTAAAATTGGTGTATATGCTTTAATCTTAAAAAGAGTGTATTAAAATGTACACACATTATTGTATCATTCAATACATTTTTCCATAAATTATATAAAGTCTGATATTCAGGATATAATTTACATATTACTGAAATTCCTCGTTTGATAGTGGTGTTTTTGTATCCTTTATATCTCTACTTTTAGAGAACAATCTAATCTGTGGTCCAAGGGAAAATAAATGTAACATATTGCACATCCAAACTTACATTACATAATCAAGAATATAAACTCTGTTTTAACATTTCCAGCCATTGCTTTGTAGTCCATTAATTCTTCTATTCATTTATCAAACATTATTGATCACTGAATATACAAATTAACTCTAATATTAGAAAACAACTCAAAAAGTTATTTATGAAAAAAATACTATCACATTTTAGAAAGCAAATAGGAGCACACATTAGTTGTAATGATAATAAATGAAAAATATAGAGAGAGAAACATCTATATATTTATATCTATGGAGAGAATAAACTATTTTTCCAAATTTTCTAAGTTGAAGGACTATATAAAATACAATTTTACTTATTTTTGCTAAGTCTGACAGTGAAATTAGTAACCCTAAAGTGCATATTAACTGATAGTCCTGAAACATTCAAGATATCAGAGAGAGAGCCAGCCTGAGATAAAAATATTAGATGTAGATAAACCACAATTGTATAATAAACAGGTGACTCCGTTCTAAATATAAAATTAAATTTGCATTTGCATTTCGTAGATAATTATCACAGTTTATTGGGCATCAACAGCTGTATTCTAAAAGGATTGAAAGATACTACTTAACTGTAATTTTGCCTTTTCAGAGTTTTTCTGGCAAAATATATTAGTGTAAAATAGTAGACTTCCTTTTCGTACATGTGCCACTCATGCTATCATTTTGTAAGTGTTTATCTTCAAATTAAATTATTTCCAGTGTAGCATTTTGATTACGTAATATACTCAAGCCCTTATTATATTGTGATAGAGTCACTGGCTTCTTTCACAGTCTCTAAAGAAGTAACTTAAACTAATACTGTACAGACGCAAATTATCCTAGCAGGTCACACGTTGAATGTGTACAAGATAGGAGGAAGAGGAAAATTTCCTTGCACATTAAACAAGCATGTCTTACACCTTTGCTTAGAAACAGTTCTTTTCTTTTGATATTACCAAAGCAACAAATTAAGTTACCGGTGGTTTGACATGTACCTTGGGATGGCAATATGCTATGGGATCTTACATAAAATGTGTATGTCTTTTATTGAAGGTTCAAACTCAGCTTTAAAAATTAACCCTGACTTCCTTTTACAGAATGAGTCCTCCATGTGGTGATTATCTTGGATAAGAACATGATGTGATCACCCCTGAACACTCTTTAACACGGGCCCTTTGAACAGTGTTCCAGGAGCAGGCACATTGAGAACAGATAATGTGTGCAAGGCAACACATTAATCACACAAACATCGACCCTGCATATACCTGGTACACAAATATACCAACTCAAACCAAATGGGTATTAATTTTTGTTCCTCTTTTCCTTTTTCCATTTACACAGCTGATCATATCTCCTTACTCCACCACAGACTTACCTGTTCTCTTTTATCCTTCTACACTTGGAAGAACTGATCATCAAGCTTGCATCAACTTCTCCTGTACTCAGGTATGATAGAGTATTCTTGGACCAAGCCACGTTAATTAAATTTTAAATCAATATATAAATAAATATAATTCATCATTCATTCAATTATCCTATTTTGCAAGTAAAACAAGTTAATTATAAGTTAATTAGTTAAATGATTTTTGTGAAATACAATATGCATTGTATATATGCAGACATCTGAAGAAGGTTATTTTTAAATACATAGATCAGTGAAATGAAGAGAAATATATACCCAGATTTAAAACACAGATATTTTAATGTACACGTCAAATCACTGGCATTGATGTTAATTTTCTAACTTGAGTTTTACTACTCAACTTTCCATAAACTTACATATAAAATATAGAGTGCAATTTGTAAATATTTGTTATTTTTTTCCACTGCATTTTATCTGAACAGTGTTCCGAAGTATTAATTTTTAAAAACAATAGTTTATCACTTTTTGACAATCTCTAAATGTATCCCATGTCATTCTAAGAATAATCCCAGTTCATTCTCACCATAGTCCTATAATGGAAGTACTGTTATCAATCCTATTTTATGCATCAGGAATCTGAGACACAGAGAAATTCAAATCAGGCAACTAGTAAAAGGTTAAGGTGTGACCTGAATCCAGGATAATCTGGTTTCAGCTCATCTTCATATCTACTTTTCACAGCTACTTAGTTAGCAAAGTGATTGTAACTCTCTTACTGCCAATTAAAATTTTATGTAAAATTTTACATTTATATTATTTTTACTTCTTCAAATGTTCATGGGGAGGAAAGCAAATGGAGGAAAGTACTTTATATCTTAGAAGACATCAAGGAGCTTACAGAACCCTGATATCTGAGGAGCAGTGGAATGAAATATAATACAGGGGTCTCCATGTCAGTACAGGGCCTATGGGTAACTGAAGTATCTTCGTTTCCAAAAAATTTTTTGATTTATTTTTAGAAAATTTGTTTTGAGGCTGTTAAATTGTCTAAATATTGTAATGACCAGTTAACACATGACCTGAGACAAATACTATAGAAATATGCTTCTTTTTCAAAAATATTAAAGGAGACAAACAGTAATCCTCTCACACAGAAGAAAATATATAATGGAAATTATTTTCTTTCAGACAAGTAATTTTAACGAGGCTGTTCTTTTAAGCGATTGCTACATAGCAGGATTAGAACCCCTTCATCATAATTACTGGAGACAATTTTTTTGCTTGTATTTCTAGTGGAAAGCATATGTATTCAAGGACAGTCTTAGAACTCAGCAGGGAGATAATCAGTTCTGTAGCTTAATAGCTTTAAAAAATCCTAGCCTAGAAGTTGAATGCTAAATTCTTCATCAAACACAAAAAGGCTCAAACAAGAAAATAATCAGTTCAAACCTTCTATGAGTTAGTTGAACACTGATGGTTAATTTCAGTCACTCTGAATATCTCCTTCCAACTTGTAGCAACTATAAGGATTCAGCTATAATTAGACTTCAATCAATAATTCATGCTTTCAGCTACCAGGTCTAGACCTCCTCAACCTTTTCAATACATTGCTGTAACCTTGATGATTTTTCTTGCCCTATTTATCATTGAATCATTTACGTCTTCCTCTTTTATTTAATTCATCCAGTTGACATCTTTTGCAAGAAAAACTATTTCATAAACTTTTGAAAATGTGGTATGCATTATGTATGAACAGGCATCTAAAGAATATTTTTTTTTTAAAATAAACTTTAGAGTTCATTTTTCTGAGTTTGGAATAACTTTTTACCATTAGGGAAATAGCCATATAGATTTCCATCCCTCTCTTGATTTAACTGATTAAATATATCTAAACTGACACACACAGCTGATTAGCTGATTAATCTAAAGCCAACTAATGGCTATTCTTATAGGGTAAGCTTTATTTCTGATGGTACTTCTTTGCTGGATTGAGGGAAATGGCTATGGTTCATTATCTGCTTCATCTGCTTCTGGTTTCAATTCATGTGAAAAGCTCTGCATTGTAAAAAATCTAACCATTCAGTTACGGTTAGGGTTTGGGTTAAGTTCAAATTGTTTGTGCAGATTTTGAATCCTGTGATTAATTTGGTCAGGACATCACAGCTGCAAATATCATGAACTTATATTTTATGCAACCAGAGTCTCTAAATTAAATTACATTACTACATAACAGAATAAGTGGAGCACTAGTAAGCAGCAAATGTGGTAAATTATAACTTCTCTTTGGTTTCAAAGATTATGTTCTGAGATTTTCTTTCTTAGTTTTCAGATGCTTCCTTTTCATTTTCAAATAGGTGCCTTGTATATTTCATTCATACTTGATTGTATGATTTGTTTCATCTAAAGGTCAGAATAGCAAACATTAAGGAAGAAGTTATAAAATCAGAGTGGTTTTACAATCCAGCATGAGTCTATGATCTTTGTAGCCTGTGGCTATGGAAAGTTCTGATTATTCTTAACATGTTTTAATTTGCTGATGCTTGAACTCTGATGCTTGACTTTAGTCAGTCAATTTTGTGAACTCAAGTTAGGACATTATTATTGAAAATACAGTGAATTTACATTATGCTAGTCAAATCTGTGACTAATAGTAATATAGTCATTTGAAGATAATATCCAGATGAAATTTTCCTTTAATTCTCTCTACTAAGGAGGCAGGATTTTATGAGTTTGCTTTCACTACTTCTCCTTATTTGAAGTAATCTTAAAGCAAGCTTCCCTCTTTTTATTGGAATTTAAGCTTGGAAACATCTATACAGTTTGAGATATTATAAAGTAGGACATTGTTTGTGATCCTTTTATTCATCTGCAACATTAGCAAAGTGTTTGTTGCAGAAGTTTAAGAGACCCTAGAACTGAGTCACAATCTACTGTACTTTGAAGGGACTTTTATCCTAAACTACAAAGAGATTTTCAAACGGAGCTTTATGTGCTTATGAAACTTAGATAAAAATAATAACCACATTCAATCTCCTTCACATAAATTTTTATTCATTTATCCATATCATGCAATAACAGATAATGCACTGGACTCGATGATGGGGATAAATAATATGGCATGCAATTGTATGTTTTTCCTTTTATTGGAGCTTCAATCTGTGCCTCATCTTCTTTGCCTTAATGTGGTAGCTATCTGAATTTCATTTGAAATTCACCCAAAGAGTTTGGAAACTACATGCAGTGTTTGGTACCAAGTTTGTTTAAAAAAAAAACTTGAACAGAAGTGCCAGATTTTCCATTGAACTTTCTCTTTTATGTTGCTATAATAACTTTATGTGCATTGAAATATTTTGATATTTGAATATTGCACTTTTGCCCTTTTCTGCCTCAATGTAAAAATACATAGAATTATTTTTCCATAAAATTAAAAGGAATTTGGAAAAGAAAGGAAAAATAAAGCAATACTTTTTAGCAACAAAACTTTTCTTATCTGTCCGGATTTTTATATGCATTATACATATTAAGTATTGCAAATAAAGTATATGCAGTTGGGACACATATGTTATAAATAATTATCTTCAAACAGTTTACAGAATGGAAATTCTACTTATCTGGAGTAGGACTATTTCCCCAGCCTCTAGACACAGAAAGAATAACCACACGCATTGGTCTTCAGTCATCTATTGTTATACCTTTCAAAAATCCCACTAAGGAAGATGTCCTCATTAATATCACACTGACAAGTAAGTTGTTTTTCTGATATTTTACATGTTATTTTATAGGTATTTATCAGACTTATTTTATCATAGAATCAAAGCATTTTAGAACAAATGAATACTCTAGAAATCTGTAGAGCAAATTATCTTATAAAAGAGAAAACAAAATTTGAGAGATGCAGTATTTTGGCTGAAATCACAGCTCATAATGGTACAGAATCAGAATTAGATATCTGTTTAACAAATCAAGTTCTTCCAATTTGATCTGTAAACCCAAATATGTAAATTAGTAGATCTGTAAGATTCTTATGATATTATTCAAATGTGCCAATGCTTATTCCTCAAAACTTTATAGAAATTCTGATATTGTGATTTTGTTTCATTTTTACATTTTCTTAATAAAGAGACAACATATTTGGAATAAATTTTGACTTCAACTAGTCTTGTCCTTTTTTTATGCCATGTTGAGGGTGCGTGTTTTTAATTAGATTATTTGAAGAGTTTGATCACTTTATATTAAACAAATAAATAATGTGAGTCTGAATTAAAAATTAACTCAGCATGAATTTTTTGAAACACATTTTCAATCTAATATCAAGCATTACCAATTTATCTTTTCAACTATTATTACTACTTCTACTCAAAATATTATTAGTGCAATTATTGGGTTAAAGTTATATATTTTGTGATTTTTTATATGCATGACCAACTTACTCTCCGGAATGTTTATACCTTTGCAATTCATGCTGCAATTAGGAGTATAATATAGACATTACCTATTTTCCAGAACTATGTAAGCCCTGAGTAATAACATTGTCTTTAATCTCCGTTAATCTGATTGAAAGAACATTATATTTTATCATCATTGCAAATTTTTAATTGATGTTGAAGCTGAACATGTCATTTAACTGTTGCACTTCGGTGCTTTTCCATCATTTCTTCATCTTCTTGGATTGAAATAGTTTTAAATATTAAGAAAGTAATTTCATCTTATGTAAAATTCCCTTATAAGAATTTTGGCTGCGATCAGGAGAGGCATGTGGTGTTTAATAAATGTTGACTGCAAGCTCAAGGAAATTAGTATTTTAAGATGGAAAAGACTTGAGCATATGTATAAGCAGAAGGAAGAAGCCAGGGTGGAGCAGGAGTTAAAGATATAAATGATGTAAGGTTTAACTGATAGGCTAAGGGTCTAGGAGGGTTGGAATCAGAACAGAGGTAAAGAAAGAACTGAATAGGAGAGGATTTCTTCCTCGGGTGGGGGTAAAATAAAACAAATATGGATGTCAATAAATTGGTAGGTAGTGGAAGGGCTTTGGAATTAGGAGCAGTCATATATTTACATTTTTATCTGCTGAGGAAAAGAGATATAGTAGAGAATTTGAAGAGTGGAGTGGTGGTTTGAAATAACTGTTAGAGAAAAAGGAACATGGAACTGACAAAATTAAATATAAAAGTTATTGTGTTTGGCTGGGATTTAAATCATAAATTTAGATATGCACCAAAAAATATGTCTTTGTGATATTTATACCAATTGTAGGGCACAGAATTTCTAGAATGTGAGCACACAAGACATATCAATGGATCTTTCCAGGGAATGGAATTATTCAGGATAGGTGCAGCCAAATTACTTTATAACTATGAGCATATTAATAAAAACAAATTTGGATTAAGATTTTAACATTTAAAATAAATTTTAAAATAATGTAACTTTCTAATTTTCTAACATTGCTATACATTTCTTTCTGCTATGTAACAATAAAACATAGTAAGCTTGACAATTAAAAATGGATCAGTCTTTTGCAGTTCAAAACAGTCTCTTTTAAGTAAACTCACTCTCTCGGGCAAATGTTCAGGCTTTGTTTCTCCCGCTTCTTCGTTAAACCTGAGGAGATGTGAGACAAAGGAAGATTCACAGACCTTTGATGTCTTATTTCTCTTTCTCTGTCTCCCTATCCTATGTGAAAAAGAACATCTTTCCCCTTTGTTGGTTATGGCATCTCCCTTTCTGCTATATTCTTATCCTTCTCTCTTTTGTGGGTTTTTTTAATACATTATCTACGTATCTACTTGTGCTTATAGTCATTGGTGGCTAAGCCTCACAATTTGATCTACAGAAAAACAGGGTCTACAGAAAAACATGACTGATGAGAAGAATTAAAATATTTAATATATATGCAAAATATACTCATTAAAAGTAGAGATTAATACTGTATTAGTTCATTTTTGCACTGCTATAAAGAAATACCAAGACTTGGTAATTTATAAAGGAAAGAGGTTTAATTGACTCACAGTTCTTCATGACTGGGGAGGCCTCAGGAAACTTACAATCATAATGGGAAAAAAAAAAAAAACAGGCATGTGTTAACATGGCGGCAGGGGAGAGAGATCAAGTGTGTAGGAGGAAATATCAAACACTTATAAAACCATCAGATCTCATACAAATTCACTCACTCTCATGAGAACAGCATGGGATAAACCACCCCATAATCCAATCAGTTCCCATAAGATTCCTCCCTTAACACCTGGGGATTACAATTTAAGATGAAATTTGGGTGGTGGGGACACAAAGCTAAACCATATCAAATACCTTCTCATTTAAATATCTGTAAATGTCTTTAAATTATTTCATGATAGGAGTAGGCAATCTCATTTTGGCTTTTAAAAGAAGATGTAAATTTTCTTACAGATTCTACAGAATTAAAAAAAAATTCTTAGGCAAGTTGATAACAAGACTCATCTCACCAAATGGTTCCTTGCTGGTGTGAGGAACCTCACAGCATTTCAGATACTGCATCCTGCATTCCTCATTTCTCTCTCTCTCTCTCTCTCTCTTTCTCTCTCTCTCTCCCTCTCTCCTCATTAGCTGCAAATCCTGGAATGATTTCTTCCCCTTATGGATAGCATGGCAACTTGTACATAGCTTGATTTAAATATTTGTCACACTCATTGTAGCTAATATTTGTTAATCCCACAATATTTGTGAGATCTTTGCAGACATGATCTATTAGCAACTTGAGCAAATAAGACAGAGCAGGCTTTTGATGCTTGTCTGCTGAATGACTGGACCATAAATAAAATATCCGAATTTCTAAAACTTAGAGATAACACAGTAGAAACTAAGTACCAAAGATCTTTGGAATATCAAAAGGCATTATTTCTGGGAGAAGTATAAAAATAGAAATAGCCAAGATATTATTAGCAGGAGAAAAGACAGAGAATTGGGCAACCCAGAAGTTTGATAGTCAGTCTGAAATTCTGAAAATGCTGCCTTCTTAGAAAAAGTAGTGAATTTGAAGATCTTTATATATTTTATGTAATTCTAACTCTGTGTAGTGATAGAAGAAAAATTTAAGCCGAATTAAGTTTAACAGAGTTTAATTAAGCAAATACTGATTCATGAATCAGGCAGCCTCCTAAACCAGAGTAGGCCCAGTAACCAGCATAGCCACGTGGTATAAGATTTATGGACAGAAAAAGGAACGTGACATACAGAAAACAGAAGGGAGGTACAAAAACAGCCGAATTGGTTACAGCTCTGAGTTTGCCTTATTTGAACATGGTTTGAACAGTTGGCAACCTCCGATTGGCCAAACCTCAGTGATTGGCACAAGAGTAGACTTGTAGTCTGTTTACAGTTCCGTATAGCTTATAGTTCTCTATGTACAGAGAAACCTTTGGGTTGAACTTAAAATATGTAAAGAGGCAGTTTTAGGCTAAACTCTTTAATACTATCTATTTATCTGCCTATCAATCTATCATCTTTCTATCTATGTATCATCTATCTACATATCTATCTGAGAGAGAGAGGCAAAAGAGAGAGGAGATATGTTAGGATATTGAAAAAGTCTTAAATACTATCATAAGGAATCCAACTTTTATCCTCTAGATAATGAGAGTTTTCAAAAGATTAGCTGTACTTTATAACCCGCATTTTGAATGCTGACTCTAGAATTATTTGTGGATGATGGATATGGATGGGTTGGGGGAGAACTGGAATTGAGAAGCAAAGCTCAGAAGATTTAAGCCAGTAACAGTGGAAAAGTCCATGACCACAGGTAGCAGAAAAGTTCACAATATATACCTAGAGTTTTCCCAAAAGTCTGAGAATCTGTTTCTTTGGCAAACATATTTAATGTTTCATGTTTCCAGACTACTTTTTCTTCAGACAACTATACTATGTTGCCTAAAAGTATGTTTCTAGAGGCTTACCTATATTCCTGATATTTTTAACACTCAAGATGAGTGTTTTGTTATATCCATCTTAAAATAGTCCGATGCTAAATATTATTGTGGTTGTGCTATTTGGAGAAGAAATTGAGCACCTTGGGCACACACTGGTCTGTGCATTACAACAAACTTACCATTATTTCCTAAGGAGAATTTTGGCACCATTCACAGGGAATTACTTAGTAGAGTGGCTTGCCATTCACTCAAGCATAAATACTTGTTATGCTCCACAATTTGCACATGAGGGTGTGAACCCGACCTTTAACTTAACTTTCAGTTAAGGCATATGGTGCCCTTGTAATTTAACAGGTGATGCACAGTTGTGATTGAATCTGGGGATACATAATAGTTACCAGTTATAAAGACTATACTGAGCACTTCATGTGTGTGATTCTTTATGTTATCTCAGGACAAGAAATATGCAACTAGTATTTATCTGGGCCATTGTCCAGCTACCAACACCCGTAACTCTTTTGGGTATTTCCTCTGGCTGCCCTAGTGAGTTAATTTTTCCTCAACCTATGGATGACAGGAAGTGGTGGAAAAATATAACAGTTCCCATTCCCCTGAGCAGTATACCTTTGAGATGTGTGTTCTGCACTGGCTCTCAGAGTTCCCTAGCTGCCTTGAACCTCATGTATCCACAGTAGTAACTTCCTTTATAATACACTATTCATTGTAGTCCTAATCTTTGTCTCACTTTTGCACTTCCCTACTGACATTTCCTGAGGTGACGTCCCAAATAACAGCTTCTGAGGAAACCCCAACTAAGACAGGAACCCTCTGAAATAGTCATTATATCTGTTTTTAAGGAGGATAAAATTGATTAATGGAGAGGCTTAACAACTTGTTCATGATCACAGAGCTATTAAGTGAAGAAAGTAAGATTAAAATC
Source organism: Mandrillus leucophaeus (assembly GCF_000951045.1). Lineage (NCBI taxonomy): Eukaryota > Metazoa > Chordata > Mammalia > Primates > Cercopithecidae > Mandrillus > Mandrillus leucophaeus. The sequence goes on from NW_012105464.1 coordinate 1,938,031, forward strand.
CCAACTCTGCAAAGCCAGGTTTCTGTATACCTTTGCACATGGCTTCTCAGTAAGCAGGCAGAACAATTTCTCACTAACTGTTCACCTAGTTATATATAAAACTGAAAAGCTCTAGTGGAGAGATAGTTAGTAAAGAATTACAGGAAAGACTTGCAATCTGTTTCTGTGAGTGGCCTGAAATCTACTTAACAGATTAAATAGAAGGAGCCAAAAGCCCAGTACTTGAAATCAACTACACCCTCTCCCAACCACATTAAGAATTGTGTTCAGTGAATTTCACTGTTTCGTGATGTCGTTTACCCATAACACCAGATTGCATAGAAATATTTTAAGGAGGTCATCATGATGTACTGGTGAAGATCAGTACATCACAGACTTTCTTATTACATTGCAATCTTTTTAAATGAAATCTTTTTAAGAATCAGCTGTTAGTATCAGGAAGAATGGTTGCCTCTTTTGAGCAATTGTCTGGTTTTTGTACTGTGGAACCTGATTATGTCACTACATTTTTCCTCAGTATATTGGTTTCTAAGAAAACATTTTGGCTTATTCCAAGTAAGTGACATGACCATACTGTGTCTCATCCTTGACTGCAGATGGTGTCCCTAATCTTGTTTCAACTTTCTAAAAAATTATTCTAATTCATCTTTTTTTGTATTTCATATTTTTGTGATATACCCAACTTAGGAATAGAACTCTTCACGCAAAGAGATGTGCAACCTGTAACAGGAACAGGGGGGAATATTTTGTTTTGTTTTGAGACAGAGTCTCACTTGGTCACCTAAGCTAGAGTGCAGAGGCACAATCTCAGCTCACTGCAGCCTGCACCTCCTGGGCGCAGATGATTCTCCCACTCCACCCTTCCCAGTAGCTGGGACCACAGGCATGTGCCACCATGTCCAGCTAATTTTTTGTATGTTTTGTAGGGACGATGTTTTGCCATGTTGCCTAGGCTGGTCTGGAACTCCTGACCTCAAGTGATCCGCCTTCCTTGGCCTCCCAAACTGCTGGGCTTATGAGCCACTGCACCCAGCCCTCAGAGTGAATGTTTGAAAGAGCTTTCAGTTGAACATTACCCAAGGCAAGGTGTAGAGAAGATAATGTTTCAGACATCCGTACATGTTTGAAGCCATGCCAGTTTCAAAAGATTAATAAGATAGGGTGGCAAGAGAGGAGGTACCTAAACAACCTGAGGATAGTAAAGATGTCTCTAAAGTAAACCATTAATGAATCCCATGAGGAGCAGGATGCTGCAGAATAGCTTTCAAACAGTCTGGGCAGCTAGGATTTATTAAGATCCCTTTATGTTACCACACTTGAGCTTTATCAACATGACTGTACCCAAACTCCCCCCAAAATCCTGGAAGTCAGTATTCCTGCCTTTCCAATGAGGAACCTCAGGCTGAAAAATTCCCCAAAGCCAAACAGTGAGTAAGCGGTGGAATAGCATGTTGAGCTCATTGTGTCTGACTGCCCTCTTTAGGACCACTCAATTTTTTATCTGCTCAGAGATGGTAGTTTTAAAGCCAGTTACATGATCTAAAATATGGCACTTGCCCCTCTCTTTGACATCTCCCATTGGATCTTAGGGGAACAGGCCTCCCTCCATTCCATCCAAAGTCCCCAAGAAATGCCCCTACTGCCACTCGTTTCACATTTTCTCAGCTGTCTCTCCTCTTTTTCACTCTGCCATCCAACACTGGCTTGGCCTAATACATACATGCTTTGGCTTCCTCTTGTGTATATATATGCTTTGTACACATACATATGTCCTGTGTGTACATACACCCTGTACATACATCCTGTCGTGTACATACATGCTTTGGCTTCCTGGACGCGTACCCTCGCTCAGTAACTGGTGTCCATGGACACAATTCTCACAGTATTTTCTCATCCGTAATTATGTCCCCTATCCAAGACCGCATCTCTCAAGTTTTGACCCTGCTCAGATGGGAATAAAGGCGGAGAAAGAAAGGGTAGCCATGAATGAAAGTAAGCAACTGAGATGAAACATTAGAAATTAGGGGCTGATTTACACATATTACACATTTAAGGACACATCTTCATTCAATGTTCTAAATCTTTGTTAGCAGTCTTTTAATAGTCGATCATTGAGCGTCTATTTCATGCTGGAAACTGTTGTATGTGCATTCCAAAACTATCCCTCATGTGGAGAAAACATATGTATATGTATCTGCAAACATACACCCACATAAATACATTCATTGTTTTTGATTTTGTATGGCACTCAGCATGGACTGTATACTTAAAAGTTCTGTAAATGAGTGAATCAGTAATTAATGAATACAAAACTGTTTTGATTACTTTTCTATTAAAATAGCTATAATCTGGAAATTATTCACTTTCTATTCAATCCAAATTTAAATGCAATATTAGTGATCTGATTCAAATATTTAAATAAAAATGAATTCTGTTTTATATATCGGTAGTTTATTGGTGCAAAACAAAATAGCACTGAATAAAACTAGGCTTACTAATTAACATAATATATTAGTTTTACAGATATCAACTTTCATATGAGAATTAGTCAATGAAAACAAAGTACATTGATGCATTCTTTTTGGCTTTGGGTTAATTATGGCCATGATGTTCAGCAGCAGTAAAGTAATAAAGTGCACAATGTCGCATAATTATAAGTTAATCACACTTACATGATGTGGAGAAGAAATAACAGTGCATTTCATTTCACATGGTAGAATTAGTTATGAAAATCCCTGGAGGTCCTCTGAGTCTTATCTAAAGTAGATCCAGAGTTGAACAAATATTTATGTAATATATGTAGTAATCATTGCAAATTGCCAGTCAGGATGAGCATGGTTTTATACTTAAGAAGAAAGATAAATTGGTGTAAGAAAAACTCCTGGAACCTAAAAATCCCTCCCAAATTCAGACATGCAACTTTTAAAACATTTGAATTAATAAATAAATAGTATTGAGAAATTTGAGACTTTTTGGCGGGGAAGTTGGGGTATCAAATATATTAAATCTTTATAACTCAGTTTAATTAGATTATTTGTCTTAGTTTATTTTGCTCATAAGAAATAGTTAATGTTATTGTACTAATAGAAAGTAAATGTAGAATAATTACAACCATTTTTGAAGTGAGTAATCTGAGACTGTACTTGCTTACAATTATTTTATTTTTAGATGCTGATAAATTACCTTAACATTTGAAACTTGTTTTATTTGATTCTTGATTAATAACACTCCAAATTCAGTAAACAATATTTGAGAGCTTATCAAAATTCATATTCCCAGGTCCACATTCATTTATTCTGATTCATAAGGGCTGGGGTGAGGCCCTGCCATCACAAGCTATTCCAATGCAGGTTGTCAGAAGACTCCACTTTTAGAAACACTGATCTATATACAATGATCTCAAAACGTGTTTCCCTTTTACCATATACCACTGTTAGTAAATATCTTTTGGCATTTCCTTCAACATATATATATTTACATTTGAAATGTAACCACTTAGCACCATCAACTCATATTTTTAATGTAAGTAGAGCTTATCTTTTAAATAGAGAATTAATAAACATATTTTTGTATTTATTGGTTTAAACTTATTGTTAACATTGGATAAATGTTGTCTATTTGTGCATATTTATATATAGGCCATCCTTCTGTGTCCACAGTGAATAGATTTCAGAACCTCCAAGGATATCACAATCCGTGAATCCCCGTGTCCCTGATACAAAATGGCAGAGTGTGTGCATGTAACCTACACATATACTCTCATATACTTTAAATCATCTCTAGATTACTTAGAATACCTAATACAATGTAAATGCTATATAAATAGTTGTCATAGTGTATGATGTAGGGAATAAAGACCAGGAAAAACCATCCATTGTTTTTTGAAGATTTTCAATCTGCCTTTGGTTGAATCCATGGATGTGGAACCCATGGATACAGAAGGCCAGCTGTATTCATCAGTACAATCTATTTTTAAATAGCAGGCTCAAATAGACTTTTAATATCTGCTTGTTGAGTAGTTCACTCTTAGTATCTGCTTGTTGAGTAGTTCAAATTAAAATTTGAAGATTTTTATAATATAGAGATGTGGTCTTGCTATGTTGCCCAGACTGGCCTTGAACTCTTGACCTCAAGCAATCTTCCTGCCTCAGACTACCCAGTAGCTGGAATTATAGGCACATGCCACTGTGTCCACCTGAAAGTTCCAAGAATTTACGAGTTTATTTTCTTAAACATCATAGATAAAGCCATTTATATTATTAAATATGTTCTTCAAAAATGCAATTTAAATCTCATTTTAAAATATACTTTGAAAGATATTCATCTTATAAGTTTCCTGTTAGAGGACAATTTTTATTCTATTTCCATCTCCACTGCTGTTTTTCTTCTTGAATATGACCTTGAAGTGTAATATCTCTTTATTTTTTAATTAGGTGTGGAATATCCCAGGAATCTTGTCATTGATCATTGCTGGGATAGCTTCATCTATGAGAGTCCTGCCTTCAGATTTAGTTCTGCGAGTGAAATGCAAGGTACAGGATTTCTACCTTACATTCTATCATTCTGTTTGTTGTTGCATTTCAGAGATAATGAAATATATGTCTATTGCCTGAGTAAATATTTAACACAAATTAAAAATATAGTTTTAAAATTTTGGAACAAATTTTAGTAAGTTGACAGAAAAACATGGATGGATGGCAAAACCTTTATATATATATATACACACACACATATATATACACACACACACACACACATATATATATTCATTACATTTGTATTATTTTTAATTCCTCAGAACATAAGTAAGATTTGCCAAGTATTTTAACTTTGAAATTTTCCATGGTTGAATAGCATACCACTTAACACATGGTTATATGAGTCAAGAAAGATTTCAGAAAATTATAAATAGTGTGTTAAAACTACTGATACTAATAAAAAGTAGTATACTGATACTAATAAAAAGTAGTATCAGTAGTTTTAATACTAATAAAAAGTATCAGTAGTTTTAACTACTGTTTCACTGTGAATTTATTGCAGGGTATAAATTTTTGTTGTTGTTTTGTTTTGTTTTGTTTTGTTTTGTTTTTGAGACTATTTTTGTTGTTGTTGTTTTGTTTTGTTTTGAGATGGAGACTCACTCTGTCGCCCAGGCTGGAGTGCAGTGGCGCAATCTCAGCTCACTGCAACCTCTGCCTCCCGGGTTCGAGCAATTCACCTGTCTCAGCCTCCCGAGTACCTGGGACTACAGGCACACACCATCCCACGTGACTAATTTTTGTATTTTTAGTAGAGATTGGGTTTCACCATACTGGTCAAGCTAGTCTTGAACTCCTGACCTCAGGTGATCCACCTGTCTTGGCCTCCCAAAGTGCTGGGATTACAGGCATGGGCCACCTCGCCCAGGCTATATCTATTTCTTTTATATATTAACCACCCCACCTGTGTGTTGATGAATAGGAAAAATTCTAAGAACTAATGAAGTTTCTTAAAAATCTAAAGCTAAAAAAGTATGAATTTGCTTAACAATGATAATGTTTTAAAAATACAAAACATAATTGTTTTGGTAAGTATAATATATGAATTATCTTAACATAATTAATACAAAAATACTAACTGAAATAAATAACCACTACTAACATTTCAATAAGAATGGGTTAATTTCTCTTACATTTCCTGTAGCCCTTTATAAAAACATCCTAAATGTCATTAATTCAATTCATTTGCTACAACTTCAAGGGACAGGTGGGTGTTATTATTATTCTCACTGAATTATGGAGAGTGCAATTCAGAAAAATTAACTTACAAAGAATCAAAATCATTGCTTAATGGCATACCTGAATCTTTTTGTGTTTCAAAATTTTTGTTTTCTATTTCTTTGCAATGCATTAAAAGGAATATGAACAACAGTTCACAGAAGCGAAAGTACAAATGGCCAAAAAATGGTTTAACATATGTTCAATGTCACTAATAATCAGATAGTGATTTTTAAAAATGACCGTCTAGATTTGTTTCCCTTTTTTTAAGTTTGTTTTTGTCTTTTAATGGAACTACAATTGCTAATGTTTCTATAGTGAAGCTGGAATAATCAAACAGTACTTGTGGGAATACAAATTACTACATAGTTTTTGGAAAGCACACTTTGTAACGTATTAAAAGAAACTTTGCCACTGTAATTCTTTTGACCTAGTAATGCCAGTTCTGTTGGTTGGAATGTAAAGTAGTACAACTACTGTGAAGATCAGTTTGGAGGTTCCCCAGAAAACTAAAACTAGAACTACCATATGATCCAGCAATCCCACTGCTGGGTATATACCCTAAAGAAAGGAAATCAGTATATTGAAGAGGTATCTGTACTTCCATGTTTATTGCAGCACTATTCACAATAGCCCAGATTTGGAAGTAACCTAAGTGTCCACGAACAGACGAATGGATAAAGAAAATGTGGTACATATACACAATATAGTACTATTCAGCCGTAAAAGAGAGGGAGAGAGACTGCCATTTGCAACAACATGGATAAAACTGGAGGTCATTATGTTAAGTGAAAGACAGACTTCTCATGTTCTCACTTATTTGTGGGATCTAAAAATAAAACAATCGAACTCATGGAGATAAAGAGTAGAATGATGGTTACCAGAGACTGGGAAGAGTAATGGGTGGGGATGGGGCCATGAGGAGAAGAGGGGAGGGTTAATGGGTACCAAAAAATAGAAAGAATGAATAAGTTCTAGTATTTCCTAACACAACAAAGTGACTATAGTAAAAAAATAATTTAATTGTACATTTAAAAATAACTGAAAGGGTATAATTGGACTATTTGTAACACAAAGCATAAATGCTTGAAGTGATGGATATCCCACTTACCCTGATGTGATTATCACACATTCTTTGCCTGTATCAAAATATGCCATATACCCCATGGATATATATACCTACCAGATACCAGCAAAAATTAAAAATTAAAACAAAGATATATTCAAAGTATGGTTAATGTATGAATAAATACACTTGATATTGCATTTTTTATAATAGCAAAAAATTGAAAACTGCCTTCATGTCAAATAATATTGTTATATTTGTGGCAACTATTTATACGTCTGCTGATACTTAATTTTACTGATTCATTAAATACTTGAGCCATTTTCTGTTTTTAACATTTCTTCCATTGATTCCACACTTTCAATGTCGTTCCACATTGTGAAATCAATTGAAAATTCACCTACATTTTCTTTTTCTTCTCCTTTGCTTTTAATGAGGAAATGGTTACAGGTAGGTAGGCAATTTTTCTCTTTCAGTTCATCTATATTGTGCTTTTTTGCTATGTAATGAAAACCTAATTTGAATGCCCCTCAATTGGCCACTTTTCCATTTTTTTCTTGAATAATAATAATTATTTTGTTGCTATTTATGTTTGCAATGTGACTTATCTGATATTCAGGTCATATATATACTTTTCCGTGCATCTGTATTTCAGATCTAATGCCAGTGCCATACAGTTTAAACCCCATGGTTTTGTTTTCCTATTTTCTTTCTTTCTTTCTAGTGTCTTTTAAATAGTTTATTTTCTCTTACCTACTTATTCTTCTAGTAAAAATTATAATACATTTTTATCAAACCCCTCCCAAATCCCAATAATTACTTAATGGCAATTACATTTGGGGACAACTACATCTTTATAGTATTTAAACTTCTTTTTCAGGGACATTCATTTCCTCACTATTTTGAAACACAGTATTTATGACTGTCAATAAAATCTATATTTACAAAACAAAAATATAAACCTTCTAATAACTACTTTTATTTTAAATACTACATTCAGTAGTTATATATAATGCAATTTTTATGCAACATAGAGACCAACATTTGTGTTCCAATTTTAAGAATTTTAGCCTGAAAAATAGAAATTAAATGTAGTTTATTATAATTTCCATTTTTCTTATTGTCATAAAATATTTTTTTCAAATTTAAATCAGTTTCTTGGTGAATTTCTTATTGTTTCCTCTAGTTTCTGCCATGACTTGCTTTCTAAGATAAACAATGCACACCGGCCTATGTAGTGTATTTGACAGTTCATAATGTGCTCCCTGCTGCTCTATATAATAAGATCTCCAAAGGGGTTTGTTTATTTTATAGAAACTTTTTGCTTACTCTGATATTTGTACATGCTATAATACTAGATGTAGGAGTTTTTCCTACTTATTTGAGGAACATAAAACATTAAGAGTACAACAGAAATGGAAGCTTGGCTTCTTATATCACTATTGGCATAAGACATTGGGCACTATCGGTATTACAAAAATTACCTCTAGGGATACTATCATGTAACAGACAAAGCGTTTATACCCTTAAAACTAAGTGTTCCTACATTAACATAGAACATTTTTTTGGTGAATATTTGAGAACTGAAAAGATTACCTTATCCTTGACCAGTGTTTACGTAAGTATGTTGTAAAAACAAAAACACAAAGAAACAGAAACAACTAAGTTATATACACCTACTATGTAGCTACAAAAATATAATTAAAAACAAATAAAAACCCTAAGTTCTATGCTTAAATGAATTTGAGAAATACTTGGCTAAACAAAGTTTCTTTATGGCAGGGTTTCCTAGGCCTTTCTCTCTCTCTCTCTCTCTCTCTCTCTTTAATGCTGTGTGTATTTTTAGATAGAGAAAGTGATATGTATTTCAAACATGTATTTGGCCAAGAGATATACTTTTATAAATGTTATTTTCTCATGAACTGGTTCAGCAGGGAAGTTCTAAACTTGCACCTTCTAATTTGCCATATGATGTGACAATGCATTCTATTCAATTCTGTTCAATATTAGGCAGTAAGGGAGAACGAGTGACAGCTGTTACGACTAACAAAGTGTGACTGCTACTGCTCCATTTCATAATAGCAGCCACTCTATTCATCATCCCAGTCAATCTGACTTTACAAAAATTTTAGTCTCTATATTACAAAAGGACATGGATAAAAATAATTTCTGTAAATATTTCTCATATTACCTTCTTTGAGAAATTTTATAATTCCTTGTGCTTATACGGTTGTTTAGTAAAATTAGATCTAGATGTAGTTATATGTTGACCTAGACTGGAGCTCTAGCCATTGACACTATATTTTTCCCATTGGGAAAAGGGTTCACAGCCCTTTTATTCCTTTAAGCAAATATGTTTCTAGAAACTATTTCCTTGCAATGAGTTTTATAATATACTATAGATAGCGAAGTACTTCATTTTGTTTTTAGAAAGTTCACTGTTCCTTTCGTTATCATTCAAAACTGATGACAAGAACTAGACAGGAAGAAGAAAAGGGTATCTCTGTCAGTGAAGAATCTTAACTTGCCAGGTTTTCACTTTGAAATGTTATCTTGTCTACAGATTTAATTAGGTCAAATAACCAAGAACGAGACAAGAGTGTAGGTGAATTGTGATTTCAAAGGACATCCTTCTACAAAGCTAATAAAGTTACAGGACTTGCAGTATTCTTTTTTCTCTTCTAATAGGAAAGAATCGAATGTTACTGAAACAAGATTAAACTTGTGGAAATACATTAGCTGTAACATCGTACTGGGTCCTCTGACTAATATTTTAAAAAAGTTGGAGGTTTAGCATGATTACATCTCTAGTGTTACATACTGTAGCACTAGAGAATAAAGTGCTACTTTACAAATCTACACATAGATGTAAAATTAGATCTAGAACCTTAGGAAGGTAGCCAAGGTATGGGGATTGAACATTATGGTCAAATAATCTGTGTTCTTTTGACTGTAACATGGATAAGCTGTATTAGCTTGGACTAGTTTCTATCCTGTATGAACCCTATTTTGGACATTATAAAAATATCAGTTTTACCTAATAAGACTTTCTGATAAACATACACAATTGTGTACGTGAAGACATTTCTAAACACTAAAACTATGTACAAATATATGTTATTGGGATTATTTGTATAGATGAAAATAGGTTAACTTTAAAATGGACTCCTACTTTTCCTCAATTTTATATGAAACAAGATCTCTCACCTGCTGTTACATGCCAGGAAATACATTACTGGAAAAGAAAGAAATAGTCATTTTTCTTATGAAATCCATTTTTTTCTAGATAAAACAATTCCTAAACAAATGGTTTTAATTTTATAAACTAAAATTACTAATTGATTAAATAATTTTGGTATCTTGGTGAATACCAGTTTTCTAAAAAATAACTTCTTATGGAACAATTGATATCTATATCTACAGTTACATCTGTATCTAGATTTAAATAGATATAAAAAAATTATCCAGCCTTATTCCTTTTGACATTCCTAACCCTTCATATATTTTACTCTTCTTCAACATTTCTGTTAGAAAAGACTCTCCATATTTCAGTTATTCATATATTACCTTCACAATTTTTGGCATATCTTTGTATCACCTATATAATAATTTACTTAAAGGCATTCTAATGGAAAATGGTGTCATTTACCATGAACAATAGCAATATACAATGTGCCAGGAACTATTTTAAGCACTTTACAAATATTAATTGATTTAGTCCTTACAATGCTATAAGATAAATCCTATTAATATTCCTGTGTTAGAGATGAATATGCTGAGATATATAGGAGTTATGCCCAGGAACTCACAGACAGTACATGCTGGAACTCAGGTTTGAATTTGGGGCTTGGACTCTCACCCTCTACACAGTACTTCTATAAAACACCAATAAATAACTTAAAAAATGTAAACATATAGATCCAAGTATCACTTGAAAGTATCTTAAACATCACTGTTACAGAATAGTTTTCCTGGGAAGAAGACTCTGAAAAGGAAGGTAGTGGGTAGGAAGTGTATTAGGGAGTGCTCTGAGGATCAACACCACTGAGGGAAGAGGATGAAGCAGGATTGAGTAGGGGGAGAAGGTGGGGACAAAGGTGTCAACTCACACAGTGGCTAGCACTGAAGCTAGGATAGCTCCTCAGAGTTACCCCAATTTGGGATGAAGATACCAGGATTTTGCACATCCCTCCCTCGCCTTCCACATCAATTATTCATTGAATGCAGTCTGCCCTTAGGAAAGGAGTTTTACCTTGGTCAGGTGACTCTCTTCAGCTGAAATTTAGGTACTATATACTGGCTATAATCTCAACAATATGGGGCATAAAAAGTCATGAAGATGTATTTGTCTTTTACCTAGAAGCTTTGTTGTTTACTTGTCATGATACATATCTCGATAATTTCAAGTATGGTAAGATATAGGACTCGAAGTTCCATTTAGTCATTATGTATACCAAATTTTCCTAGCAGCATTTATGGGCAAAGTCATACTTTCTTTCATTGGTTTTTTGTACTATTTTTCTCCAAAATCAAGTGACAGTATATAAATGGGCCTGTTTCTAGATTTTATTTAGTTCAAATATTCTTTTCATCTGTCCTTACACTAATACCATACTGTCCACTACTATAGCTGTATAGTAAGTCTTGATATTTTGTAACATCAATACTTCAAACTTTTTCTCTTGTTCAGGATTTTTATAGTTATTCTAGATCCTTTGCATTTACATAAGAATTTTGGAATCAGCTAGCCAATTTCCAAACACACACACACACACACACACACACAGACACACACACAAATGTGCTAGGATTTTTATTTGAATTGTGCTATAAAGACACCCAAAAACGTAGAAGCGACTTTGAAACTGGGTAATAGGTAGAGGTTTGAACAGTTTTGAGGGCTTAGAAGACAGGAAGATGTGGGAAAGTTTGGAACTTCCCAGAAACTTGTTGAATGGCTTTGACCAAAATGCTGATAGTGATATGGACAATGCAGTCCAGGCTGAGGTGGTCTCAGATGGAGATGAGGAACTTGTTGGGAACTGGAATAAAGGTGATTCTTGTTATGCTTTAGCAAAGAGACTGGTGACATTTTGCCCCTGCCCTAGAGATCTGTGGAACTTTGAACTTAAGAGAGATGATTTAGCATACCTGGCAGTAGAAATTTCTAAGCAGCAAAGTGTTCAAGATGTGACCTAGGTGCTCTTAAGAGTGTTCAGTTTTAGGAATTCACAAAGAGATGGTTTGGAATTGGAACTTATATTTAAAAGGGAAACAGAGCATAAAACTTGGGAAAATTTTCAGCCTGACAATGCAACTGGGGGAAGGACACCCTCTTCTATAAATTATGTTGGGATAACTGGCTAGCCATGTACAAAAGTATGAAACTGGACCCCTCCCTTTTACCATATACAAAAATTAACTCAGGATATATTAAAGATGTATATGTAAGACCTCAAACAATAAAAATCCTACAAGAAAATCTAGAGAATATCTTTCTCTACATTGGCCTTGGTAAAGAATTTTCAGCTAAATCTCCAAAATCCATTGCAACAAAGCAAAAATTGACAAATGGGACCTAATTAAACTAAAGTTTTCTGCACAGAGACAAACAGACCAACAAACATACAAAAACCTGTAAACACAGTAAACACATTGGGAGAAAATATTCACAAACTTTACATCTGACAAAGGTCAGTATCCAGAATCTATCAGGAACTTCAACAAATCAACAAGTCAAAAACAAACAATCTCATTAAAAATGGACAAAGGACATGAAAAAACACTTTTCACAAGAAGATGTAAAAGCAGCCAACAAACATGAAAAAAATGCTCAACATCACTAATCATTAGAGAAATGCAAATCAAAACCACAAGGCAGTACCATCTCATGCTAGTCAGAATGGCTATTATTAAAAAATCAAATAATACCTGATGCTGGCATGGTTGTGGAGAAAACCAAACTTCTACACTGTTGGTGGGAATGCAAATTAGTTCAGCTTCTGTGGAAAGCCATTTGGAGATTTCTCAAAGAACTTAAAACAGAGCTTCCGTTTGACCCAGCAATTCCATTACTGGGTATATACTCAAAAGAAAATAAATCATTCTACCATAAAAGACTCAAGCATTCATATGTTCATCATAACATTATTCACAATAGCAAAGATATGGAATCAATCTAGGTGCCCATCAACCGTGGACTGAATAAAGAAAATATGGTGCATATATATCATGCAGCATTAAAAAACAATGACATCCTTTCCTCTGCAGCAACGTGGATGCAGCTGAAGGCAATAATCCTAAGTAAGTTAATGCAGGAACAGAAAACGAAATACCATATGCTGTCACCTGCAAGTGGGAGAGAAACATTGAGTATACATGGACATAATTATGGGAAACAATAAACACTGTGAGGGTGAGAGGGAAGGGGGATTGAGTTGAAAAACGACTTATTACGTCCCATGCTCACTACCTGCATGACGGGATTCATACCCCAAACCTCAGCATCATGCAATATACCCATGTAACAAACCCACACATGTTCCCTCTGTAGAGAATATAAAAGGTGAAATTACTTTTTAAAAGACTCCTTATGTTGAATATACAAAAATCAATCCCATTTCATTATATTAGTAATAGATAATTGAAATTTGACATTAAAAATGTCATTTACAAATACAACAAAAATTCTGCAGTTGTTAAATAAAAATTTAACAAAACACATGCAAGATCTATATACTAAATACCACAAAACCCTGATGAACAAAATCCAGTAAGCCCAAATAAATAGGAAGTGTATTATGTTTATTGATTGGAAGACCTAATATTGTTAAAATGGCAGTGTTCTTTAACTTGATATATAGATCAAATGAATTTCCAATCTATGTCCCAATATGCTTTTTTGTAGATATTGACAAGCTTGTTCTAAAATGCATATGAAAAGACAAAAGAACAGTAATGTCCAAAAAATTTTTGTAAAAGAAGAGCAAAATTGGAAGATGTACACTAACAGAGTTAAGGATAAACTTAAAACCTACCTAAATTTGTATTGGCTAAAGATAGACATATGAATCAAATGAGCACAAGGGAAAGCCCAAGTTTTAGACACACAAATATAATCAACTGAGGTTTTGTGTTCTCAAGAAATACAAAGTATATAATTCATACAAGTAAGATCCACTTATGGATGATCAAATTAGATGGTGAAAGCTCAAAGACAAAGAGAATATTTGCATCTGCTCAGTGTATTTCTGTGAAATATTTATTAAATACAAACAGAAAATACTAGTATTACAGTGATGAAACCTGCAGGATACCACCTCAATCCTATGATAAAGATTATCATCACTGGTAATAAAATATATCAACATCATGTATCCCATGATAAAGAGATACTGAAAAGGGGAAATAGTCTCTCTGATATTATTCCCCAAAATATATATTCTCAATCTTATCATAAAATAATCAGGCAAACTCAAATTGAGGTACATTCTATAAAATAATTGACTGTACTCTTCAAAGGTGACAAAGTCGTGAAAGACAAAGAAAGGCTAAGGATTTGTCACAGATTGAAGGAGACTAAGAGATAATGGCAGCATCTAAATGCAATGTGAAATCTTGGATTGTATTCTGTGAAATGAAAGAACAGCAGTGGAATAATTGACAAATTTGAATACAATATATAATTTAATTATCTTGTTCCAATGTTAATTTCCTCATTCTGATAAGTGTACATTTTCAATAATAAGTTATAAAAAATTTGTCAGTTGAAAAATATCATTTCTGGCATTATTCCAGATGTCACTTGTTTTTGTGTTTTGTTATTAAAAATCTATTGCATAGCATGTAATTTCTATAAGATCATGGGAGTGTTTTTTTAATTTAAGGTAAATTTGGGTAAGTAATTTGATGAGTTTTGGTTGCTACTTTACAAAAAGCAGAACAAGGAGGATATCAAAACTAGACAGTTAGCTTATGTTAATTCCTAGAAAAATCATTGATATATCATTAGAAAAATGTAAAATGCTTAAAATAAAAGCAAACATGACAAGTAGCAATAGCACAGATAATTAAGAGCTAGTTCTGACATGATAATCTAGTTTTATTTTGCTAAATTCTTAGATCTTTGAAAATGTGTAATATATTCTTTATTTTCAACAAAGCATTGGATAAATCTATCATATCTTTTTTGTACAAGTATGTGTATTTTAGTACACTGAACATTTATATCCCAAACTTCTGATAAATGATCTTTACAGATTTTCAATAATTATAGTCACTTGCTTCCTTGTGCTTTCAATTTTATTGTATATCTTCCAGCTTCTATTAATATTCACTAGGCAAAACCAGAACCGTGATGAATTAGTCAGTGATTGTTGCATTAATACTGAGTAGCAACTAACCCTGTAATCTCAGTGTCTTACAACCGAAACATTTATTTTATTTATTTTTTTGTTCATGGATCTGCTTATCAGCTGGGCATTTTAGATTTTTGCATCAGATTAAGGACTGCTCTATATACACATTCTGAGACATGGCTAGAACATGTTCTTCTCATTGTGGTTAAAAGATGCACAAGAGGGCAAGTGGAAATCCAATATACCTCTTAAGTTCTCAACTTGTATATTATCACCTAAATCCACATTCCGTTGGCCAAATTAAGTCACATGGTTATACTCATTATCAGTGGAGATGGGAAATATACTCTGCCTACCTTAACATGGGATGCATCAATGTCAAATCAAAATCAAAGCAAGGGCCCTGATTACCTAATAATAAAGAGGAGTGAAATATCTGGAACAGTGACCCAGTCTACTACATCAGGCATAAGCCAACTCTCTGCCCTTTCTACACTTGCACACAAATAGCTGAACATGGCTGGAGGACAAAGAAAGCAAAAAAGAAAGCTCTGACTTTACTTCCATTACTAAGACTAAATTGTCTGTGCCACCATCTAAAGCCAACCCCTCTACTTGAACCCTAGATTCTACCTATTCTAGTTTTTCAATGATCATACCCCTCAATTATCCCTCATGTCACCTATATCTACCTATATCAATGTTTCCCTCTTTTAGATTATTCCTACAGTATATACCAGCATGTTACGATATCTATATATATAAATAAACACTTTGATCCCATCGTCCAAACAGTTACTTCTCTTACGAATCAAAATTCCTAGAAAGAGTTGTCTGTATTCTTTACCACCAATTTTCTAACTTACTTCATTGAAGACTTAATCCAGTCAACTTTACTGAAACTGCTTTTGTTAAAAAAAATTCAGGGCTTCCATGCTGCAAAATTTAAAGGTTAATTTCTTTATCTTACATTCTCTCTCAATAGTATTTAATATAATTGACTTTTCTCTCCTTCTTGAAATGTTATATTCACTTGACTTTTTTTTTTTTTTTTTAGACAGAGTCTTGCTCTGTCGTCCAGGTCGCAGTGGTGCAATTTCGGCTCACTGCAGCCTCTGCCTCTTGGGTTCTTATATTCACTTTTGTTTTTTTTTTTTTTTTTGTAATCTGTCATTGTTCACTCTTCCTAAGTCTTCTTTTCTGCTCTTACATGCTATCATAACTCTAAATTTTGGCTGGATTGTGGACTCACTCCTGCCTCTTCTTTAATTATATTATCTTCCTGGTCATTTATTGCAGTCTTATGGATACCATCTATACATTGTGGCTTCCTTATTCATATTTTCAACTACAAACTCTCTCCTGAGTTATAACTGCACATTTTCTTCTTCACATGGTTTTCCAGTATAGTTCTCAAACTAAATATTATTCTTGATATATTTACCCCTTCATCCTCTTCCTAATTTACTCCCCAAAGATTTTTCCGTATCAGTTAATGGCACCATTATTTATCTAGTTTTATCTTGCCAAAAACTTAGGAGTTGCACTTAATTTATTTTTGTCTCACTGCAAATTTCCAGCACATCAGTAAATACTGATAGTAAAGCCATCAAGATGTATCACATTTCTGACCACTTCTTACTACCTCCACCACTTAGACCCTCGTCTACACCACCTGAGCTGCTGCAACAGCTTCCTTAGTTTAGTCTTGCACCATGCAGTCTATTCACACAGAACCCAGAGTGATATTTTGTAACAAAAAAAATTGGATCATATCAACATGTTGTTTAAAACCTCAAATGTGATTTTGTAGGCTTAGAATTTTTGTTTTAATTCTCAGACTCTGATAAGCTAAAATATGTTCTAAGCCATGCATTAGGAGCTGTGTGGTACACTTTAAATATGAAAAGTTCTGTTTTATGATAAACACATATTGAGTTGCTTATTATAGTTACTTTTTATTGGAAATATATATCAAATTCTAATTCCAGGTAGATATTATATTCAACCAGTAAGTTTAATTAAAATATTTGATTATTTCAAATCTTTAATTTAAAGTAAAATTTCTGGAAATAACAAAATATGTTGGATAAGAAGAGTTTAAAATGAAAATCAATCCATCAAATGCAGTCGGAGCTCTATCTGATATGTCAAAAATTTAATTACAACTGAATTAAAATTATCTTTTTTTTCTTTTAGCTAACATTCCTATGTATAGTTAAGTCTAAATCTAATATTAAATGAATAGAAGTTGTCATGTCTCCATGAGTAGGAAATAAGTACACAAATGAAACTCTCTACTGTCATCAGCTTTGTGGGCAAGTCAAAATTAATTCTTACAGAAAGGATTAGATTTATGTTTTTTCAGTTATCTTATAAAAGGAAAATGATGAATGCATTCTATGAAAACATTCATTTTAGAGTTTTCCTATTTTGACTGGGCACAACCACACATTACTTTTTGTCACTGTTAATTCTTCCTGACTTCTGGTAGCTATAATGGGTATCCTTTCTGAAGCACTGGGCATATGCTGGAATCCCTGCCCCTGTCAAGGAGAGGAAGAAGCCATCGTTGACTATTGTTCATTTTATTATTGCATATAAATGGTGCTGTGATATTTGTCACAACTTTTATCAGGAAGAAAACTAGTAGGAGTAAAATGGCAAATGATGAGACAAGTATTTTGCAACCGAGTACTCAATTCCTGGGTACATTAGCAAACTCTCCACATATGACATTAGTGTGTTATTAGTGAGGGCTAAATTTTGGGACTGCTAAGCCCATATACAGCAAAGTATATACATAGGTTTAGGTAATTAGAGTGTGTTGAATAATTAGTGGATTATTTTCAGGCCATCAGCAAATCTTTATATGTAATGTTTATTTTCAAAGCTATCAATTCTGTCCCATCTCCAATGTCACATCTCCAAAAGGTAGTTGGGAGTGTGAGATTTTCCTACCACTATCTATCTTACTTCCATGTGGAAGCATCTTATTATACATTTATCTCTCTTTATTCCGTTACCATGTGAATACCAGTTCTTTTGGGTCATCCTTCATCCTTTGCATTCATATCTATCCCAAAGTACAGCATACATCTACATTTTTTTTTACCATAGTTCTCCTTTCCTAATCCTAAAACTTCACCATACCATTAATTCAAACTCATATTCTATCATCAGAAAAATACTGCCTATTCTCTACATCAGCTTACCTGAACTTTCTCTGTACTTTCTTGGAAACTGACTCTTCCCTGAGTAGATACTTCTTCCCCTACAGCCTTTCTAAGCTGTGGCTTTTTCCCACACACTCACAATCCTGGGTATGGAGGTAGGATAGGTGTCCTCCTTCTTCTACATTTCTGCTTCTAGACCATTCTCCCTCTCTCCTAAAAATCTCTACTTTTGATTTTTCAACCATCAAAGAAAATGTCTGTAGCTCCAACACTATATTTCTTAAAATTCTGTTTGACTTCAATATCCACATAGTTGATCTCTTCTATAACTGTTGTACTTTCCCTCACTTACCTGCTCTTTACCCAATTTGGCCATGCCTATGTTCAGACTCTGTACTCTCATTCCCAACAACTTCAATCCCTCCATAATCTCCATTTCAAGTGTCTCATTCTCTTACTCCCACCTCCTCTCTTTCCAGTTCATTCCCTCTAGTACTGCAATTCTGGAACATGCTCACAACTTGCCCTTTCTCATACCTTCACTTCACCAAATCAATTTCATGGTCCATAGGTATAATAAATCTCTTGCATATAGTCTCATCTTCCTTGCTTCCTCAGTATCCCTTTCCCCTACCTTATGTAATAGTTGTAATTGTGAATGGCGAGCTCATCTATGTCTGTCTCTGTTCAGATAAATGTAGCTGAATAAAAATATACAAATGTGCTGAAAGGGATCACATTAAATCCATGACCACTAAATATAAATTGTTCCCTAAGGAATTCTTGCAGTCATATTACATTTCCTGAGCCCTCTCACTCTTGACAATTCCATCCACCTAACTCCTTCCTCATACCTCCAAAATCTACATTCTCAGTTTTAACTAATGACCTAGAGTACTAATTCATTGAGACAAATACAGGCTACAGGCAATCAAATGAGAACCTCCAAAAGTTTCCACAATCTCAATGAAACAGACGACTGTACTTGTCACCATATGGTCTGCCTTCCCTCCTGTTACAGTGGATGAATTCCTGTTACCCTTTTCTTTAGGTCCGTATATAATTGTACACTGATTCCATCTGTGATGACTCCAGATATCCTTTTTTATCAGTAGCTTCATAAATTTTTTCTCTTCTAAATTATTCTAATTTTTATATAAAGTTGTGCAATTTTACTTGTATCAAAAATTAATGCTTATCCTCACATCATCTCCTACAAGATATCACCCGATTTTGTGTCTTTCCTTTATATTAAAGCTCCTAAAAATTGATGACACCTGAAGAGTTAAGTACTCCGATTCCAAACCTCCCACTTTTTTTTTCTTGAGCCAGTTCAATCAGGCTATTTCTTAACACTGCATCAAAGCAACATTTATCAAGGTTTATATGATCTCTGTGTTGCCAAATTTAACTATGAACTCATTCTCCTAATCTTACCTCACCTCAACCCCTGCAGCCTGAAATAGTTTTTCAGTTGCCTTCTAGGATATCACACTATCCTAGCTGTTTTCCTACCTCACATCCTGCAAAGTGTTGCTTTCTTTTGCTTGTGGCTTTTGATCTCAAATACTCTAAATGTTGGAGTATTACAGAACATGGTGTTTGGTTCTTTTACAGCAGTCTATGATGAATTTTATGGATCTCTATCTGTGTTCATACCATAGGTGATCTCATCCAGGCTCATGGTTTTAGATGCCATGTGTCTGTTAGTCATTCTCAAGTTTTTAATTTTTTTCCAACCCACAAACATTTTAAAATCTGGGCTTAAAAATTCAATGGCCTACATATTATCTATATTTACATATCTAATTGAAATCTCTAAATTTTACATGTCCCAAAACAAAATAAATCTCTCCAAAACACTTTGTCCTTCAGTTTTACTTGTCTCATGAATTGCAACTCTGCCATGATAGATACTAACACAAAATATCATGGTGTCATCCTTGCTCTCACCTTTCTCTCACATCGCCCAACCAACCTGTCAACAAGTGCTACCAACATTTTTTAAAAATGCATCCTGAATATTCCTCTTCTTAACATGACATCTACCTCTACCAAACTACTTTAAATTATCATCTTATCTGTCACCTAGTTTGATAAGCTAAACAGATACCCCCTGCCTCAAAAATATATCAACTTTCTAATCCCAAGAAACTATGAATATAACCTTATATGGCAAAAATCACCCTATATAACAAAAGGGATGATTAAATTAATGATTCTAATAGGAGAGGTTTATGCTGGATTATCTAGGAGGGCCCTAAATAGAATCACACGTATCCTTATAAAAGAAAGGCAGAGGGTGTTTGGACAGACACAAAGGAGAAGGCAATATGAAGACAGACTAAAGAAAGATACAGTCACAAGCCAATGAATACCAACAGCCACCAAAATTCTGAAGAGACGAAGAACAAACATTCCCCTAGAGCCTTTAGAAAGAACACAGCCCTACCAACAATCTGATTTCTAACTTCTGGCCTACAGAACTCTAAGAGAATAAATTTATTTTTCTTTAAGCCACCCATTGTGTGGTAATTTGTTATAGCAGTCGCAGGAAACTAATACAGCCTCAAGATTCCAGGTCACATCTCCTGGAACCTGTGAATGTTATGAAATATCACTCTTACGTTTTTGTTATTTATTATTTATTGTATTCATCTGCTTTGTGTTCCTATGAAGAAATTCCAGAGACTGGGTCATTTATAAAGAAAAATGGTTCATTTGGCTCATGGTTCTGTAGGCTGTACAAGAAGCATGACACCAACATCTGCTTCTGGTGAGAGCCTCAGGCTGCTTCCACCCACGGATGAAGGTGAAGGGGAGCCAGAGTGTGCAGATCATATGGTGAGAGAGGAAGCAAGAGAGAGGGGGAGAGGTACCAGTCTCTTTTAATAACCAGCTTTCATGGGAACCAATAGAGTGGAAACTCACTACACCCTCCAAAAGAGGGCATTAATCTATGTATGAGGGATCTTCTTCCATGATCCAAACACTTCCCGTTAGGCCCCACCGCCAACACTGGGGATCAAGTTTCAACATAATATTTGGCCAGGACAAGCAAACCGTATCCAAATTACAGCAGTGTTATGGCACAGTTGATCTTAAAAAGGGAGATTATCCAGGTGGGCCTAATCTAATCACATGAACCTGTGAAAGCAGAGAACTTTCTCCCATGCTGGTGGCAGAAGAGGAAGACAGAAAAAGAATTCGAAGAGATTTGAAGTATGAGAATGATTCTACGCACCATTTGTACCTTTGAAAGTTGAGTGAATCAAGAGCTAAGTAATATAGATCTACATGCTAAGAATGATCAGAGGATGTGTGACAAACAGCAAGGAAAAGGGGAACTTGGATCTACAACAACATAGAACTTAATTTTCCCACATTCTAATTTCTAGAACCTGTGAATGCTAACTAATATTGTAAAGATTTTTCAGATGTGATTAAGCCAAGGATTTTTGAGATGAAGAGATTACACTGAATTATCCAAGTAGACCCTAAATTCAGTCATATGTATCCTTATGAGAGCAGAGGGAGTTCTGAGACACACATAGCAGAAGATCATGTGATGGTGAGGCAGAGATTGGACAGATGCAGCCAAGAAATATTGGCAGCCACCAGGAGCTGGAAGAGGCAAGAAGCATGTTCTCCTTCAGAAAATACAGAGTGAGTACAGCCCTGCCAACATCTTAGTTTTGGCCCAGTGATACTGATGTCAGACTTCTGGCCTCCAGATCAGTAAGACTACAAATTCCTGTTGTATTAAGTCATCCAGTTTGTGGTAATTTGTTACAGCAGCCACAGGAAATAAATACATCTAGCTATTCACAATAGCATCCTAACAGTTCTCACTGCTATCTCAGGTAATTACCATAGTGTGTTCTATGAACAGAAACAGTCAACGGAAAATTAAGTCAGATCACGACTCTACTGTAGTGATGCTGAAGTTTTCCTGTGGTTAGAAAAATCCCTATTGTCACTTATAAATACACTTCGTTATTGTTATTGATAGTGGCATTAAGTATCCACAATAGTTTACTTATATTGAGTTTTACATTTTAATTTTAGCAACACTTTCATTAACTCAAAGTATAGAACTAAGAAAATAATAATATATGGAAAAAGATGTATTGTGAATTGCTTATAAATATTGCAATGGAAAAAAAATCATATTTGACAAAATATTTTTAAAATATTTTTATTCATCAGACTTATGGTTTGGCCAAGATAGCGTATCCCAATTCCTTCCAAGTTCTCCCACTTACAACGAAAAACCCTTGGCATAATACAACACACAAGCATAGGAAGGCAGAAAGGTAGAAAAAAGGTAAATGAGAGGTACACCTCAGAATCTACAGAAGTCTGAAGTGGGTGGATCACCTGAAGTCAGGAGTTCCAGATCAGCCTGGCCAAGATGATGAAACCCTGTCTCTACTAAAAATACAAAAAATTAACTGCACGTGGTGGTGGGTGCTTGTAATCCCAGCTACTAGGGAGGCCGAAGGAAGAGAATCACTTGAACCCAGGAGACAGAGGTTGCAGTGAGCCAAGATTGCACCAAAGCACTACTCCGGCCTGGGCAACAAGAGTGAAACTCTGTCTCAAAAAAAAAAAAAAAAAAAAAAAAAAAAGAAAAGAAGAAGAAGAAGAATGACACAACAGCGAGTTCCCTGAATTTTCTTATCACGTCTCGTATATCTTAGACAAGGTACTCCAGAAGGCTCCCATCCAGAACTACCAACAAGTAAAGACAAAAAAGTTCCCCCTAAAACCTATTCCCCCTAGCCAAAGGACCTGGAAAAAAGTGGCCTAACAACAGAAAACCTTTCTGACATCACCCACCCTACTCCATCAAAGCATCAGTGGTAAAACCACATGTCACCCACTCCAATAGTTATAGTGGGGACAAGCAGGCCGTTGATTTTTGTACCCCACCCCTGAGCACTTTCATGCCTTAGAAGCAGCACACTCTGATTCCCTTCCCCTTGTATTGTCTGTGGTGCTGATGGGACTAAGTAAGGAAGTAATCTGCCATTCCCCCAGCAGAAGCACACAGTGCTGTGATTCTCTTGCCAGAATGGTGTTGGTAGAGGTGTGAAGGGAGCTATTTTCTATTTTCTTCCTGATAGAAACAGATGTATCTCCAAGTACCTTACCAGGGTGGTACCAACAGGGTTAAGTCACAAGTTGAGATTCCATTTCCACTCAGGAACAATGAAATTTAAAGAGCTGGTGCCTGGAGGGAGTAGCCACCAGTATCTGCACTAGTTGTCAGTAAGACTGAGAAAAGTGGTACAAGTTGGTTAGTAAGCAATCAATTTTTCTTTCCATACCCGTGTTGGCAAGATCCACTAGGGTATAAAGCAAGGCCATGCCCCACCTCAACCGTTTGGATTGAGTGGAGCCCTGTGGGGACCACAGCCTATACCCCATCAAGCATCAGCAAGAAAGAATGAAGGAATTTGAGGCAGGGTAGCTGGCATTGTTTTCTTTCTTCCCATATGTGATCAAAGACCAGTGGAAACTGAGCCTTTATTCCCACTTGGTATGAAGGAGGTGAAATGAAGTGGTGAGGAGTGAGCTAGTTGGTGTTCTACTGCGTCCCATCTCATATCTTGGTGTCAGTGGGGCACAGCAGGAAGCCAAACTTTCCCTCCCCATCTTCAATGAGGCAGCATGAGTCTCTACAAATTTTGCTTCAAGAAACACTTTTGAATTCTTATGAAACATGAAAAAGTAGAGAATCTCAGAAAAAACATGTTGAATAAAGAACGAAATAGAAGTTATGGAACTGATTAAATATAATACATTAAATATGTATCTTGCCAGATGGGCTCAAGAGTAGAATGGAGATGATCAAGTATAGAATCAGTGAAAGTGAGGAGAGATCAATATAATTTACATGATCTGAACAACAGAGAGAACATGGAATTTTACAAAAATGAACAGAGTACCAGGGACCTGTAGGAAAATAACAAAAGAACTAAAATGTATGTCATCAGAGCTCCAGAGGGAGAGGAGAGAGTGGGAATGAAAAATTATTCAAAGAAACAATGTCTGAAAACTTGCTGAATTTGATGAAGCACCTAACCCTACAGATTCAAGAGACTGAGTGAACTCCCATCAGTGTAAAGCAAAAGGAATTCAAGGCAAGACAAATCATCATTAACCTTCTGAAAACTAAAGACACACGCACACAAAACAACCTTGAAAGTAACCAGAGAGATACAGTGAATTACTTATAGGGAAACACCAATTCAAATGACAGTAGATTGCTCATCCCAAACCATGGAGGTCAGAAGGAAGCGGTATACATTATTCAAATACTGAAAGAAAGTAACTGTAAACTGTGAATTCCATATTCAGAAAATATATTCTTTATACATGAGGAGAAAATGTAGATATTCTCATATAAAGGGAAAGAAAGTGAATGTATTTTAAGCAAACCAGTCCATAAAAATAGCTAAAGAATGTTCTCTAAACAGATAAGAAATAATTTTTTAAAAAAGACTTAAAAAGAAAGAATATCAGTATGGATAAACATAATAATATAATAGACTGCCCTGCTTCTCTTCATCTCTTAAATCATATTTGATGATTGAAGTAAAAATTATACTGCCTTGTACATGTTACATATATACATAGAGAGAGAGAGAGACAGAGAAAGGAATGTCTTAAGACATTGATATTATAAAATGTAGGAAGTATAAGGTTATCTAAATGGAATTAAGGTATATTGACTATATTTTCTTTTTTTCTGTATTCTTTATGCTTTGATATCTGAGCTCTTGCTGACTGGGGAGGAACTGCCCCTCTCAGGGTTAGCTAATTTCTAGAGACAGTAAAGAAATCATCTGTGAGAGGATCTGTAAGTGCAAAGTAACCAATCCAGAGCCCATACTCCCACACACCTCTTCTATCAGGCTCTTACACTCCACACCAATATTCCTCTACTCTAATCATCCCAAGGCCAGGGACTAGTCAACACGAGATAGCCCTTACAAGCCAGAGCCCAGTGAAATTATTCAAAGTAACCAGTCCTGCACTTGCTTTGTCTGCTTACCTCACCTGTATTTCATCCCATAAAAAAGCAAAATATAGGTTCTTGCCCATTATTTTTCCCCCCTCACAGCTTCCTGAACAACACTGGTACTTCCCTATGTGGCCCTGTATGACATACTATGCTTTGTGCCTTTAGGGATCTGTGAGTATAAAATAGTTTTTCATGGCAGTCATTGCTATGTCTATGTGTCTTCCTATATCTGACTGAAACAAGTCTCAAGTACATTTTAAAACATAAGATTTGCTTGCTTTGCTTAAAGTAGTAAAACATTGATACCAGTAGACAGTGATAAGTTGCCTATGTATATTAAATTCCTATTTAAAACCACTAAGAAAATTATATGAAGTGATATGCTAAAATTATAAATAAGTTGGAATCCCAAAAGATATTCATGCAACCCATAGCAATATCACTACAGATAACATCAGACATTAAAGAAATAAAGCAGTACTATGAACAACTCTATACACATAATTCCAACAACTTTAATGAAATTTATCCATATTTAGGAAATAAAAAAACTACCAAAATTTACCAAAGATGAAATAGACAATCTGAATAGTCATATACTATTATTTAATAAGTTGAATTCATAATTTAAAACCTTCCTAAAAGAAATCTTCAGGCCTAGATAGCTTCGCTGGTAAATTATCCCAAACATTTAAAGAAGAGTTAACACCAATCCTTTGCAAACTCTTCCGGAAAAGAGAAGATGAAAGAAAACTTCCAGACTCATTCTATGAAGCCAGCATTACTCTGATACAAAAATCAAAAACATGTAACAAGAAAGTAAAAATACATTCTAATGTTATTCATGAAATTAGTCACAAAATATCAACAAATTAAATCAATCAGTATATAGCAAAAAGTATACACCATGATCAGAGAGTTTATTCCAGAAATAAAGGCTGATTTAATATTTGAAATTCCATTAAGGTAATCTTATCTGTTAGAAGATGAAGGCAGAAAAATTACATGATTATGTCCATTGGTACAGGGTAGAGTTAGAAACAAACCAATATCCATTCTTTATTTAAAACAAATACTCTTTGCAACCTAGGAGAATCAATAGCTTCCTCAACCTGGTAAAGCGCTTACATAGTAAACCTATAGCTAACATCACGTTCAGTGATGCACATTGTATACTTTCCCCCTAAAATAGGTAGTAACATAAGAATCCCCACTCTCCCCACTCTTATTTAACATACTAGTGAAAGTCCTAGGCAGTACAATGAGGCAAGCAAAAGAAACAAAATATATACAAAATATAAAGGAAGAAATAAACTGTCCCTATTTTCAGACCAGGTTTGTCTACTAGAAAACTCCAAGAGACCTATCAAAAAAAAGCATGTATAAGTAAGTTAATTCACCAAGTCACAGTATAGAAGAACAACACAAAAAATCAATTGTATTTATATATACTAGCAACAAAATGTAGAAACTGAAATTTAAAACTCAATACAATTGATAGTCTTCCAAAATAATGAAAAACTAAAATAAAAATCTAACAAAACCTATTTAGGATGTATATGCAGAAAATAACAAAATTAAATGATTTATAAATAAATAAAGACATATGCCATTTTCATTGACTGGAAGACTCAATATAGTAAGGATGTCAGCGCTATCTAAATTGATCTATAGATTTCCTGCAATTCCTGTCAAGGTACTCATACCTTACACAAAAATTAACATAGTGCTCAAAAGACATTTCTTAGATTTCTCCAATAGCAAGCTCCATAAGGGGAAAAATTAATAAATAAGACATCCTCAAAACTAAAATTTTTCCCTATGATAGCCAATGAGAAGATGGTGAAATTGAAAGCTAGAAACTGGGAGAAAGTAGATCCAAATCACATATCTGACAAATGGTTTGTTTCTAGAATATGTAAAGAATGACAAAAACTTGATAATAAAATAAAATCCAACTAGAAAATGGGCGAAAACAAATGAAGGGACATTTCACCAAAGAGATTATACCGATGGTTAATAAACACATTTTGAAAGGTGTTCAACATCATTAATCTTTAGGGCAATGTAAAATCAAACAGCAGTGGGATTTCACTGCAAGCCTACCAGAATAGCTAAAATAAAGGACAATGACAACAACAAATGTTGGCAAGGATGTAGAGAAACTGGATCACTCATACATTGCTGGTCAGAATATAAAAGGGTACAGCCAGTCTGGAAAACTCTTTTTATAAAGTTACAAGTGCAACTAATACACTATCCAACCATTGAACTATGGGAAACTTATCCCAGAAAATTGAAAATATGTATTACCCCAGAACATGTGACTGAATATTCTTAGCACATTTATTCATAATAGTGGAAATCTGTGAACAACCCAGATGACTTTCAATGCGTGACTGGTTAAACAAATCCTAGTTTATCCATACCATGGAGAACACTTAGAAATAGAAAAGAATGAAGCACTGATAAACACAGCAACTTGATTGAATGTCCAGGGAAATATACTGAGTGAAAAAGCCAACTGCAAAAGGTTGCATACAGTATGATTTCATTTATGCAACATTCTTGATGTGACAAAATTATAGAAATGGAAAACAGATTAGTGGTTGTAGTAATTCCGGAATGGAATGGGGTAGGAGTTGGTGGTGGCTATAAAAAGCCAACCTGAGAGATTCCTGTGGTGGTGGAACTTTCCTATATCTTGACTGTATTAATATAAGTATTCTGATTTTTCTTCACTATAATATTATAAGATGTCATCATTGGAGATAATTGGGTAAAGAGTACATGGAATCTTTCATTTCTTACAACTGTATGTGAATCTATAATTATCTCAAATATTTTTGTATTAGAAAAATATATCATAATATGAGAAAACAGTGTAAAGGATGAAGACATACACTATACTTGGCATTTGTAATACCTTATCATAAATTTGTTTAATATAGTCGCTGACTTGGCATCCATTTTTGGGCCTGACGTAAGTTATTTGAAACCCAGTCATGCAGGTGGCCTAGTTAAGACTTCCTCTCCCCTTGTGTTTTTTTGCTATTGTAACCCACTTGTTTCTCATCTCCACTGGCCCAAAACCCAAACGCAACATATTCTCTCTCTCTCTCTGTCTCTCTCTCTCTCTGTCACAGACACACACACACACACACACACACACACACACACACACGCATACACTCACATTCTCCACCAGCTGGTTGAACTCCAAGGAACTTGCCATTGGTCCTCTGCCTTCATGCCTGACTTCTCTGGGACCTGTGAATAATAGATTTCTTCTGTTTCTTGCATTTGGTTTCACCTCCTCATTGTGTCTCACCCAACACACACACCTGAATCTAACTCGTCACCCGTCAGGGCTCTCCTAGACTGTGACTATTTTGGCTAATGTCCACTATCAATAGATAGATCTCAAGACCAAATTTGAAAGAGCCATAACAATAAAAATTATAACATATCTAATTTATAAAAGATAAAATATTCATCATTTATATTTATATGATTGCTAATAACCAGAGCTCAACTGTCAGAGTTCTAGCATCAGCATTTAGAAAAGAAACATTTATATTTTCTTTCCTTGGGAGATATAATTGCTGTGACTCATGTCATGTTGATTTTAGTTGACATGTATAATTTAGTTTGACAATAAATAAGAAAAATATTTGAAAAATAATATGTTTTTGAAATAAAAGGCTACTATTTATAAATTGGAAAAGGTCTTCAGGAACCCAGTGTTTAGTGACATATGATGATGTTTACTGCTGCTTTACATAAAGCATGCCAGGATCTCCAGATAATTGTCATGGAAGTTTATCAAATTACATTGGCAGCTAAGCATGGTTTCACATTTTAAAATAAACCTTCTTCCCTACTATGTCAAATATTCAATTTTCCACCCAACTTAGCTCAGGTTTCAATTATATAGATTTGTAATTATGATTTATAGCATAAAGCGTGTGGGTTTCCTAGCTAGTCAGTGAAGCTGCTGATTTTATTGAAAAACACAGGGTTGTAACTCTCATTACGCAAAGATGCCTGGCAGCGTGCCCTTTTAAAAAAAATATCTATAACCTGAAATTTAGACCTATTTATACCACCAGACTATTTCTATGAAGAGAGCAGAAACTGAATCTATTAAAATCACTTGTAAGTGTCCGGTTTTATTAAATGGAACACAAAGCACAGTGTCATTTCTCTTTTCTGTCATTTTATGCAGTTTCCTTCAATTCAGAAATACAGGTAAATATTATAACAAAAAGAGGACTAATACCTGCTTAGGAGTTATGAATACCAGGCCTTTACAAGAAGTAGATTAGTAGGTGGATATATATAGATAGTAGAGAGAAAGGGAGGTAGATAAATAGGTAAAATGTGTGTGAGTGGTGAACTTGTGATGGGACGTCATTTTCCTTTATTGAAATTTGCTATAGTAAAATTTCCTATAGTTAATTGAAACCTGAAGACTGCTAGTGACATATAACACTTTCGCCCCTTTTCTCACTGATACTCCTCCTATTTTATTAAGAATATAGAGGCAAAACAGAGGCAAATTGTCTATTTCTGTCATTACACATTAATAGATCAGCTTAATTTTATGTGCATCCATGTGCCTTGCCTTCCCTCACATTACATCAAAAAAGGACTCTGTGCTCTTATTGGCTAGTCCTCCACCAGTTTACTGAATCTGGTACCTACTCAATCATGTGAAGCTGTCCAATTTTCTCCTCTGTTTTCCATAATACATTTTTTTTTTTTTTTTTTTTTTTTTTTTTTTGAGATGGAGTCTCGCCCTGTCGCCCAGGCTGGAGTGCAGTGGCGCGTTCTCGGCTCACTGCAAGGTCCGCCTCCCGGGTTCAGGCCATTCTCCTGCCTCAGCCTCCCCAGCAGCTGGGACTACAGGCGCCCGCCACCTCGCCCGGCTAGTTTTTTTGTAGTTTTAGTGGAGATGGGGTTTCACCATGTTAGCCAGGATGGTTTCGATCTCCTAAACAATCCACCCGCATCAGCCTCCCAAAGTGCTGGGATTACAGGCGTGAGCCACCGCTCATAACCCGACCTTCCATAATACATTTTTAATGGATTTTTCTTATCAGAATACGCATGTTACAATAGCACTCAGTTTAAAAGTCATACTGCTCTTTATCCCCTGACCCTATCACTGTCATCCCATTTCTCTGATCCTCCTTGATAGCAAAACTATTTGAAAGCCTGACTGTATTTACTGCCCTCACTTCTTATATCATTATCTCACCCAAGCTAATCCAGTTTTATTCACCATCATTCTCTTTTACTCTCTAATACTGCTCTTTTAATTAACTAGTAACCTAACATGCCATAATTATCCGTCATATGCAGTCCTCATCTTGCTCAATCCATGAGCACTACTTGACACACTTGATCTCTCACTGTTTTGGAAACAGTTGATCTCCAGGAATCAATTCTCCCTTTATTCTTCTTCTATTTCTTTAGTGAGCCCTGCTCATTCTCCTTTGCTGTTCCTGCCCCCCTAATTTCCTAGAAGCTATCTTCTCTTTTTATTTCTATCCACATTCATTTCTGATGGAATCTCATTTATTCACACATGAAATATCAACTTCTAAATTGATAGCCCCCGTCTCAACCTCTCCTTTAAATCCAGACTCATATATCCTCCAGCTATCTCAATATTCCCCCTACAGATATCTGTGAGGCTTCTCAAACTTCTTTAGGTGCTCTGCTCAAGTGACACCTTATCACAAAGACCTTTCTGGAACACCCTGTATTAATGTTGATTTCACTCTCTAACCTTTAACTGTTTTATGTAACACCATAAGTATTATACATTTTATTTATTTATTAATGTCTACTCTCACTTGCCAACACATTCTGGAATCTCTGACTCAAGAAAACAGGAGATGTGTTTTCTTTAATATTTTACCCTCAGTGTTTATTATAATGCACAACACGTAAGTATTTTCTAAACGATTAAACAGAAGAATAAAGTAATGTAGAATAAAAACCATATTGCACAAAATGGAATTATCTAGACAGGCCTGGGGTTGTACCCTTGCCATAACAAAACCTTGATGTGTATATTATATTAGTTGCCTTTTTTATATGAAGGAAATCTCACTTATAAATATAAATAACTTTACTGATTTCCCAGAAATAGTGAATAATTGAGCACAGAATTAAACTTCTCTTAGTACAGTGCAGAGGAAGAGGAAGGCGTGATGATTGATCAATAAGATGTATTAGTTATAGTAGTAATAGTAGGAGACATTATTTTATCTTAAAATTATCTGTGGGTAATTTAATTAAAATTAAAACCAGCTACTTTCCTAGAAAAATATACAGTTTCTTAATAATTCTTTAAATCTTAGTTGTTTTTTCAACATATAAAGAAAAATGTTATCATAGAGTAATAGAGATGGAAGAAGCATTAAGATATTCTATTCTAAACACACGTGTAAAGCCAGAAACCCTTCCCTATTATAAATGTCAGTGGTTATACAATGTGTGCTTGACAGTCCTCAATGTCAGGAAACTTTCTCCTTCATTGTGCCTCCTATCAACAGTCTCTGATAATGGATTGTTCACTCATTTTGAGCCAGTAGTGAAGTGTTCACAGTAAAAGCAATTTTTGCTTTAAGTATAATTGTATTATTTGTGCTAATGTATTGTTAAAAAGAAAACATAAAACTTGAACTCACAGGTACTTAGCCCATGTTGTAAAGTTTACCTTAGCAATCATATTTGCACTGAATAACCCCAAAACCTACTTAAAAAGCATTATGTCATGTCTCAAACTGAAAATTGTTCTAAGAAGCATGGATTTGTGTTTCTTCCCCAGTTGCGTGTATGAGTAATGTGACCTTCTACTTATGTTTCCTTTTTCTATACTATTTCCTTTGACAGTGTCTACTTTGGATAACCTTCCATTAAATCAAACATTAGCTAGCTCTCTGAAAGGTTAACAGGGTAAAACAGCAACAGTCTCTAATTCTTTCGGAGAAAAATGTAATCCCTTAAATGCCCTTCTCGCTATTCAGTAGATACTTCCATTGGGTCAAGGGGGTATAGGTAGGAAAGGGAGAATGGTTCATCCCTAGCTTTTCCATCATCATAGCAACCAAATGGCAGTCAGATGATGTTTTTCTATCTGCCCTATGTTTTGAGTGCAAGAAGTTAGAATCTCTGTAAGTAAATTTAATGACATCTATGCCACAGACTCTGGGATAATATATAAAAAGAAAAGATAATCTCACGAATTAGTTTGCTAGGGCTGCCATAACAAAATGCTGCAGACTGACTTAAATGAAATTTTCTTTCTCACAGTTCTAGAGGCTACAAGTCCAATGTCAAGGTGTCAGCAGGTTTGATTTCTTCTGAGGCCTCTTTCCTGGGCAAGCTGTGTCTTCATGTGGTCTTTTATCAGTGCATTTGCCCCCAGTGTCTCTCTGTGTTCAAATTTTATCTTCTTATAAGGTCACCAGTCATATTGGATTAGAGCCCACACTAATAACCTAATTTTCACTTAATCAACTCTTTAAAGGCCTAACTTCCAAATACAATCACATTAAGAAGTACTGGGGATAAGGTTTCAACATATGAATTTTATGTTGGGGGCACAATTCAGCCCCTAACATCTCAGAAGAACCAGTTACAGGATGGGACTCTCCTTCAAACCACCAATAGAGTAATTATGTCCTATTTTTATTAAAAAAAAAAAATTAACTACTGGAAATACAAAGTACTCATATGGAAAAATACATCGATTTTATGTTTGAAAATGGTTAATGAAAAGTCACGTTCTTGATCACTTTATGTTTCAAAAATAAAAATAAGTATTCTTAATTAAAAATAAAAAACTTGAATTCTTATTTAAAATAAACCAGTATAACAAAAATAATAGTACTACTTATGGTGCGAGTATATTTCTTTTTTTTTATTTTTTATTTATTTATTTATTTATTTTTTGAGACAGAGTCTTGTCCTGTCGCCAGGCTACAGTGCAGTGATGCGATCTCGGCTCACTGCAGCCTCTGCTTCCCAGGTTCAAGTGATTCTCCTGCCTCAGCTTGCCTAGTAGCTGGGACTACAGGCGTGCACCGCCACACCCAGATAGTTATTTTGTATTTTTAATAGAGACAGGGTTTCACCATGCTGGCCAGGATGGTCTTAATATCCTGACCTTGTGATCCGCCCGCCTCGGCCTCCCAAAGAGCTGGGATTACAGGCGTGAGCCACTGCGCCTGGCCGGTGCTAGAAAATTTCTTAGTGTCTCTTGGATTATCTGACATGGGCCATTTCTGATGCCACAGTAATTATTAGAAATTGTGCACAGTTTATTAAAAAACAGGAGCAGAAATGTAATACAACTAAAGTAATGAAAAATGAATTGCCCAAGATGAAACAATTTTATTACTAAAATTAGGGTTATGTTCACTTTACTATCTTGAAAAAAATTTCTTGAAAGACAGAAAACCTGCCCGGCGCGGTGGCTCACGCCTGTAATCCCAGCACTTTGGGAGGCCGAGGCGGGTGGATTACGAGGTCAGCAGATGGAGACCATCCTGGCTAACACGGTGAAACCCCGTCTCTACGAAAAATACAAAAAATCAGCTGGGCGTGCTGGTGGGCGCCTGTAGTCCCAGCTACTCCGGAGGCTGAGGCAAGAGAATGGAGTGAATCTGGGAGGCGGAGCTTGCAGTGAGCAGAGATTGCACCACTGCACTCCAGCCTAGGAGACACCAAGACTCCGTGTCAAAAAAAAAAAGACAGAAAACCTCATTTTCATATTTCAAATAGGAGTTCAAAGGGTAAAAATTTCTAACACCTTTAATGAAAAGAACAATCAAAATAGCAATTTTAAATATACATGAAATAAAATTTGAATGCTAATTGTAATTGGGCTATAGTAGATTTTAAAAGCAAAGCACAAATATTAATAATAATAATAATGTCATTAATTTTAGTATTCCTGAGATACTAAACATGATTTACTATCAGGGTTTCTGAAGTTCTAAAAATAATGTATAACTCTTTTAAAATATGTATACATGTGTAAAATAAGTTATGTAAATTAAATATGCATATTTTCCCCAGATGCTTAGTACTGTTGAACTTTAAGAATGATGACTGTAACGGAAAATAATACATCTGTCTGTAGTTAAAGTATGTAGTTACCGTATGGAAATGGATTAAAAAAGAAAGAAAAAAGCTCAAACATTTTGAGTTTATAGTATGTTTTATTAGATTACTTAATCTAATAAATATAATCATTATACTAGCTCGATTTCCCAGTCAGAAGATACATACAACTGATGTAATTATTTCCAGCTTCCTGGTAAACACATATGAAGATGTGTTTAACTTCTAGTAGCCCTGAAAACTAAGACTAGCTGAAAACCTATTCCAAGAACCTAGAAACACTTTATACAATAAGGTTGGTACTCAAATAAGAAAAATAAGCAGTATGGTTTTCTTCTTGGATAGGTATGGATGGACAAAAATTTTGAATATCCCTAAACTGATGTATAAATGTAGGGTGATGGCATTAAAAATACCATTTGTTCCCCCACCCCAGTCTGCTCCAGTCTGCTCCCTGGAGCTAACCGTTCATTGCAAATTTTAAATGTTATTTTAAAAAATGAGCTGGGAAAGAAGGCAGTTAGTCTCACTAGAAAATAGAGCATCTATAATTGACACAATGTGATACTTACACATGAAGTGACAGAAAGACCAAAGCAAACTTCTTGGAAATCCTGAAATAAACCCAAATATATATGGAAATGCTATGAAGCTAGCATTTCAAATTCGTACTCTTTTAAATAAGTGTGTTTTTTGATCATTAGTTCCATGTTCAAAAATCAATAACGTTAGATAAATTCTTCACTTCAGACATATGTAAATTACAAATGGATCACATATTTAACTATAAAAATGAAAACATGCAAGTATTAGAAGAAAACATGGGTAGATTTTTTGTTGTTGATATGTAATTCATGGTGTTTCTTTTTTTAAATTTAAGTTCTGGGATACATGTGCTGAACATGCAGGTTCGTTACATAGGTATACATGTGCCGTGATGTGATTGTTTGCTGCACCTTTCAACTGTCATCTAGGTTTTAAGCCCCACATGCATTAGATATTTGTCCTAATGCTCTCCCTCCCCTTTTCCCCTACCCCCTGACAGGCCCTTGTGTGTGATGTTCTCCTCCCTGTGTCCATGTGTTCTCATTGTTCAACTCCCACTTACGAGGGAGAACATGCAGTGTTTGGCTTTCTGTTCCTGTGTTAGTTTGCTTAGAATAATGGTTTCCAGCTTCATCCATGTCCCTGCAAAAGACATGAACTCATTCTTTTTTGTGGCTGCATAATATTCCATGTTCAGTATTCCATCTGACAGTATTCCATCCTAATATCCAGAATCTGTAAGGAACTTAAATAAATGTACAAGAAAAAAACAGCTCCATCAAAAAGTGGGTGAAGGAGATGAACAGACACTTCTCAAAAGACGACATTGATGCAGCCACCAAACATATTTTTAAAAAAAGCTCATCATCACTGGTCATTAGAGAAATGCAAATCAATATCACAATGAGATACCATCTTATGCCAGTTAGAATGGCGATCATTAAAAAGTCAGGAAACAACAGACGCTGGCAAGGATGTGGAGGAATAGGAACACTTTTACACTGTTGGTGGGAGTGTAAATTAGTTCAACCATTGTGGAAGACAGTTGGGGATTCCTCAAGGATCTAAAACCAGAAATACCATTTGACCTAGCAATCCCATTACTGGGTATATACCCGAATGATTATAAATCATTCTACTCTAAAGACATATGCTCATGTATGTTTATTGCAGCACTATTTACAATAGCAAAGACTTGGAAGCAACCCAAATGCCTGTCAATGGTAGATTTTTAATTAGAAGGAAGAACAGCTTTCCTGTCCATAGTCAAAGTATTAGTAGGGCAATGGGAAAACCATATAAAATAAAACTAATTTATGAGATGAAAAATGAACTTGATACATTCTCAAAGTTCTTTTCAATGTTAATTTTCAGTGATTTCTTGGAAGTTAACAGCATTACAGAGTGGTTCTTATCCATCCAAGGGTATAATAATAGCCAAAGACACCTGTGGTGAATTCAATAATGAACTTCAGTTCTACTTGTAGGCTTGGTAAGAAAGTTACAACCACAAATGGGGTACTAGATTTTTAATAAAATGGGCATGTTTGTCATGGCATCATCTTTCTATACTTTCAATTTAAATGTTAAAAGAAATCATGGTGTAAGTAATGAGCTACCATTTTTTTTATCTGTCTTGACTTCTTGCACTATCTTCACTGTCTAAAAGCCTAGATTTATTTTTAGTGGTAATATAATTTTTTTTAGTAATAATGTAATCTTGTGTAAGGCTAAGTTATAATTTCTAAACTTTATCTCCTTGGGGACGCATGCATGGTTGATTTGAGTTAGCCTTTGCTGTTGTTATCCAAACATATTTTAAAATGAATTAATCCATAGTTTCCCTGAAATTAAACATAATGAAATCTCCATAAACTATACTCTTAATAACATTTGCACTTATGACCTGTGAAATATACAGTCATCTAGCTTACTCTCATTACCTTGAAGGGAGGTTTGTAGATTTAAAGTCACAGTAGAAAATCTATGTTATTGTACTAAGAATAACTGAGAACCACAATAAAAATACTAGTCAAAAACAAAAGAGTAGGTTGGGTTCAAATATATTTTACAAGTTCTTGCAAATATCTCTGTGTGTACAAAATGTAATGACCTTCATAATGTATAACAGTTTTTTAGGAAGTGCGTTTATATTAATTAACTTTATCTATTTCATACAATGATTCATGACAATATAGAACTCATAAAAACAAAATTGAAGATAATTGACTTTGTTTAGATCAGCAGTCCCCAAGCTCTGTGGCACCAGGGATCGGTTTCATGAAAGACAATTTTTCCACAGATGCAGACAGGGTCGGGGGAGATTTTCGGGATGAGACTGTTCTGCCTCAGATCATCAGCATTAGTTAGATTCTCATAAGCAGCCTGCAACCTAGATGCCACATATGTGCAGTTCACAACAGGGCTCGCTCTCCTATGAGAATCTAACACAGTCACTGATCTAACAGGAGGCAGAGCTCAAGTGGTAATGCTCACCCACCTGCTGCTCACCTCCTGCTGTGCGACCCAGTTCCTAACAGGTCATAGACTCTTACTGGTCCACCACCTGAGGGTTGGGGACCCCTGGTTTAGATATCTTAGTAAACAACACAGTCTTTCAAGGGGACCTTGGGCAAGTTATTTAATTACATTGTGTCAGTTTTTTCATTTCTAAAATGAGAAACGTAAAAGCACTTAATTTATGGTGGTTTTCTGAGAATTAAATAAATTGTATAAAAATGCTTAGCACAGAGCCTGAATATAGTCAATACTCAACAAATATTAACTATTAATTATATTAATTATTATTATTAACAATGTTACTAGGCCTTAGAATGTTTTAATTTCCTCAAGGAATAAAATTTAAAATTTGAAAATTTACAAGAATTTTCAGTTGGAAAGTTTTGCAAAGGGGCCATTTTTAATTTCCATTTGTGATGTTCTTAAGAGTTTAATAAAATAATTTTATTTGAGAAAAATGACTTTGATTATCATCAGTCTTACAACAGAATAAAAAATGAGTGTAGTCAATAATCCTCTATTATCTTGTAAAACAGTGTTACTTTTCTAAATAAAAGTAGACATTTATAGGCTTGGAAACCCTCGCTATTACAAATGGCCCGAAGCTTAACATTCTTCATACCTCTGGAAACTTGTCCAAGAGGTAACTTTTTTTTTTTTTTTAAATAAGGTCTCATGGCCATCTGCCTTTGGATCCTATAAGGTGCTACTTAATCGTGCAGCTTCCTGGGCCCTAGTTCAGCCTCAGTAAATCAGAATCTCTAGGGATGAGGCTCTGCAGGTTCCATGTCTATCAAGTTTCTCGTGTGATTCTTATGCACGGTAAAAGTTGAAAAATTCTAATCCATCGGACCACAAGAAAATGCTGTCAGTTTTTCTGTCTTCTGGTTTTCACAACTAGGAGCAGATGACCCTTTCTTTCACAGATAAACTTTGTCTTTCCTCATGGATCAGCTAAATAAATTAACAGCTTTTAGTGGCAGCAATTTGGGGGCTCTTAGAAAAGACTTGCACCTATTATAGTCTAGAGAAACATATGAGAAAATAAAGGATCAAAACTTGCTGTACTTTATCCTCTGAAAAATGTGGTAACATATGAAAATACTCATGGGTTTTCTGGTTCTTTTATCACTCTGGGAAACCTCAGCCATCACTTTCAACATTTCTTCAGTTCTTCTAGCATCTTCAGGAGAAACTTCTTACTACAGGAAAATACGTCTTTTAAAAAGACTTAAACTTAGGACCTAGGACCATAAAAATCCTAGAAGAAAACCTGGGCAATGCCATTCAGGACATAGGCATGGTCAAAGCCTTCCTGCCTAAAATACCAAAAGCAATGGTGACAAAAGCCAAAATTGACAAATGGGATCTAATTAAACTAAAGAGTTTCTGCACATCAGAAGAAACTATCATCAGAGTGAACAGGCAACCTACATAATGGGAGAAAATTTTTGCAATCTATCCATCTGACAAAGGGCTAATATCCAGAATCTACAAAGAACTTAAATTTACGAGAAAAAAAAAAAAAAACCACCCCATCAAAAAATGGGCAAAGGATATGAACAGACACTTCTCAAAAGAAGGCATTTATGCAGCCAACAGACATATGAAAAAATGCTCATCCATCACTGGTCATTAGAGAAATGCAAATCAAAACCACAATGAGATCCCATCTCATTCCAGTTAGAATGGCGATCATTAAAAAGTCAAGAAGCAACAGATGCTGGAGAGGTTGTGGAAAAATAGGAACACACCGTTGGGAGTGTAAATTAGTTCAACCGTTGTGGAAGACAGTGTGGCTATTCCTCAAGGATCTAGAAGTAGAAATACCATTTGACCCAAAGGATTATAAATCATTCTATGATAAAGACACATGCACATGTATGTTTATTGCAGCACTATTCACAATAGCAAAGACTTGGAACCAACCCAAATGTCCATCAATGATAGATTGGATTATGTGGCACATATACACCATGGAATACTACGCAGCTATAAAAAAGAATGAGTTCATGTCCTTTGCAGGGACATGGATGAAGCTGGAAACCATCATCCTCAGCAAACTATCACAAGATCAGAAAACCAAACACTGCATGTTCTCACTCGTGAGAGTTAACAATGAGAACACATGGACACAGGGAGGGGAACATCACACACTGGGGTATGTCGGGGGGTGAGGGCCTAGGGGAGGGATAACATTAGGAGAAATACCTAATGTAGGTGATGGGTTGATGGGTGCAGCAAACCACCATGGCATGTATATACCTATGTAACAAAACTGCACATTCTGCACATGTAACCCAGAACTTAAAGTATAATAATAATAAAAAAAATAAGGTTGATGACATCTAAGGTAAAATAGTGAAGTGAACTTATAATTTTGTATAATGTGTTTTTTGTTAGAAGCAGTTTTTAAAAATTGATAATCAGTAATCAAATTAGGTGATTACTTTCTCCTGTTAAAATTATCGTCTGTTAATGTTTACCCCATTAAAAATTATTTTTTGTGTGTTTTCCAGGAATTACACTGCCTCCTAAAGGAAATGTAGATATCTCATTGTTATTTATACCCAAAATTATGAAATTACACAAAACAATGGTTATTGTTGAGATGACAAAAGCAAATGGAAAATATTGGCCTATTGACAATTTTGATGAGTTGGATGTAGAATTTAAAAGGTAACATTTAAATAAAGACATTGAAGGAAAGTAATTTTATTTTGACAGCCACTGACATGCTAGGTTTCTTTTACGTGTTATACATATATAATATCAAGCTCATGATTT
Organism: Mandrillus leucophaeus; assembly: GCF_000951045.1. Taxonomy (NCBI): domain Eukaryota; kingdom Metazoa; phylum Chordata; class Mammalia; order Primates; family Cercopithecidae; genus Mandrillus; species Mandrillus leucophaeus. The sequence goes on from NW_012105464.1 coordinate 1,978,416, forward strand.
TATATTCTCTGAACTGTTGAAATTCATATGTTCAGAGGAGGAAAATATATTTGTTACATGGATATATATAATGTATAGAAAATAATATATTTATATACATATATATCTAATGGTTGATTTAAAGCTCAGATGATGAACACGTTTAATCTTAAGTATCATTATCAGTGAATCAAAGTCAGAGACATGCAAAGGGACTCCTTTCTGACATGGAAAATAGTGACTGCTAACATAATAAGTAATCAGTATACGGAGGACAACCTAAAACAGCTTGTCTGAGTGAAGTGAATTCATGATACTGGAATTCACACTGTGCCAGGTGGATATGATATCCATCATATGAAACTGCCATGACTAGAGGTATTCTGCCATTGCCAGAATGCAAGTTACTTGCATCTTTCTTGCTTAACTAGAAATTAAGCAAAATTCAATAATGGTGCAAAATCTAAATGTGTTTTCTGTTCTTATAGTTTAATTAAATGATAGTCTGGAAATCTTAGTTAAAAATAAATTTTTACTTCGTCCTACATGTGCGTATTTCTTTCCTTCATTTTTTGCCAGTTCTTTACTGTGGACCCATTACTATCCATTCTACCATACATTGTCACTACTCTTATAGTCAAGATTGGCTACATAAATTGTAAGTCTCAGTGAAAAATGAGAATGAGCAAACTTAATAGTTTGTTCAAAAACTATTGAGAATTTCAAAACAGTTATAGGAATGCATTAAACAAGCTTGAAGACCTCCTAAAGATGGGATATTATTCTTTTGCATAAGCCCCACACTCAACCTGTCTTGCCTGCAATGTCTTGCATTTCATTTTAATGAAAAAAATCCCAACTTCAAAACTGATCATAAATTTTAATTAATTAATTAATTAATTAGTTTTTTGAGATGAAGTCACACACTGTTGCCCAGGCTGGAGTGCAGTGGCGTGATCTTGACTCACTGCAGTGTTCGCCTCCCAGGTTCAAGCAATTCTCCTGCCTCAGCCTCCCAAGTAACCAAGATTACAGATGTGTGCCATCACGCCCGGCTAATTTTTGTATTTTTAGTAGAGATGGATTTTCACCATGTTTGCCAGGCTGGTCTTGAACTCCTGACCTCAAGTGATCCACCTGCCTCAGCCTTCCAAAGTGCTAGGATTACAGGCATGAGCCACCATACCCAGCCTATAAACATTTTCTAATATTGCTGTGCTCCTAGTGGTGTATGATGCACCTAAAATATTTGGACAAATAACCCCTTTTCTTTTAAGTAGTGTCCTCCAAAAGTAAATGCCTCACAAAATTCTGAAGTACTGTACTTCATGGCAGTTTTTGTTTTGTGCTTTGCCCATCCAATACAGAATAGATCCCAAGAGGGCTGTAGTACCTCTCATTAAAGTAGGGGAAAAAGCTCTTCAATTTTAACTTGTATTTCATGATGGTTTCATTACAGTTTGCTTTGTGATGATTTCCCAGGGTTTGCTTGGAAATGTTTATAAAATCGGTATTTGCAGAAAATGTTCTTTCTTTCATCAGTTTCTCTCTACTAAAGTCTAAATTTACAAGCTTTACTAAAATACCATAAAGTTAATAATAATAAGCTTTTTGTTAATATGGAGCTTCTCCTTTCGTTCCTTCTTAATATTTTAATTTCTAATTAGAATTATGGGAATCGACAGCAAAGAAATCCAAGCAATACACTGGATATACCCTATTGTTGGACTCCCACTAGCACCACCTCCTAAATCTCCTCCAGGTAGGTATACATTAGAGTCAGAGAATGCCAGAATTCTTAAAGACCTTAGATATTCTCTATTCCCATATCTTCTTTGTTTGAAGTCCAGAGAAAGTAGGTAGTAATGTGAACAGTCCTACTGGTGGGAATTCTATGACGTAAACATGCTCTCCCAATGTGTCCAGCAAGTTTTCCACAAAACCACACTATTTCTTGTTGCCTTCCTGTTGGTGAAATGCAGATATCAGCTAAAATTAAAATGAAATTAACTTCAGACTCCTTTATTCCACAGAGCTCTGCACTAGATTTGTAAGATTCTCAGGTATACTTGCTCTCAGGTCACTTTTAGGCATCCTATTTCGGCTTCTGTGTAACTCGATCTCATCTAAGAACTATGCTGTGGAGATGCGGATCCCTTTATTATTGTCTCAAGCATAAAACTTTATGGTGTTCCCCCAAACCAGTCAGAATGTACTGAAGTTTTCAGGAAGGTTTATTTTGCCACAATAAACACAATATAAAATCTCTGTCCTTAAATGCCTTTCTTTTTCTCATTGACCTTTTTTTTTTTTTTGCCTGGACATACCCTAGACTTCTCTAAAGTTTCTGTGTGTTCTCTTTCCTCAATACTCTTCTCGCTTCTTTTGCATTCCTTGATTTTCCCATTTCCTTCCCAGGATCAGCCTAAGAAACAAAATTTCTCTTAGATAACTAGTGATATTTAGTATCCAAACCTCTAACCAGGCTCTAGATGGCATTCTGCATCACTAAGATGCACTGAATTGCTCTGCAAAGCAAAGGGATATTTATTTTGGATCTCCCCCTTTAGCAACACAGATGAGTTAAAATAAGTCTTGAAATTTTGCTTTATCTTTCTCCCTCCGATACCAATCTTTGTAAATGAAAAAGAGTTAGACTTCCGCCGATGTAATTACATCACCACACTTAGAAGAGACACTAGTAAGTTTTGCTTGTAAGTAAGTAAAGCATTTCCCCAGGTACACTGGTTATAAAGGAAGATCAAAACTACATGTTTCCTTATGTAGTTTAATTTGAACTGGAGTAAAAATCCACAAATATAGTAATACCTTTGACCACAAATGTCATTTATTTTACTTGAAGCATTTTTATTCTTGACTTTTAAAAATCAACACATAAATATTTTAAATATTCTAAATTATCTTCAGAATGTTTCACAAACATGTCATAAAATTTCTTTTATTTCCTTCCAGAAAGTAGTTAATTGTATACTTTCCATAGAGCTGAACTGCTTAAAATTTATAATACACAGTCATCTGATCAAAGTGATATAATAAGCCCTAGACAGTACTCTTGGAATGCTAATAATACTGTGCTCATGTCTACTGCAGACAGATTCATTTTATCCAGATTAAAGGTTTAAAGCCAAATTTGTAGTCAAAAACCATGCTTATGAGAACACGAAAACATAGATGTCTTGCAAATTTTTCTTCAAAGACGGTCTAGAGCATTTTTCTTTGAGTCATTTTTCCTGGTAATTACTTGATTTTTTAATTAAATGTGAGTTCTGTAAATAGCTTGTGTTAGATTAGCCCAACCTATAGTAGCATTAGTGTTCAGAAATAGAATGTGTATTAGTTATTAAATCATTTTCCCCAAAATCTAAAATCGATGCTGGTGATTATTTTTATCCACACATGCCCTCTAAAGACAAGTGGGTATAATTTTATAAATACATATCATTCACTTTCTGTGTAGTCCATTTTTTGTTCTTAGTAATATCAGCTATAACCTACTGCTTTCCCTGCTCACCTATGTCATTATCAAAGTTTATTATTTCTTTTCTTTTTTATGTATCTGTCACTCAAGTTATTCTCAAACCCAGGATACTTTTTTGTTCTTTGAGCCACATTTTCTCTTTGTGCATTCTTATCTACTACTATCTATTGGGCCAGATAATTGGAAAAATGCTCTGCTACCTGTCACACTGTAAAGACAATGAAATGAGAATTCATTGTGATTGAGTGATCCATACATTGCCAGAGCACTAATTTCCTAAGGACCTCTAGGACACAACCAGTGACATGATACTAATTGTAACTTTCATAACATTAATTCCTGATTTAATGCTTTGATACTGAATATAGTTATAACCAGGAAAGCTTGTACAGTTTTTCCTAGCCATATTAATTTATATATATTGGAATTTAATACATATAGAACATATTTATATATACATATTTAATTCTGTACATTAAATTAATATGTAATCTTTAAATCATTACAATTTTACTTTTATGTGTTTAAAAGGTGACTTTTATAAACTTAAAAGTAAGTCAAAAATAATTTTAAATATTTGAATATGAATTTCAGGGTACATGTAAAAACATAATGAATCTAATAGGAAATATTTTTAAAATATTGCAAAATAAGGGTTACAGAACTTATTTTTAAAAATTATTTGAAGACATTTTCTATAGTATTGTTATAAAAGTAAAGTTTAGTATTATCACAATGAACATATATTTCAAAAGGGAAAAAATGCATGCATTTACAATTGCCCCTTGAGTTATGGATCTAACTACATCAGTTCCTGAATCAAATTTCTGTATCCTAATATAATGTTTTATAATCTAGTATATATCTTACAGATTTATTTTCCTGTGCTATTTTTACATAGTCTTTAATATTCATATTTTCTTCCCGAATGTTAATGAATGTAGATATTGCGTGAATGTGTGCGTGTCTGTGTGTATATGGCCAGATACAATGACAAGTCAAAGTATATCAAAGGAAGTTTTATTTTTATGACATAGTTCATTTTCTTCTATCTCAAGAATGATCATATCACCTACAAGTCAAATTAACTGGAAATATTTCTCTCCTGAGTAGTTATCATACAATGTCAGTCAAGGAAGCGGGTAGAAGAGAAGGTGGAAATCATACTGAATGCTGTTTTTTTCGGACTTAATCCTACTCCAGAACTGACAGAAGTTTTAGTGATTCCAAGAAGAACTTCATATTCTTTTTGTGAGGATCCCAATGGTAAGAGAACTACAGTGGTAGGAAAACAAAAGAAAAGAAACACTTAGTTTCCATGAATTGCAGGTTGTTGATTGTGCAATTACATTAAGATCCGTGTCCATTTACTTTTCATTTCACTGCTTATTCACATAGTGCTTAAGGTGTGTTCAGTTATGTGTGTTGTTTTCATGTAACTCAAAAATAACAACAGTTACAGTTATCACTAGATTTATAAGATGTAGATTGTGATTCCATCAATAGTGAGGAGAGAGAAAATTGTAGTAACTATAGTTTCCACTTCCCCTAGACTTTATTTTTTTTTCTTTTACTCTTTCTTTCTGATTTAAGGAATACGATAATGCCATAAAATGCAGCTTTAAATTTAGAAACAAAACCTTGAGTAAATTATTTTCTTATTTAAAGAAATAGAAAATGAACATAAATTAGATATATCCAAATAAAGTTTGTATAATAATAATAATGCTCCATGTATTTACTGTATATTCCAGATTTGTATATAAGAATTTACTATCTTGGGCCAGGCGTGGTGGCTCACGCCTGTAATCCCAGCACTTTGGGAGGCTAAGGCGGGAGGATCACGAGGTCAGGAGTTCAAGACCAGCCTTACCAACCATAGACCAGCTATACCAACATAAAAAATTAGCCAGGTGTGTTGGCAGGCACCTGTAATCTCAGCTCCTTGGGAGGCTGAGGCAGGAGAATTGCTTGAACCTGGGAGGCAGAGGGTGCAGTGAGCCGAGATCGCGCCACTGCACTCCAGCCTGGGCAACAGTGAGAGACTCCATCTCAAAAAAATATAAAATAAAATATCTCAATTTAAAAAATCAAAACAATTTAAAACAGGTTATCTAATTCTTCAAATATGTGGTGTTTTACTTGAAGTAAATATATGAAACTGAGTGATATCAGCAACAAGGGAAAGTAGAGAGTTCTGGACCCTCCGAACACCCACAAATACACCAATTCAGCAATAATTCCCTTCGTAAGACAACAGAAACTAATTGAAAGTTTCTTGCACTTCAGGAGGAACTAGACTTACCAAAGCCTTTAGGGAGGTTTAGGGCACCCTCTTGCCAAAGACCCTGTGCTTGGCAAAGGTCTTCTCATGACACATTGGTCTTGGCAATGATTTCATGGATATAACATCAAAAGCACAGACAAAAAATAAAATAAAATAAGTAGGACTACATTAAACTTAAAAGCTTCCTCACAACAAAGGAAACAATCAACAGGGTAAAAAGATAACATATGGAATGGTAGAAAATATTTGCAACCCATATATCTGATAAGTGGTTAATCTTAAGGAGCTCCTACAACTCACTTTAAAAAAAAACAAACTAATAATCTGATTCTTAAAATAAGCAAAAGACTTGAATAGACATTTCTCTAGAAAAGACATATGAATGGTGAAAACTGTATGAAAAAAAGTTCAATATCACTAATTAGGAAAATACAAATCAAAACTACAATGAGATATCACCTCACACCTGTCACCATGGCTAACGTCAAAAAATAAAAAAGCATTGTTAAGGATGTGGAGAAATTTGAACCCTTAAACATTGTTGGTAGGAATGCAAAATGGTTCATCTGCTATGGAAAACAGTCTAACAGTATGAAAGATCCTCAAAATATTAAAAAGAGAATTATCATCTATTATCTAGCAATCGCTCTTCTGGGCATTTATTCAAAAAAAAATTGAAATTGGGAGTTCCAAGAGAAGTCTGTATTCCAGTGTTCATTGTAACAATATTAACAATAACCACAATATAGAAACAACCTAAATTTATGTCCACAGATGAATGGATAAAGAAAATGTAGCATATACTATCTTGAAATAATATTCAGCCTTAAAAAGGAGGAAATTCTACAATATACAATATCATGGATGGACCAAAGTGAAATAAGCCAGTCACAGAAAGACAAAACTACATGATACCACTTAATATGATAAATTTAAAATACTCAATCTCATAGAAGCAGAATAATATGGAATAATAGTTGCTAAGATCTGGAAGGAAGAAGAAATGGGGAGTTGAACATTGGGTATAAAGTTTCCATTGTACTAAATGCATAAGTTCTAGGGATCTGTTGTAAAACATAGTGCTTAGAGTTAACAATATTGTGTGGTGCACTTAAAATGCACTTTAAAAATATTAAGAGGGCAGTACTCATGTTACAGTAACTGTAAAGGAAGGTAAATAAATGTTTATACATATAAACCATTTTAACATGTTCTTGCTACTTTAAATTGCTTAAGTTGTACTCTTGTCAGATTGTAAACTAAAGAAATTGCAATTCTGATCGTATACATTGATTATACTTATGACCTAAAAATCCACTTAACTCCTAGATAATCAGGGTCTTGAAAGAAGGTACCAACATCGCTTTGGGAGATTTGAAAATCATATTAGGAGAGCAATCTCTCTCAAAATAGCTCTTGAAAATATACCTTTTGATATGGCTCTTATTTTACTGCCTCCTTATTTTCCAGGATGAAAAACAATATTTACTATTGAAAATAACTGTAGGGAAGTTTTGCAGTCTTATCTCCATTCGTCATTCTCTCTAAAACAGCTTTTGTTTTCTCTGCTCAACACCACCAAACTCAACAACTCATTCATATTTTGGCTAACGACATTTTAATTTGTGAATCTTTTTTGTTCTCCTGATGTATGTCCTACTATATAGAAGAATAGACCAGTCTTCTCAACTTTAACATATTTCTTTCTCTATAGTGCCTAAATATTTAAAGAAAGTAATCGACCTCATTGCCTCCTTAAAGACATATGGCAATAACTTGGTTCCTTTCCCCTGCCCTTATTCCAGAGGTGTAACCAACTCTCTACACAATCTGTAATTCTCTCTGCTTGACCCTCCTTTGACGCCTTTTTCTTTATGAAAGGATAAATCTTACCAGAAAGTCTGAATACTACTTTAGTCTTTAGTATATGCAAAAGCAGACTAGCTCCTTTCCCAGTCCTGTGCAATTTAATCACAGTTTACTCAGCACATTAAGAATAGGAGTCATGTTGGCCATGCAGTCTTGTACTTCCTGTTGTCTCCTAAGTCCCTCCTAGTGGAAATTAAAGCACTACACTGAGTGGCATGGACTCTGATAGGATTTTAAGAGTGATAATTAATTACACACTTGTCTTCTCTCATCTGAGTTTGAAACTAACTGAGAGGCAGATATAAAAATAAAGCAGATGGAAATCAAAGTGTTAGCTTTGTTAATTACACAGACGAATTGGAAAATGACTTGGAACTATGGAAAAATTTGGGCTTTTTAATACCTTCCACCAAAATTGAGTACATTCATGCCATACTGGCCAGTTGTGAACTCCTTGCAGGAACAAACAACTTACACATGAGCAAGTAGAAGAAAGTGTGAATCCTGGAATCAAGACATTGGGGAAGAAAGAGAAGGGTACGCTCACCTGCTCATGTTCCATTCCTTCACTCAAATTCACTGATCAGATATGTTGCTTTTCCACCCGTGGCAAGTCATCATGAAGGAGGCAGATTGAGGTTGAGATATTTTTCTCCTGTACTTTTTCCCTTCTTGAGAATGAATAGGCCTCTTTATATAAACCTGATAGTAGGAGATAAGAATTCCCAATATTCCCTTCCCATTATCTTCATCATAGAATTTCTCTGAGTCACGTAAAACTATCAAGCTTCATTTAATGAAAATACAAGGACCACTGTGCTCTCTTCATCCTTATTCATCACACATACCTTTAAGTAAACTGGGATTGATTGCTTTCATATCTTTATCATTCAGCAACAATCCAGCAAGCATCTTTTCTGCCAGATATTATATTCAGCTCCAGAGATACCAAAATTAGCAAAACACATACTCTGTTGTCAAGGTTTTCAAAAATATTTATTCAAGATGATAAATCTATGCACCTGTACTATTTAAATCAATTGGTATTGTCCTATTGAAATATTACTATTCTTGGATTTTTAGACTGTGTTTTGCAATGTCACTTCTATAAGATTACAAATTACTCCGTGAGCAAGATTTCTCCTATAAGTGTATTTCTTCTTCTTAAGTACTTCCTGGTCCATGCATTCTTTGTAATTCTCTGTGGATTAGTTCAGTGACTTTCTCGGTGCTTTCTATCTGAAAGTAGTTTTAGTCATGCCCCTTCATTTTATTTCTCAATTGTTCTATAGCTCAAGACTGTTTTTCTTTGATTCATCTGTTGTCTTTTTTGTGTGTGATGTTCTGATTTATGTCTCATATGTGTCTCATTTCATCCCAGGCCAGTCATCTTCCTGTATTGTATTTGCCTGTTGTTTGTAAACTCCCATGTCAGGTTTGGTTTGGCCTGTAATCACAAACAGCTCCTGAGAAACCTGTCATTGTTCCTCCTGTGACCTCATATTGACCTCCTGTCCTTGATTCTTTGCTCTGTTTCTCTTCACTTCTTTTTTTCTGATCAACTTACTTCATTCAGTCTTCTGTCCTGCTTACTGTAACAGGATTGCTCTTGAAAAGACTGCCAACCTTATCCAGTGTGTCTAATACAGCAGTCATATTTATATTCCACATGTCACCAGCATTTACCAGTTGATCAAGTTGAAGTGCTTTCTGCTCTTGACTTTCATGACTAACCTTATTAATTTATTATCACACTGGTTGCCCCTTCTTGATTTCTGTTGTTTTCTTTTCTGACCTAACTTTTTGAGTGCCCTAGGGCTCTGCTCTGAGAGCCACCACATTCCTATGCACAAATTATGTCCTGCACACTTCCAGTGATGCTAATGGTGCTAATGGTGCTTCTTCGGCAATTGTGCCTTATGACAAGCCTGCTTTACTGAGTTGTAAAGTCTTAAGTCAGACTGCTTGGGTTCTTTTATTTAGTATTAATCTTGAATAGAGTCTGAAACTCGATGCTAATCACTAGTAGTCTAGTTGTTTCCTATTAGTCTTAGAAGTCCCACATCTTCACCACACCCTGCATTGTCTCGCTCTTTTCTACTTTTCCTACTTTGTTGCTTGGTAAACTCCTCTCACCCTCTCTGCTCTGCCCTCATAAGTTCTTTCTCAAATGGGCCCAGCTGGTTTTCACCATGAACAATTCCTGCAGTCTGAGTTATTCCTGAAGGCTGTTTTGATGAGTAGAAGGAGTTTCTCCCTCTCTACATCCAGCTAACCTTGACTCATCCTTCAGTTTGGTGTGTTGGTCTCTTCCTCTGGAGTCCTTAGCAGTGATGTTCCCAGGACCTATGCTCTCATGGGATCCTCTACTTCTCCATGGTAGCAGTTACCACAGTAGTAATTTAAAAACTAGTTGTAGCATTAGCAGTTATTGTCAGTTTCTTCCTCTTGACCATCAGCTCCATGAGGACAAGAATTGGATGTCTCATGTCAATGAAAACCTTTTGTTAATATTTGCTGAATGAATAAAGAAATGAAAATAGAAATAATGATAAGAAAAACATTATGTTTTTAATGTATGTTTAGGTGTTGACTGTGGAAACAAAATTATTTGCCCCTTTTTCATGAATTTAGCCATAGCTAGAAAGTTTCCCTGAGGTAAAAATGTATAGGTCTTCATCAGCAGTTCATGAAAATATGTACAGAAGGGGAGACAACTGACAATAGAGGTGCTTTGAGAAGGCAAGCATTATAACTATTTTATATCATAATATAGAAAAGTCTATTTTCAGCTGATAAGAAGTTCAATCACATACAAAAACGCTTTTACTCCCCTTAAACACACTTTATATTATGGATATGAAAAGCCATTTTTTATTGTATATTCATTAACTAATTTTTTGTGGCTATAGTTATTCTAAATACTTTTCTTTTAACATTTATAGTAGGGTTAAAAGTTATTTGTGCACCACTATTACAGTATTACATTATTCTGCATTTGTATATATATTTACCTTTGCCAGTAAGATTTATACTTTTATATATTTTTATGTTGCTTTTGAACACCCTTTCATTTCAGCTTGAAAAACTCCCTATTAGTACATTTTATAAGTCAGGTCTAGTAAAATGACAAACTCCTTCAGCTTTTGTTCGTCTGAGGGTTTTTATCTCTTTTAATTTTTATTTTAATTTTTATTTTTTGAGACGGAGTCTTGCTCTGTCGCCCAGGCTGGAGTTCAGTGGCACAATCTCGGCTCACTGCAAACTCCGCCTCCCGGGTTCAAGCCATTCTCCTGCCTCAACCTCCCGAGTAGCTGGGACTACAGGTGCCCGCCACCACCCCGCGCTATTTTTTTGTATTTTCAGTAGAGACAGGGTTTCACTATGTGAGCCAGGATGGTCTCGATCTCCTGACCTTGTGATCTGCCCTCCTTGGCCTCCCAATATCTCTTTGTTTTAAAGGACAGATTTGTCAAGTATAGTATTCTTGGTTGGCCTTTTTTTTCTTTTAGCACTTTGAATGTGTCATTTCACTGTTTCCTGTCCTGCGATGTTTCTGTTGAGAAATCCACTGATAGTGTAATAATAGTTTCCTTGTATGTGATGAGTCAGTTTTCTCCTGCTGTTTTCAAAGTTCTGTTTTTGTCTTCGACCCTTTTTGACTGCTCCATAGACAGAGAAGGGGCATCCCATAAGCAGAGTGGCCCAGAGTAACCTGTCTTTGACTTTCAACAATTTAATTATAATGTGTCTTGGTGTAGGCCTGGTGCCTGGGTCTGTAGGCAGATCTGGAGCCATGACTGGGGACACATCTGGTGCCTGTGTCTACAAGGACAGGCCTGGAACTAGGGTCCATGAGGGCAGGCCTAGTGCAAGGATATATGACAAAGTTGGCTTCTCCCTTTACTATTCCCTTCCCCTGTTTAAGAACTCCTGGGCTAAGGGGATGTCTCATCAGTGGGCCGAGAGGGTTGGATTCTGGATTAGCACAACTGTAGATCTGGTCAATTCATGATTCTCTGACCTCTCTTCCAAGTTCCATATGCAACAAACTTTTTGATTTGTGAGTTGGGCTCCTCACATATAACTGGAGAGTAAGTTTAATACATGTTTGTACCTCTCATCTACATGCTAGTTCTGGATTTAAGATATTTTTCATGTGCAGTGTTCAAAAAACTACTATTACTTTTCTTTGGTAACCTACTCATTAAGAAAATATTTGTTCATCATATTGTCTGTATACTCCAACACTGAAACATGAGAAACAGTTTTCTTAATCAAAATATACCAGAAATTGAAAATCCTGATCTAACAGTTTGAAATGCTGTTTCAATATTGTTTAAACTTAATTCAAAGCAAATTTTAAACCACTTTTTCGTAAGTTTTAAGTCTATAGGTTTTTAATACATTTATTAGATAGAGCAAATGTCATCATTTTCATTAGATAGTTAATGATTATTAATTTCCATGTGGCCTTTCTTGTTTTATAGACCGGAATTATAAAGATTTAAGAGTGGTGAGAATTGTCTTCTATGTTTATTTTTATATGCATTCATTTATTTATTAACTTATTAACAAAAATATCCTGAGTATCATTATATGCCTGATAATGCACTAGACTTTATAGACACTAAGGTAAATAATATATACCCCCTCCCTTTCTCTAAATACCTGTGCATTGTTAGTCTTGACAGGTAATTGATATTAAATCTATGCATATTTAATTAAATTGAAATATATTTTAATCTTGACTTTCTTAGAAATTCCTAAAATACATGAATTTGAGTATGAAATTCAATTTGAATCTGAAGCTATGAAGTCTAAGTTGGAATCCTGTGTAGCTGTATATTTGATTGATAAATCTTATGATGTTACAGCTGAAAGGTTAACATTTATCTTCAATCTGGTATTCACACCAAAGAAACCATTAAGGTAAATCTACTTTCCTCTTTTTTATTTAAGCAATATTATTACCCTTTTAAATGTATTAATGTTGATTTCTCTTTTTATTTCTCAATATTTGAATTGCATTACTTATTTGATATTATTGAGAGAAATATTTTGGGTTAGATTACATCGAGCTACAAAAAATATTCTCATGAGAAGACTGTAGTCTAAATGGTTGAAAATCTAAGATATCCTTCAAGAATTATGACTTCCCTAAGGTCATTAGTGTATCACATTAATGAAAGAGAATAGTCTGTTTTGTAAAATCTTTTTTTAAAAAAAGCTGACTTGGCGTTGTGCAATAGCAACATAGTATTTCTTGATGTTGTTTATCAGAACCAGTTCGAATGATGCAAATGCCTAAGCTGTATTTTACATTGCAACTGCTTTCATTACATTTTACTACTCAGTACATAACATTACATATTCCTTAGTAAGATATAAGTGAATCTGTGCGAAGGGTGGCCTTTAGATGTCTGTCGTCTGGGAAACTTCATCCAGTGTCATTATATTTGCTTTTTGGACACCTGTTACGCAGCATCTGCAAACACTATATGGTATTTCACTATGAAATAGGTCTTTATTTGTGTCTAAATGCAGAGATACTGATGAGTACCATGATATACACAAAGTACAGCCGGGCAATGAAAACACAATTGAAAATATTGTTTGTTTTTAATGATTTCTTTTTTCTTCTCTCAACTTTTGTTTTAGATACAGGAAGTACATGTATAGGTTTTCTACATGGGTATGTTGCACTCAGGCAGTGGGCATAGTACCTAATAGGTAGCTTTTTAACCTATCCCCTTTCCAACTAGTAGTTTGCAGCGTCTGTTGTTCCCACGTTTATGTCCACAGGTGCTCAATGTTTAGCTCTTTCTTATAAGTGAGAACATACAGTATTTGGTTTCCCATTCCTGCCTTAATTCCCTTAGGGTCATGGCTTCCAGCCCCATCCATGGAAGGAGGACATGGATGCATGCAAAGGACATGGTTTCATTCTTTTTTATGGCTGCATATTATTCCATAGTGTATACATGTCATATTTTATTTATTCAATCCACCATTAATGGCCACCTAGGTTGATTCCATGTCTTTGCTATTGTGAATAATGTGACAATGAACATACGAGTCCATGTGGCTTTTTGATATAATGATCTATCTTTCTTTGGGTATATACCCAGTAATGGGATTGCTGAGTCAATTTCTAAAGTTCAACCTTGTATTTGATGTAGTCATACATCTAAAGTGGCTATGAATATGTAGTTTGATAACTAAAAGATACCAGGGTCATCTTCAGGAAGCAGCAATAAAATCAAGCTACAAGAAGAAAGTATACCATATATATTGACATTTTCTATGTTTGTATTTTCTTTCATTTTTCACAGTTTTCTATGTTTTTGCACATTTTGCTTCATATGTATTAATATAATGACATGGAAATTACAGCAACACTAGAAAGAGAACAATGTTATTATTTGTGAAAATGGGCAGAGCCAATGTGAATTTATACTCATGAAAATATTGTGGATTTAGAACATCTTGGTGAATATTTGAGAAACTAATTTAGGGCAAAATTTTTTGATGACTGATAAATTTCTGTGAGTGTTATGTGATGTTCCAATATAGCAATTCTATTTTGTGCATATATGCATATATTCATTTACTATGATTTCTTCTTTTGTACGTACAGTCATGCATCACTTAACAGCAAAGATATGTTCTGAGAAATGTATCCTTAGGTGATTCCATCATTGTAGAGTGCATTTACACAAACCTAGATGGTATAGCCTACTGCACGCCTAGGCTATATGGTATAGCCTATTGCTTCTGGGCTACAAACCTGCACAGGATGTTACTATACTGAATAATGAAGGCAACTGTAACACATTGGTAAATATTTGTGTACCTAAACACAGAAAAGGTACAGTAAACATACAGTATTAAAATCATATGGAACAACCATTGTATGTACAGTTCATCATTGACCAAAATGTCAATGCAAGAGAAACAAATAAGAAAAATCAAAATTATACTAATAGCATTGAGCTATGAAAATAACAGGAAAATAATTATACCATGCTTTACCTAGATTAATAAATGAGTACTAAATTCAATTCTGCTCTTTTTTGTGGGCAAAGTAAGAAAGAACATTTCTGTGTTTTGATAAAAAGAAAATATACCATGTTTCACAACAGTGAATACTATGTAATTTTGACATTCATCTTTTTGCAGAATACAGTGTTGTGCATAATAAAAATAATAATCAATATGCTAAATGATGGTTTTACAAAAGAAATGCAGGAAAATTATTTCTATGGGCCTTTTTACAATAAAAATCAAGGATCCAATACAAAAACGTATGAGAATAATGGTTAAGACTGTAATGAATCAGTCTGAAGATCCTAATTTAACAGGTCGAAACACTTTTTTAAATAATGAAATAATAGATATCATTTGTCTTATGGTATCTTCAGAAATACTAATTACCTTAGCTTGACGTTTTCCTAGAACTTTTTACCTGCTCAAGAGCTGAACAGAATGAGAAACAAAGTTCTATTTGAGAGTTTGTGGGTGGCAACTTAAAATAAGAAATATCACACATATGCATTGTTATGAATCTACAGTATTGATCATAAAATGGTTCACTGTGTCATCCATGACATTGTGTGGTCTTCTCCTGAAGGGTCCCACGTTTTGACTCAGCAACTTCTCATTAACTCAAAGAAGTCATTTGCAGAATAGGATTATTCAGCATTGTTCATTTGAATCTGTACATTAATTTATCAAAAATCATTTAACATCTACAAAAGAGAAAAAAAATCCCTGCACTTTAGGAGTGTATCATCTAGTGAGAGTGACAGATAACAGAAATAAATGAATAAGCAAGAAAGCAAAATTCAGATTATCCAAATAAATAAATAAATAAATAAGGGGAGAAAGAGAACTTTACAGGATGCACATCAGATAAAGTGGATAGTTAGGCTTCCATGAAATAATGTCTAAGCCAAGACCTTACAGACAAAAAAAAGTTAGAAAGAGCACTTGAGCCAGAGAAAATAATAAATGCAGAAGTCGTAAGACAGGAAGTATTTGGCATAAACAATGAATAGTAAGAAGGCCAATCTTTCTCTAATGGAGTGAGCAAAGGAGGAAATAAGTTTGGGGAATTTCACTGGGATTTTTTCACATCAGGATCATGACAATATGCATTGGTCTTTTATATTAGAAACAATAGAAAATTATTGAAGAATAAATATTTGGGGAACTAGTTTAGGACAACTTGTGTACATGATTCATCAAAATTTGTAAGTGTTAAGTGATACCCGATGTAACTTAACAATTATATTTTGTGCATATATATACATATTCATTTACTTCTGCCATTCCTTGTTCCAAATTAATTTGGAATGGTTTACCAGAAGATACAGAGTTCAATGAGAAAAAAAGAAAACAAAACAATAGCTCTAAATTGTAGAAATCTTCTTGTAAGATGGTAACAGTAGAAGTGGAGACACCAGTTCTTGAAATAATGGTCTTGAAATAGTGGGAAGAGAGGAATATAATTTCATTTACAAAGACAGGAGAATGTGAAAGAGGTATAGGTTTAAAATGTATATTTGGATGTGTTAAGTTTAAGATTACATATTAATCATCATTGACTAAATTATGCTGCATCGTATTCCATTTTTTCTATGCAACACACTTCATTTTAGCACCACCCTATTGAAAGAACATTTTAAATTTTTACTCCCATTTTTTTGACAGTATAAACAATGCAGTAATGAATATCCTTACATACATCACTTCTTGAAATCTTAGAGGCATTTCTCCAGAGGAAAGTACCAATAGTGGAACTCCTAATTTATTGAGTGAAGCTTTCTTTTCTTCTTTAAAACCTTTTATTTTAGGTTCAGGGGTACAGGTGCAGGTTTGTTATATAGGGAAACTCATGTCATGGGGATTTGTTGTACAGATTATTTCTTCACCTATGTATGAACACTAGTACCCAATAGTTATTTTTTTTTTTGCTCCTCTTTCTCCTTCCAACCTCCACCTTCAGGTAGGCCCCAGTGTCTATTGTTCCCTTCTTTGTGTCCATGTGTTCTCATCATTTAGCTCCCACTTACAAGCAAGAACATGTGGTATTTGGTTTTCTGGTTTTCTGTTCCTATGTTAGTTTGCTAAGGATAATGGCCTCCAGCTACATCCATGTGTCTGAAAAAGACATGATTTCTTTTTTTAAAAGGATGCATAGTATTTCACGGTGTATATGCACCACATTTTCTTTATCCAGTCTTCCTTTGATAGGCATTTAAGTTGATTCCATGTCTTTGCTACTGTGAATAGTGCTGCAATGAACACACGAGTATACGTGCCTTTATGACAGAATGATTTATATTCCCTTTGGTTTATACCAGTAATGGGATTGCTGGGTCCAATGGTAGCTCTGTTTTTAGCTCTTTGAGAAATTGCCACACTGCTTCACACAAATTTGGTAAGATACTATCCAGTTGCTCACAAAATGGTTGAGTAATTATATAGTCCTACCTAAGAAGAATAAGAGTTCCCAGAACTCTTCTTTCTGTCACTTTTAAGTAAGAAGTGTGAGATTCCTTTTCTAATCCTGACTTATGATATTGAAACCACACTGTTACATGTTTGAGTCATTTCTACCCTAAACAAGCTAACAGATAACCATTTATCAACTCTGGCTACTGCCCTCTCTCTCCACTCTTTGTCATAGTCAAATGCTTTGAAAGTCTAAAGTCTATCTCTACTAACTTTCTCCCTTAATTCAGCTGCCACTCAATTTTATCTTATTCTGCAAAGTGTATGTGGTCTTTACCAATTGCAGTTTAATTTTTTTAAACTGCCACTTAAGTCCATTATATGGGCTTTGCATGTTTTCACAGAAAATGTATTTTTTCTTTGTGAAACAAGAGTTGAAAATACTTTCTCATAATGTTTCATTTTTGAAAAAAATCCCTGAATGGAATATCTATTAGTATAAAACATGGGTCCATTTTGCCAAATCCACCCTTACCTTCTTATGCACTATAATATTCTATGCTGGTTACAGAAAATTTACGGAGTTCATTCTGCATATGTTATTGCTTCTTAGAAAATAACTAGGAGGTAGATAAGATGCCCTAAAAATAATTACTTCAAAGGGAGAATGATAATATAATCTATGACCTAAAAATTATTTATGAAATGTAATTAAAAGTCATTTACATTATTTTTAAGAATTAAATGTCCTAGTGTTTTCACTGAAACCACAGAGTTTACTTACATTTTTACCGTAGTTTAGTTTGCTATATTTATGCTCTTGTTTTCATGTAGTATCGTTTAAAATCTCCTTTTATATTCAAGGTCTCACATAACACTGAAAATACAGTGCATAACAGAAGGGATCTGGAAGTTTCCCATGATGCTGATTGCTACTGAGCCTGATACGGATGCTGTCATTGACATTGAAGGAGTTGGTTTATTTAAGGAATCTGTTTTTGAATTAAGGCTGAAAAGTCAGACAAGGTAATATATTAAACAAAAGTTTGTAGCTGTTTTAGTGAATATGCTGAACTTTGGAATGAAATTTAAGATGGAAAATTCTGTAGTTCATCTTTTGCTGGTTAAGCCAGTGCAACATTGGGTCTCTGACTCAAAGCTTCATATACTACATAAATTTTTATTTAACAATTGGAAAATAGGGTATACAAAGTGAAGACCAGAAAGAAAAACAAAAGTAAATAATTAAAAATTGAAATATAGGATACTATTAATATTTCCATTTGTTTTCAAAGGATGTTTCAGTGTTTTTCTGCAAATGTCAATTGTGTTAGCATATCAAATGGTTTAACTAGGCAGAAATAATAATTGGGTAAACCCATGTTGATTCCATGTTATGTTTTATTTTCTTTCTATCATAACGGTCTTTGTTATATTTGTGCTAACATAGGCAGTATGATAATACTTTTACCTAAAATCTCACATGTTAAAATATAGTTTTACAGCTTTTTGAGGTACAACATACATAAAATTCATTCATTGTAAATGTACATTTTAATAATTTTTAATTATAGGATTTGCAGTCATAACCACATTCCAGATATAGAACTTTTCCATTTCCCTCCACATTTCCCTCAAACCCTTTTGCAGTCAGCTCCCATACTCATTACCAGTCTCAGTCAACCACTGATTTGCTTTGTCTCTATAGTTTTGCCCTTTCTGATATTTCAAATAAATGAAATTACATAATATGTTATCTTTTGCATGTGACTTTTTAACACTATCCTTATCTGAAGTTCAGTGGTTTTCATGAATAAGCACCTATTAGCTTTGTATATATTTGGTCCATTTCTCGAGGGCTGAAATGGTTGTTTGTAACCATTGTCCAGCTTTATGGTCAAAAGGAGTGGTGAACGGTTAAATGTATAATCACTTGTGCCAGGTGTTCCAAGGCTTTATAGATAGGATAACCACAAAATTCACTGTCCAAACTTGAACCTTTTGAGAATGAAAGAGGCTAATTAATAATTACGCTTGGCAACAAGGTAGACTGGGACAGATCTGAGCAAACCAGCACCTAACAGTTACTGTTCTTATAGGCTATGGCAAGATGTTTGCTGTTTATCCAAAGAAGACTAAAAAGTCATTAAATCAGCAGAGTGATATATTTGAAAAAGAGCATTTAGCTGAAATGTGTAGAAAACAAATGCAAAAAGGGTAAGAGTGAATGGAGGTAGATTAGTTAGTTGGTTAATGCTGTTGTCTGAAGGTTACTTGAGCGTTTTGCAGGGCGAGTGGAGAGGGATAGTAGACAGGTTGGAGAGACTTTAAGGAGATAAAGTCAGTTAAATTTAGCGATAGTTTTGGGGATCAGAATGTTCCACTTTGCTGGAGAGTGTTGAATGTTAAGTCAGAGAAGTACCTGTAATGTAGAAGAAACTAATATCAGGTGGATATTGGACTATATGACCTGGAATTTCTCTTACAGTTTGAAAATATGACATTTTTGTGAAAGAATTGGTGTCATAGTCAAACAGAGTGAGAAATAATTTTTTGCTCAACCACTAAATACCTGTGGGACTTTCAGCTATATATTTTTGCTCCTCCGAGCTTCCATTTCCTCATTTGTAAAGTGGAGATAAAATACAACCCGTAATGTTGCCATGAGAACAAATAATGCAATGTATATAAATAACTCAACACAATGCCAAGAACTTTTAAATATTCAATAAATGGTATTGTTATTACATATTTTTTCATATCATTGATCAACCTGATCAGTTATCCAAAACCTAGTATTGGGAGAGTAAATGTTTTTGATATTAAGTCTCCTATGTTTTAAAACCAAGAGAAAAACCTCTGCTTGTATATATCCTAGATGAGTGTTTTATAGAAATAAAACCCTTCTTAGTTCTAGGAAACTTGAGTCTGGCTAGCTTTGCATCTGTAAGTCCTCTGAACCTATTCTTAGTGCAATTGCTCAACTCTTAAGGTCCCATATGAGAAAATGAGCTGCTCTTAGCTTATTTAGTGTGAAAGAATGCTGTCCAGTGTATTTTGTGCTCTCTTGAAACGGGATTCAGAACAGGGCAGCAACAAACCCCTTTTTATTCTAAATCATATCCTCCTTCAATCAATAGCTCATACATTTTATCTGCTAAGAAGAGCATAGCATAAAATGTTTAGTATTGTAAGAAAATGCAAAACTATCCTCCAGAGTGAGTTTACCCATACATTCCCACCAGAAATGCATAAGTGATCCAATTTCTGTACATCTTCACCAGCATTTATTATTATTATTATTATTATTATTTCATTTTAGCTATTTTAACAGGTGTATAGTAATAGCACATTATGTTTTGATCTGCATTTCCCTAATGGCAGTTTATGTTGAACACTTTTTTATGTGCTTACTCACCATATGTGTCTCCTCTTTGGTGAAATACCTACTCATTTATTTCGATCATCTTATAATGGGACAATTAAATTTTACTGCCAAATTTTTAAAAGTTCTTTGCATATTCTCTATATTTCACCCTCTAAACAGGATTTTTATGGTGCAAGAGTTTTACATCTTGATGAAGTGCAAGTTGTCTTTTTTCTTTTCTATAACATGCTTCTATTGTCATGCCTAAGAACTTGTCACCTAGCACTAAATCCCAAAGATTTTCTTCCATGTTCTCTTTTAAAAATTTTAGAGTTTTACATTTCAATCTTAAAGCCATTATATACTTTAAATTAACTGTTGCGTATGGTGTGGGATTTAGGTCGGGAATTCATCATTTTCGCTGAAGATGTCCAACAAGATTTGTTTAAAAGACTATCTTTCCTCCATTGATTGATTTTGAAACGTTGTCAAAAATCAAGTTGGATATATTTGTGTCAGTCCGGTTTTGGGCTTTCTATTCTGTTCCCTTTATCCTTTGCTAATAACACCACACTCAGGTACAGTGATTCTTCTCACTTTCTGATTTCCTTTAAAAATTATTTTAGCTATTCTACTTCCATCACCTCTGTATATAAATTATAGAATAAGCTTATCTACATCTATAAAATTCTTATTTTATTGTGAAAGAAATTTATTAAACTTATAGATCAACCTGCCAACATATGACATTTTCACTATGTTATATACACTACTATATATTTTACTATACCATACCATACCACATATGGTAGATCTCTCAGTTTTCTTAGATTTTCTTTGATTTCTTTCATTGGTGTTTTATAATTTTCAGATTATAGATGCTGTACAAGTTTTGATACATTTTCACCTAGACATTTCATTTTTAGAGTGATTATAAATGCTATTGTATTTTCAGTTTCAGTCTCCACGTTTGTTGCTAGCATATAGAAGTGCTATTGATATCTGTGTGCATATTTTGTATCTTCTGAATTTTCTGAACAGTTATTTATTCTATAAGCATTGCTTTTGGATTCTTTGGCATTTTCTACATAGACAATCATGTCTTCCACACAAAGGGATAGTTATATTTCTTCGTTTCAACTTTTTTTTTGTAACTTTCTTTTCCTTTTATGCCTCATTGCACTGGCTAGGACTTCTAGTACTATATTGAATAGGACTGATAAGAGTAGACATCATTGCCTTTTTTCCAAACTTAGGTAGAAAGCATTCAGCCTTTCACCATTACATGTGATGTTAGCTGTACGATTTTTTAAGGTAATTTTGATCAGGCGGAGGAAGTTGTTCCTCTCCGTATTAGTTTCCTAGGGCTGCTGTAACAAACTACCACAAACCAGGTGGCTTAAAATAACAAAAATGTATCCTCTCACAGTTTTGGAGACTAGAAATTAAAAAATAAGGTGTCGCCGGGCGCGGTGGCTCAAGCCTGTAATCCCAGCACTTTGGGAGGCGGAGACGGGTGGATCACGAGGTCAGGAGTTCGAGACCATCCTGGCTAACACAGTGAAACCCCGTCTCTACTAAAAAAAAAACAAAAAAAGCTAGCCGGGCGAGGTGGCGGGCGCCTGTAGTCCCAGCTACTCGGGAGGCTGAGGCAGGAGAATGGCGGGAACCCGGGAGGCGGAGCTTGCAGTGAGCTGAGATCCGGCCACCGCACTCCAGCCTGGGCGACAGGCGAGACTCCGTCTCAAAAAATAATAATAATAATAAGGTGTCAGCAGAGTCATGCTTTCTCTCTAGGCTCTAGGGAAGAATCTGATCTATGCATTTCTCTTAGCTTCTGGTGTTGCCAGCAATCCTTAGGGTTCTTCGGCTTGTACATTTATCACTCCAATCCCTGCCTCCATCATCTCATGACATTCCCCCTGTGTGTCCCTGTCTGTATCTCTTTTCCTGTTCTTATAAAACTGGTTATATTGCATTAAGAATTCATAATGATCCCATCCTGGCTTGATTACATCTGTGATATGACTCTATATTAAAATAAAATCGTATTCATAGGCACTGAAGTTAGGACTTCAACATATATTTGGGGAAACGCAATTCCTAATTCCCCTATTTCTAATTTTTTGAAAGTCCTACCAAGAATGTGTGTTTAATTATGTCAAATGCTTCTTCTGCGCCAATTGATAATATAATGCCATTTTTCTTCTATAGCTTGTTCAAGTGGTTGGTTACACTGATTAAATTTAAAAATTATTTTAATTATTATTATTGCATTCTCTGTATCTGGTTTTCCCATTTGAGTAATGCTGTTCTCAAAAACATGAGTTAGAAATGTTCCCTCTTCTTCTATTTCTGATAGATAATGTTTAGAATTGGTTATAATTATCTTTTAAGTGTTTCATAGAATTATCCACTGAAATCATCTGGTACTGAAGATTTCTTTTTCAGAAACTTTGTAAAATGATGTATTTAATTACTCTAAGTTATATGCCTAGTAAGATCATTTATTTCATACTGGATGAGTTTTGGTAGCCTGTGCTTTTCAAGTAATTGTTTTATTTATTCTAAATTGTCAAATGTGTGTATGTAGTGTTGTTCAGTATATTTCCTTAAGTTATCTGTTGAGACTTGCAGAGTCTGCGTGATATCTCCTCTCTTATTTCTGAAATTGATCATTTGCAACTTTTCCCTTTAATCACTGCCAGCCGTTTTAGAAGTTTGTCAGTTTTGTTGAGTTTTTTTTAAAGAACCAGCTTTTGTTTCATTGGTTTTCTCTCATTTTCTGTTTCGTTTTTAATTTATTTTTGCTCTCATTTTTGTTTTCTTTCTTTTGGTTACTCTGGATTTATCTTAATTTTCTAGTTTTCTGAAGTGGGAGCTTAGATCGTTGATTTGAGGCCTTTTCTTTTTTCCTATTGTAATTATTTAGTATTACAAATTTCCTCCTGGATACTGCTTTAGCTGCATTTCACAAATTTAGTCTGTTGTTTTTTCATATTTGTTTAGTATTTTTATTTCATTCGCTGTTTCTTTTTTGACACAGGGATTATTTAGAAGAGTGTTGCTTAATTTACGAGTGTTTGAGGATTTTTGTTGTCTTTCTCTTATTAATTTTTAATTAGTTCATCATGGCCAGAAAACATACTCTGCATAAATTCAATCATTTGGGCTTCTAAGTAATTTGCTTGGGCAGGGGCCTATGGATGAAAATATAAATCAACAAAATAGAAGTAGATGGAGTGTTCTACAAATATCTATTAGAGCATGTGTTGGTTGATGGTTTTATTTAAGGTTTTTTGTTTGTTTGTTTGTTTGCTTGCTTTTTTCCCCCTAATTTTCTGTTCAGTAATTCTAACATTTGATGAGAGAGAGGTGTCAATATCACTGTATATAATTGTAGATTTATATTGTTTTTCAGGTTTGTTTTTGCTACACATGTTATTTATTGATTGATTGACTCCTAACAATTGTACACCTTTATGGGGTACATATTATGATATACACACACAATGTGTAATGATAAAATCACGGTGTTTAAGATACCCATCACCTCAAATGTTTATCATTTCTTTGTATTGGGAACATTTGAAATCTTCTAGCTATTTTGAAACAAGAAGAAATTATGGTTAACTATAGTCACTCTACTGTTCTAGTTAACACTAGAACTTATTATTTCTATTTAACTGCATGTTTGTACTCATTAACTAACCTCTCTTCACCCAACCTCCTCATCCATCTCTATATCTGGTAGCTATCATTGTACTATCTATCTCCATGGGGTCAACATTTTTAGCACTCACCTATAAGTGAGAACATGATATTTGTCTTCCTGTGCCTGGTTTATTTCATTAACATAATGACCTCTGTTTTCATCCATGTTGCTGCAAATAAAAAGACTTCATGATTTTTATGGCTGAACAGTACTCCATTGTGTAAATATGCCTCATTTTCTTTATCCATGCATCTATTGATGGACACTTAAGTTGATTTCCTATCTTGGCTATTATGAAAAGTTCTGCTGTAAATATGGGTGTGCAGGTCTCCATTTGATATACTGGTTTCCTTTCTGTTGGATAAATAACCAGTAGTAGGGTTACTGGATCATAAAGTAGTTATAGTTTTAGTTTTTCTGAGAAATCTCCATATCATTTTCCATAATGGTTGTACTAATTTACATTCCCACAAACAGTGTATGAGTTCCCTTTTCTCTGCATCCTTACCAGCCTTTATTTTTTCTCTTTTTCCTAATAGCCATTCTAACTAGAGTGAGATGATAGCTTGTGGTTTTGATTTGCATTTCTCTGACGATTAATGATGTTGAGCATTTTCTAATATACCCATTGGCCATTCGTAAGTCTTATTCTGACAAGTGTCTATTCAGATCCTTTGCACACTTTTTAATGATGTCAGGGTCTCACTTGTTCCTTTGGGCTTAGGATCTGAGCAACTGGGTTACTGGTGCTGTAGGCACCCATATGAAATTAGTGGAATCAAAGTGTAGCCTCAGGGATGGATGAATTTCATGGCTACTGGCCCTCGGGACAGAATATACTCCAGATGTGGGTCTAGTTTCAAGATGGCACCATGCCATAACAGCCTGTGTTGTGGGGCTGGGGGTGTCAAGAAAGTTCCTGCTCTGGGAGAATACAGCCATGTTGGATCCTGGCAACTATCCACGCTGGACTTGGGGCCTATGAGGACTAAGAGACTTCTCTATAAGGATGACTGCTGGTGTCTGTGGTGCTGATGGGGATGACCAAAGGTCTCCAGCTTACTTTTTCTCCGTTAGAAGAATCCATTCTGGCTCTGATCTGATTCTGCTGTGGGAGACAGTGTGGCAGAGGCAGGATGCCTTGCTCCCCTGTCTATGGAGATATCCTGGGTCTCTGTGCTCCACGGAGATTTCACAGTACTCTTCAGTGCACTTCTTCATTCACTTTAGTCAAAATACGGTTGTTTGTGGTTTTGGTCCCTTATTGTGGAGGATTGAGAGCCAGGCAACTCTAGTCAGCCATCTTGCTGATGTGGTATTGCAATCAGATTAGTCCAGATTTATTTTTAATTAATGTTACTAAGATTCTGTTAGATGTTTGGTTTAAAACTGGAAGTAGTTTGTTTTTTCTATTCTGATGTATTTCTGCAAGCATTAAGTTCAAGGGCAGTTTCTACAGAAATATAAAATAGACTTAGTTCATTAGATTGCAATAAACATTTTTCTGGTGGATAAATGCAGTTGTCAGAAATTCTATGATATACAATTATGTATGAAAAACACATTCAAAATATCAAAAAAAACCAAACCCTGACTCTTCTGTATTGAACCCTGATGGCCCTGTTATATTGAATGAACTACTTAGAATTAGGGATAAATCTGAAAATCTCAATAGGGTATTTTCTAAAGTATAGATTTTGATTTTGTTCTATTTTTGTTCTAAGGACATAATTATATACCCTTTATAATATTGATGCTGGAGAGTGATTTTTTAAAAGATTCAATAGCAAATAATTATCCCCCGTAAGTGCTTCTAATGTGCAGATTTGAGATACATTTTAATAACATAGGGTCCTTCCTGTGGTTGAAGTCACATGTTAGCCATGTCTACAGTCATCTGAAGGTTTTACACAGCTGGATGATCAATTAGTTTACTTTTATAACTGGAGATGTTTATGTTGGATGTTGACTGATAGTGTCTCCATGTAGTCGCTCTTTAATGGAGGCCCCGGATAGTTGAATTTATACATGGTGATTGGTTTTCCATAGAGAGCATATTCCGAGAGAAGCAGGTAGAAGATACACGGCACTTTCTGACCTACACACACAAGTTCAACAACAGTCACTCTAGTCACATTGTATTGGTTACCAAAGGGTCACTATATTGGCCTGGATTTAAGAAAGGAAACATAGATCCCACCTTTCTATGGGGAAATTGTTAAAGAATGTGTAGGCTTGCCACAGTGGAGTGTGCTAACTTGAGTGTTTTCAGCTTCTTCTAAGGCAAAAAATTTTCTCCAGATTCCTCCTGGATATTGTCAACCAGCTGCAAGTCTTTGGGTAGCAAAGATCAGATCATGATGGGTAACATAACCAAGCTACAGAAGAAGGTGAATTTACTTTCTCTGCATGGGTTTCTTTTCTTTTTTTTAATTATACTTTAAGTTCTAGGGTACATGTGCACAGCATGCAGATTTGTTACATAGATATACATGTGCCATGTTGGTTTGCTGCACCCATCAACTCGTCATTTACATTAGGTATTTCTCCTAATGCTATCCCTCCCCCAGTTCCCCACCCCCCAATAGGCCCCAGTGTGTGATGTTCCCCTCCCTGTATCCATGTGTTCTCATTGTTCACCTCCAACTTATGAGTGAGAACATGAGGTGTTTTGTTTTCTGTCCTTGTGATATTTTGCTAAGAATGATGGTTTCCAGCTTCATCCACGTTCCTGCAAAGGACATGAACTCATCCTTTTTTATGGCTGTGTAGTATTCCATGGTGTATATGTGCCACATTTTCTTTATCCAGTCTATTATTGATGGACATTTGGGTTGGTTCCAAGTCTTTGCATGGGTTTATTTTCTACAGCAAATGGAAACTACCTGCTTCCTTACATTAAGTCTGTTTTAAACTTTTTTTTTAGAGGATTCAGTGATGTAAATAAGCTACTGAATATTTCTAGCTTATTTACCAGCCCTCGGGAGGCTACACCTAGGTAGGTATTAGAAATTTCAAGTTATCTTGAAGATCTAGGGAACTGAAGGGGCATATATAGAAAAAATAGGATAGGAAAACAGGCAGACCTAATTATATTCAGGATTTGACTGGTTCCTCATGAACCCAGTAATATTTCCTTTTTCTTTAGGGAATCAAGAGTGAAATAAGTTCTGAAAAGGAATGACCCCCTGTCCTAGTGACTATACATTTTTCTTGTGTGCTGGACATACAGGGAGAGGAAAGAAGGACAAAGATGCATGACAAACCCTATGGTGGTAGCTACTCTGTTTCCTAAATTAAATATGTAAAGCGTTAGTGTATCAAGGGGTAATTTTAAACATAATAATACAAAGTATTCTGAAGAATCAGTATAAAAACATAACAGAGTTCAAAATATCAAAATAGGTTATCCTTAAAATATTTTATGTGCATATAAGTGATTAGCAATAGGTAAAACTTTTGAGAAATATGAATTCCTTATTTTTCTGAATATCCTAGTTTTTACTAATGTCTGCCCTTTGTGATAATATTTAAAAATTATTTTTATATAAATGAGCATTATGAAATACACAAAAAACTATAATGTACATCTTAGGAAATGAGAAATCCACCATCTCTTGGCCACTATCGCTAAGTCCAACTCAGTTCTGGTAGAGTATAGGAATTAGAAACAAATGGATTTCTAGTAATATAAGCTAATCTTATTTTGAAATAGTCACTTGGGATCTTGCTACATAGAAATTATCTTGTTATAAAGTGAAAATCTTCTGTAGATGAGCATTTTCACTAAGAAAACTAATTGTATGGCTGGGTGTGTGTGTATATAGGCATGTATATAGGCATGTATATGTGTGTGTATATATATATAAAGAAACACCTAAATACATATAATTTAAGAAGTCTTTAGTGAATCATGCTGCCCACATTGTTTAAACCCTCTCTAATTCAGTAACACTTTTATACCACAGCTGAGTCTCCATTTATTTCTAACAATAACAATAAAGCTACTGTCTTTTAAAAAATGATGGCATATAAACAAAACTTGATGTGACTTTATACTCATTAAAAATTTTGTGGATTTAGAACATCTTGGTAAATATTTGGGAAACAAATTTAGGGCAACATTTTTTGATGATTGATAAATTTCTGTGAGTGTTGTATGATATTCTGACATAGTATAGCAATTCTATTTTGTGCATATATGCATATATTCATTTACTATGATTCCTTCTTTTGTATGTACAGTCATGCATCACTTAACGACAAAGATATGTTCTGAGAAATGCATCCTTAGGTGATTCCATCATTTTGCACACATCATAGAGTGCATTTACACAAACCTAGATGGTATAGCCTACTGCACACCTAGGCTGTATGGCATTGCCTATTGCTTCTAGGCTACAAACCTGTACAAGATATTACTATACTGAATAATGAAGGCACCTGCAACACAATGATAAATATTTGTATACCTAAACACAGAAAAGTTACAGTAAACATACAGTATTAAAATCATATGGAACAACCATTGTCTGTACAGTTCATCATTGACCAAAATATAGATGATAAATGTCTAATTTTATTTATTTCAGTATAGATATTGAGGTTTCCCAACATCATTTATTGAAGACACTAACCTTTTAAAATTGTGTGTGCTTGATGCCCTTGTCAAAAATTACTTGACAGCATATGCTTAGGTTTATTTCTTGGCTCTCTATTCTGTTCTGCTGGCCTATGTGTCTGTTTTTATGACAGTAACATACTATTTTAATTATTGTAGGTTTGTAATATATTTTGATATCAGGCAGTGGCATGCTACCAGCTTTTCTTTTTGCTCAAAATTGCTCTGGATAGTTGAAGTGTTTAAAGGTTACTATTTATTTAAAATGTAACACTAGAATTTTTATAGATAGCATTAAATTGATAGATCACATTGGCTAGTATGGTCATTTTAGCGAGTTAATTATTCAATCTC
Source organism: Mandrillus leucophaeus (assembly GCF_000951045.1). Taxonomy (NCBI): domain Eukaryota; kingdom Metazoa; phylum Chordata; class Mammalia; order Primates; family Cercopithecidae; genus Mandrillus; species Mandrillus leucophaeus. The sequence continues at coordinate 2,007,566 of NW_012105464.1, forward strand.
ATGAAAACAAGGTATTTTCCCATTTGTGTTTTTGTCAATATTTTAAATCAAATTTTACAGTTTTCAGTATGTCGATCTTTTATTTCCTTGGCTAAATTTATTTCTAAGAATTTTATTCTTTGTAATGCTATATAAATTGGATTACTTTCTTGATTTCTTCTTGGAAGAGTTTGTTATTAGCATATATAAATGCTACTGGGTTTTGTATGTTGATTTTTCATCCATCAATGTCAGTGTTACTGAGATTATGTATTAGTTTTAACAGGTTTTTGCGTGTGTGTGTGCGTGTGTAATCTTTACAGTTTTCTACATATAGGAACACACCCTCTGCAAATAGGGATAGATGACAGTATTTCTTCCTTTCTGATTTGGGTACCTTTTAGTTCTTTTACTTGCTTCATTGCTCTTGCTGATATTTCTAGTATGTTACATAGACATGCAAAGAGGGGGCATTTTCTTGTACCAGACCTTAGAGGAAAAGCTTTCAGTTTTTCTCCATTGATTATGATGTTAGCAGTAGGTTTTTCATAAATGGCCTTTATCATGGAGAGGAAATTTCCTCCTAAACTTAATTTGTTGAGAGTTTATCATGAAATGGTGTTGAACTTTCCCAAATGCTTATTCAGCATCCATTGGGATGATCATGTAGCTTTAGCTTGCATTCTTTTAATGTGGTATATCACATTGATTGATTTGCATATGCTAAACAAAACATGCATCTCAAGCATAAGTCCCACTTGATTATGGTGAAGAGCCTTTTAATGTATTGACAGAAATGGTTTACTAGTACTGTATTGATGATTTTTGCTTCCATGTTCATCAGATATATTGGTCTGTAGTTTTTTTTTTTCTCTTGTTGTCTTTGTATGGCTTTGGTATCAGGGTGATCCTGGTCTCATAAAATGAGATTTTATCTTTTGGAAGAGTTTAGTAAGGACTGGTATTAAATCTTCTTTGAATGTTTAGTAGAATTTAGCCATGAAGCCATCTGGTACTGGACTTTTCTTTGTTGGGAAGCTTTTAATTACTGCTGCAATCTTTTTTAAAATTGGCCCCTTCAAGCATTCTATTTCTTATTAGTTCAATCTTGGTAGGTTGTATGTTTCTAGAAATATGTACATTTCCTTCTCGGTTTTCCAATTTGCTTACAGATAATTGTTCATAATAATCATTATATTCCTTTGTATTTCTGAGAAATCAATTGAAATGTCTCCCCCTTTATTTCTTATTTGATTTATTGGAGTATTCTCTCTTTTTGTCTTAATCTCACTCATGGTTCGTCAATTTAAAATGTATTTTTAAAACATTCTTTGTTTTGTGAAATTTCTATGACTTTTCTATTTTATTTATTTCTGCTCTTATTTTTTATTGTTTTCTCCCTTCTGCTAACTTTGGGTTTAGTTTGTCCTTTTTCTAGTTCATATGAGTATAATTTAAGTGGCTTATTTTGAGATCTTCCTTTTTTAATGTAGATATTTATCATTATAAGATTTCCTCTTAATACTGCTTTTCCTGCATCCCATTAAGTTTTGTTTTGCTGTGTTTTCATTTTCATTTGTCTCAATACATTTTCTTTCTTTCCCATGAGACATTTTATTTGTAAATATGTATTACATCTCTAGAAAAAGAATCCCAGGATTTTCACTCCTGTGTGTTTTCGTCTTGCTTCTTCATGGTCCATGATGCCAGCTGAGGTTGTCAGTATAATGAAACCAAACTGGCAGAATGGAATCAGATTATTCTGCCATTTTTCTAGACCTTTGAGTTGCACATCAAATCTGGGCTGATCACTCCACACTTGTTTAGCCTGCCTGTGAGGTTCACAACAATTTTCCCAGCTCTGTTATCATCAGTGATTTCAAATTTGCCAATGTAACCATACTTCATCATCACACTGAGAAGCCAGATGATGACTTTGGAGCACAGCCTAATAAGAACTTGGTGTTTGCCTCTCTTTTCGGCATGTTGATACTTTTGAGAGCATCAGCCAGGACATTCATGCACACCATTGTGGCAGTGTGGAAAGATGGCGGAAAGAGGATAGGAGGGGAGAGGGCATGCGGTTATGGGGACAAGATATTTTCTAATATTCCTTTTGATTCCTATTTGACCTATTGGTTGTTCAGGTCCATGTTAATTTCCACGTATTTGTGAATTTTCCTAAATTTCTCCTGTTATTGATTCTCAGTTTCATACCGCTGTGCTCAGTAAGGATACTTGATATAATTTCAATGTTCTAAAATTTGTTGACTTGTTTTGTTGCTTAACATATGATCCACCCTGAAAAATATTATGTTGCCCTTAAAAAGAGTATATTCTGCTGCTGTTGGATAGAATGTTCTGCATATAGCTGTTATGTACATTTATCTAAAGTGTAGTTCAAATCCAATGTTTGTTTATTGACGTTTAATCTGAATGATCTATCCATTGTTGAAAGTGCAGTATTTCGTTTCTTTGATAGTGTAATATTTCCCGATTCTTCGTGATCTTTCTAGCCTTGCTAAGAAGTTTGCTCATTTAAAGAAGTTATCTTCTCCAGACCTTATGAATTGGCTTCAGCAAATAAAAATTTTCACCTTTAGGGAAACAAGGCACATCAGGGTGTGTTGTGGCACTGGGTCTAGTTCTGTAGTGTTCTAAGTGTGGTGGCATACAGTAGCTTCAGGCTGTGAGATATTAATATTGCTTTGGCTCATGCAGCTAGAGTCTGTAACATCAGCAACTGTATGATTCTTGGTTGCAAGAGATATGGGATGCCCATGGTGGCTGTGAAGACCCTCAAGATCCTTAGTGTTGACTCTGGGTCAAGAAGCAAGAGGCCAGGGCAAGCAGCAATGAGGCTAGAGCCAGCAATGTACACACACTTAACTTCAGGGACCAACTATAGACACTTCTGTGGAGTCAGAGGCCAGCTGTGGGCTTGTTCGTGGTGTCAAGGGCTGGAGCCAGAAACAGAGGTCAGGGCCAAACTCAGGTGCAGATGTAGTGGGGGCTGGCACCTGCACTTGAACAATTGCACAGGCCAGCTATGGTATGGTGATAGGAGCCTAGAAGGGTGAATGTGCTTGGGCAGCCACATGCTAAAGGTGAAGGTATGCACACACTTGTAGCTACAGGAACCAGCTGTTGGTTCAAGCACACTGATGAGGGCAGGTCCCAGGGGGCAGGGCTGGCTGCTTGTGCACATGGAACTGCAGAGACCTGGGATGGCAGTGTGCACCAGCCTAGATGTGGGAGTTAGCAGTTAACATGCCATGGTGGAATCCAGGGCTATTTCTAAGCACAAGTGTGGTGGTTGTGCTAGGTCCCTGAGCTGGAGCATCCATAGTAGCAGTAGCTGGGCTCTGGGTTGGAGGGAGGGAGATGAGTGGTTGCTTAGATACCTGGAGACTGTGAAGGCAAAAATCTGCAGTGCCTTCAATGATGGAAGCTGCAAGGAGGTCTGTGAAGACTGTGCTGGCTCTCTGCCTTCTTAGCAGTGAAAGCTGCCAGGGTCCTCTGTGGAATAAGTCACAGAGTCCTTGACGACAAATACTGTAGGATTCTTGGCCATGAAACTTGTAGGCGTGTGCATAGCAGTTAAGAAGGCTTTTTAGGACCTCTGTGGAGAATTCTGATGGAGTCCTGTGCAGAGCAGAACACTGGAGACCAGTGACTCCTGCCACATGACTGCTACTTATAGCTTCTGCTTGTTATTCATTCCCAGCTGTCTTCAGACATCTCAGCTATGGTAGTTTCCATAGTGATCTGGGTAGGGCTAAACTGAAACTGCTTCCCCTGGGAAATGTACCAAAACGTTGAGGAAGATAGGTATTCACCCCACTCTAGTTTTTCCTGATAAGGGGGCTCACATGCCTGGGAGTTTCTTCTCTGTGCTTGCTCAGCAATACCTGCCTAGATGATGGGGTGATGCAGCAAATTAAATTGTAATTTCTATCTTCTCTATATGGTTGTTCTCAGGGATGTTGGGCTCCTGAGTTCATTAAGTGTTATTTTGCATAACTGCCAAATTGTTGCACTTTGTGAGAGGAAGGAAGACTGGGATCTACTACTCCACCATTTTACTGGCATCACTTTTCCAAACGTTAGCTCTCTTGATTGTGTCTTATAAATCCCATAGATTTTCTTCATTCATTTTCATTTTCATTATTTGTTTTCCCCTGACTGGATACTTTGGAATGACCTGTCTCCAAGTTCCCAGATTCTTTCTTTGGCTTGATCAAGTCTGCTGTTTACTGTCTCTATTGCAATTTTCTTTTCTTCATTCTATTTTTCAGCTCCAGAATTTCTATGTTTGGTTCTTTTCTAATGATTTCTATTTCTTTATTGAACTTCTTATTTTGCTCATGTATTGTTTTTCTGGTGTTGTTGTCTATCTGTTCTTTTGTAGTTTGCTGAATTGCCTGAAAACAATTATTTTGAATTATTTTTCAGGCAAATTATAGATCTCCCATTTCTTTTGGGCTAGTTAATGGAACATAATTGTGTTTTATTGGCGATGTTATGTTTCTTTGATTGCTAATGTTTCTTGTTGCCTTGTACTGATGCTTGTGCATTTGATGGAGCAGTCACCTCTTTCAGACGTTAGGACTGGTTTTATTAGGAGAGAAGCCAGTCTCCAGAAACTGGAGACGTTAGGACTCACACCCACATAGGTGAAGGTGAAAGACCTTCACCTATGTGGGTGTGAGTGCACCAGCTGGGTGGGATGTGGTAGTTCCAACCCTGGTAGTGGTATAACAGCATAGTCTCCATGAAGTCTGTCAGCAGAGGTCACCATTGTGAAAGATTTCAAGGGTCCTTAGTGGCCAAGAAAGAGTGTTTATAGTGTCAGTGACCTGTTTAGGTCCTTGGTAGCAAAATCTTCTAGAGTTCTCCTGATCTCTTTATCCCATGGAGAAATCTGTGGCTGAGTGTATCCCTCTTGATGTTGAGTCTGGCTCATGAGTATACTTGTGGCAGTAGCGGCACCAGTGTTTAGTGCATGGTCCCTGTGGAGTGGCTTAAGAGAGGGATCTGAAGCATGGGCATGCATGGAGGGACCATGACTTTGAGTCTGGGATGGCAGTGGCAGTAGCGCCGAGGCACAGGTGTACACACATTAGCATTGGTAATAATATGCAAGTCACAGATGTTTGTGCAGCAGCTGGGGAGCCACAGCAACTCTGAGATCTCGGGCATGGGTGTTTCTATTGCAGCAGTGGCTCTGATCTTCTAAGTGCAGGTACTCATGGAGGGAATATGGATCCAGGATCTGGGGCACAGATATGTGCAAAGCAACCACAGTTCTAGGATTCAGGGTACAGACACCACCTGCTGCAGCAATAGTTCCAGTGTCAGTGGTGTAGACATATCCAGAGTGACTACAGAGTTGAGTTCTGGAGTGTAGGCATGCATAGATCAACAACAGCTCTAAGGTTCAGGGTGAGCACAGGGTTAGGGTGATGGTGGCCTCTGTTCTGGGACAGCATAACAGTGGCTCCTTCTTGGGGGTTTGGGTGCAATGGCACCTCCCTCTCAAGGAGATTCTTGGTGGCAATGGCCACTGGTTACCTCAGTGACAAAACAGCCAATGTCCTCTCCACAGCAGGTTGCTGGAATTGTCCTGATCAGCACTAAGGAGACCTCCACTGTAAAGCCACAAGAGTCTATGTCTCTCACAGGGGCTGCTGAAATCCTCAGCAGCAAATGCTCCAGGGTCAGGGGTGCAAACATATCCAGAGTGAACAGGTCACTGGGGACCATAGTAGTATCCACCATGTGTCTGATGCTAATACCCTTCACCCTTTTTCTTTGTCCCTAGCTGTCTTCAGATGCTTCAGGTATGCCAATCTCCCTAGCAATCTTTTCTATGTAGTTACTCTCTATTCGTTGCTCCACTGTGATGCTGTAGGTTCTTAGTTGGAATCTGGAGCCTTCTTAGGGCTATTTTTATTTCTGGATAGCGGTCTAATTCTTGTTTTTTATAAGGGAACAAAGGCTCATATCTCCTATTCAGGCATCTTGCTGATGTCACTTCTGTCTATGAATTTTAACAATTTGATGATAATATATTTGGTCTGGACTTTTTTCAGGTCATCGTATTTGGGATTCATTGTGTTTCTTTAATGTGGATGCTTATTTCCTTTCTTAGATTTTGGAAGTTACGCCATTATTCCTTTAAATAAGTTTTCTTACTCTTTTTATCTCTCTCTTCTCCTTCTGTGACTTTCATAATACTTGTTTTGCAGCTTGAAGGTGCCCTAGAAGTCCTGTAGGCTTTCTTCCCTCTTTTCCATTCTTTTTAAATGATCCTCTCACTGGATAATTTCAAATGACCTGTCTGAGTTCACTGATTCTTTCTTCTGTTTCAACATATGTGCTGTTCAATTCCTCTAGTAAATTTTTCAGTTCACTTACTGAATTCCTTAGCTTTAAAATTTCCATTTTGTTCTTTTCACATTTTCTATTTCTTTGTTGAAATTTTAATTTTGTTCATGCATTGTATTTCTGAACTTGTTGGACATCGTTAAGACAGTTATTTTAATGATTTGACAGGCAGTTTCATATCTCTTTTTTTTAATGATCAGTTTCTAAAAATTTATTTTATTGTTTTGATTGGACCATTTTCTGCTGTTTGTTCATGTTCCTTATAGCTCTGTGTTATTAGTGCATTAGAAGAAAAAAACAGCCTTCTCTCTCAGTCTTCACAGACTGGCTTTCTGCTGGGAAAGATTTTCACCAATCAGCCTGGCTAGAGATTCTAGAAGCCTTGCAAACCTTTTATGTGTATGTGTCTTTTCTGGACTTGTTCATGTATATTTCTATTTAGAGAGATGTGTTGGTTTATTTCTTTTTTCAGGAAGTTATAGTCTCTTGTTTCTTCTGGTGTCTGTCTGCTATACCATTAGTCCTCTGAAGCAGCAGCACACCACTCAGCCTTTTTTTGTTCTTAGTAGTCCTCAGAAATCTAGAGCATGCTAAGCTCCATCAGCATTCTGAGATAGCCAAATCAGAAACCAGTCCCTTGAGCAGCCTCACTCTCCTGTAAAGTCAGAACATTGGATGTCTGGTTCAGCCTTCTTTTTCCTTCCCTACAGAGAAGCCAGAAGCTGAGCATTTCTTCCCAATTCTGTGGCACTGTGCCAGCAGGGGGGATAATGGCAAGAGGGTGCCAATAATTTTCCTACTGGCTTCAATATAGTTTGTTTTATGCTCTACTGTGCTACAAAAGCCTCTTAACTGGCTTCTGGATTTCTCACAAAAGGGACTGTTGTTAAATTTGTGTCTTCATTTGTGGAAGGAAGGTCTGGGAGTTCCCATTCTGCCATTTTTTGATGTAAGTCCCTTAGGTGCCCTGTCTTATTCATTCTCATTTATTGTATCATAGCCTAGCACTGGTAATAAAATATTTTAAAATAAGAACGACAGTAATAATGGTGACTAAGGTATTATTGGCGAGTCCTTATAATGCACTTTTTGTGTATCAGGCACTAATCTAATGGCTTTGCAGTGACTATTAATTTAACAGATGTCAGCACTGAAGTAGGGAAAAGTTAAGTAAATTGTCTGAAGTCATCCATCTAAATAAAGCTATGATTCTGATCCATAGTCCATGTTCTCAAACCTTCTGTTATGATACTCAATACATATTTGCTGAATAGATCAGTGAGTTCCAGCCTGAATCCTTTCTGCATCCTCTCCTATGTTTCACTGTTGAATCTGCTTTTGGAGGCTGAACTTGGCCTTTTATGAGTATCACTCCTGTCAATTTGAGTTTTAAATTTCTCAAAACTTCCATGCAGTGTTCTCCTCTTCTTCTGTATTCTACCAAGAAATTCTTCAACTTATTTTGCAGTCCTTATCTCAAGTATAGTCAACCTTGACATAAAGATAGTCACTTGAATCTTAAATGTCACTCAATTCACTTCAGATCATAGCAACTCATTTTCAGGCCCAATAATATTTAATGAAATTATAAAGTGCTTTCATTTCACTCAGCAAGTGAAAAGCTAAAGGGAGGATGAGTAAATATCACCATGGAATAGAAACAGAAACAAAAGGTATTATGACTGCTTTGGTGGTCAGTCATTTTATATATGGATTAATTTACAAATGCCTGCATTTCCATTAAGGACATTGAATAGTTCCAATTTTTATAGATTCAACATTTTTTAATTTGTGCATTATTATTATTATTTTGAGACGGAGTTTCGCTCTTGTTGCCCCAGCTGGAGTGTAATGGTGCTATCTCGGCTCACTGCAACTTCTGCCTCCTGGGTTCAAGCGATTCTCCTGTCTCAGTCTCCCGAGTAACTGGGATTACAGGCACAAGCCACCATGCCCAGCTAATTTTTGTACTTTTAGTAGAGATGGGGTTTCACCCTGTTGGCCAGGCTGGTCTGGAACTCCTGACCTCTGGTGAACCACCCACCTTGGCCTCCCAAAGTGCTGGAATTACAGACATGAGCCACCGCACTGTGTCTTACTCTGTAGTCCAGTCTGGAGTGCAATGGCATGATCTCGGCTCACTGCAACGTCCACCTCCCAGGTTCAAGCGATTCTCCTGCCTCAGCCTCCCGAGTAGCTGGGATTACAGGCATGCATCACCATGCCTGGCTAACTTTTGTATTTTTAGTAGAGATGGGGTTTCGCCATGTTGGCCAGGCTGGTCTCCAACTCCTGATCTCAGGTGATCCACCTGCCTCGGCCTCGTAAAGTGCTGGGATTATAGGCTTCAGCCACCGCACCCAACCTCTTTGTACATTATAAAAATGAGATGAGATTTTAAAAATCTTTAGAATTTCATTATGTCACCCTGGGAAGAATGACTTCAGTAATTTTTTTAAAAATGCCTCCTCGCTCTTATTAGGTAAGCATTCAGCATTAATGTTTAACCAGGCCTATGGCAGCAGGATTCAAATTCTTCTCATCAAGCTCTCACAAAGAGAATGAGGTAATGATCACATTTAGTAAGTTGAATTTTGTACTTTTGTTCCAGAAATCCTGAACCATTCACTGCACACTTCCTACCTGGCAGTGATCTGGAGTTTTTTGTAAGACCTCAGGCTGGAGAACTTCTTCCTTGTAACACAAACGGAACTGTCATCACTGTAGGATTTAAACCTAAAATGTACTGTAGGAAATATAAAGCAACATTAGTAATACAGGTGAGTTCTACAAAGACAATAGTCAAGGATGTTTGATGCAACTAAACACACTAAATAAACTAGCGAGAAAAGGTTTTCCTAAATGGTCACAGATAAAGAATAACAATTTTGCTGTGCAAAAATCAACTTATCTCAACTGCTGAGTCTTGGTTTACTTTTATTTTATCCAAGAACAGAATTTTAAGGATGGTATATAACAAAAAAGTTGTCAACACTAGAGGAAAGTTAAAAAAAAATACTTTCCTTCCATATTAAGGAACTGTGGAAGAGACAAATACTGACTGTAAAGTGATTTATATAGTTATGTATTACTTCCTGTAACATACCTATTCAAGGACTTCATTAACTTTAGGTTATTTGAGATAGGGATTTTGGAGCCCTTAATTAAGGCAGAGTATTGGCAAGATGTTGAAGTCTAACATTAAAAAAATGGAATAAAAGATAACACTTATTTTGAATGGAAAAAGCATGATGTGAGCCAGTAATCATCTGTTAAAGTCATCATTTTATTAACAGTTAAGGTAAATACAATTTTGAACATGTATTCAGTAACCAGAGTTGATCTATAAAGTTTCACACAAATGTTATAGTAAGAGCTTTCAGGCTAAATACAACTTTCAAACTGTTTCTAACAAGGTATCTATTACCACCGTCTACTTTCAGTAGCATTGGCACACATGCATGGTGTCGTATACACACAACTCCTGGCGCAGAAGCAATTTCTAGATTTCTCAATCAAGCAATAATTAGCCAGTGCCATAGGCAGAAAAAAATTTATTGTTTTAATGAACAGAGACAAAATATTGAATATTGTTTGAGAAAGTTATTTCTATTTTTTTCATCTTTCTAAGAGTCCTTACAATCTAGGTAGTAAGAAGGTAAAGCCTTTGTTGACATTTTGTGCATACCCTGTTGCCTACACTGATACATAATTTCTCTTTCTTTTTTTTTTTTTGAGACAGAGTCTCACTCTGTCGCCCAGGCTAGAGTGCAGTGGTGTGATCTCGGCTCACTGCAAGCTCCGCCTCCCGGGTTCACGCCATTCTCCTGCCTCAGCCTCCTGAGTAGCTGGGACTACAGGCACCCGCCACCGCGCCTGGCTACTTTCTTGTGTTTTTACTAGAGATGGAGTTTCACCGTATTAGCCAGGATGGTCTCGATCTCCTGACCTTGTGATACACCCGCCTCGGCCTCCCAAAGTCCTAGGATTACAGGCGTGAGCCACCACGCCCAGCCTTGATACATAATTTAAAGTGATCATATTGTACTTGCTTCAGTTTGCTTTAAGGGGATTAAATGGCATCTTTAAAAATATTTTCAAATTAAAATTATGTTCATTTTATCTAGCATACAGTAGACAGTTCTACAATTAACAGAAGGCTTTACCAACAAAACCTGTGCCTGATTTCTCTGTGTTGATTTGACAAATTACTGGCAGTGCAATTAAAGATTTTATGTGAGGGAACAAGTTGTTACATGGGAACAACAGAGCATATGCCATTTTTAGCCTGAAGTGGTACAATTTGATACAGTTTATGTAGGGAAAATTGAGTTTCAAACATTTAAGAAATCATGATTTTCTGAATTCTACTTTTATTATTGAAAATTCCAAATATGTACAGAGATAGAGAGCATAATTAATCACCATGCACTAATTATGCAGTATGAACATTTATCAACTTATAGCCAATTCTGCTTCACCTATATGCCCACTCTCTTCCCCACCTTCTGTATGAAGGGTTACCTTGTGCTAAGGATATCCAACACTGTAATTCTTGCCCTACCCCTGACAACCACGAATATTGTAATTTCTAGAACATTATATAAATGGAACCATTAAATCATTAAAGCATTATCTAAATCAAAAATATTATTTGCATTATCATTATCTTTTTTAAATGAATGATTTTAAGCATTAAGTCAATGTTCGCAACTATATTATCTTCATTTTGCCTCACTTGAAAATAAAAATGATGATTTTAAAGAACATGCCAGTTAAATATTAGCCCAAACAAACCTCAATAATCTTGTTCACAAGTTTCATAATTTCCCATTCCATTAAATCAAATTTAAAATTATTAAAAGTTGTCTTTTCCCACTAGTAAACAAGATATATAGCACTAGCTTTGAGAGACTAAAGTGTACTTATTTAGTCTGTTTTACAAAAAGCGGTGCTACTCAAAGAGAGTAGTAAATCTGCTTATATCCCTTGTAGATATGATAAATCTTAATTTATGAAAATGTGAGGATTATCAGAATTATCTAACATAAAATATATGATGCTTTATCTTTATACTTATATAAATTATTCATATAGTTTATACAGTAATATATAATATATAAGATTATATATGATTGTGATTTCATTTGCAATATATAAGTAATATAAGTATATAAGTATATAGGTAATACTTATAAAATATAAGTAATATAGTATTCATATAAGTAATATTTATATACAGATATACCTGTTATAACTAGAGACATAACCAGACATTGATAATTTGTGTTTGCTTTTAAAGGAATAGATCATTAGCATGAAATTGTGGGAAATAGCATTGTAAATATCTTGGTTTGTATTTCCTCAGATGCAGATCTTGAAATAAGGATAGAAATCCAAGTAGCATATTTGCTATGTGATCTCAATTAACAGATGTAGGGAAGACAGGATGTGAGATAGGGAAGGGGAAGAAATCAGTAAAGGGTATTTTATCCACGCATCTGCCACAGTGAGCAACTGGAAATGAATCCCGTGGAAGATCTCTGGGAAATGGCGTGGAACACATACCTCAGAGTTTTCACACCTGAGAGGTTAAGAAAGTTTGGTTACTTATATAGTAACCGCCACTATTCCAATCACTGATTGAAAAATGCTCTCAGGGATTATTCAAACTCTGGTACCAGTAGAGAAGACTTCTGGGGTTTCTGAACAATCTTGAGCCAAAGAGGGGCAAAATTGATCTATGAAGTTTCACACATATTTTATAGTAAGGACTTTTAGGCTAATCTTACAATTGAAAGTTGAAGCAGGCAGTGATATGAAAATACCTGAGGGTTGTGGGTGGACACAGACCACATCTGCTAGTGGATAATTATCAATTGTTTCCATTCATAGAACTGTGCCTTAAATATATAGCTTTCTTAATGGAAACTTGGGAAATAAAAATATACATACAGCTTTGGTTATTCCTTCCATGAGATCATGGACTTTGGGCGATCTCTTTTCAGAACACAGAGACACAACCTAAATGTGGAAGTTTCATCTGTGTATTTTTTCAAATTTCTTTAAATAAATAGTTGAGAAGTATAATTGTCAATTTGGCATTCTTTTGTAAAAACTCGATGTGGTTATTCTATGAGATGTTAGTAATATGGAAGTATTAACGTATTCTTATATTATTTTAACTTCTGTTTTGTATTTATATTTTCAAAGGGAGATTGGGGATAGAAGATATAAAGTTAGATCTTTAAATTTTTTTTAAATATACATGGATAGTTGCTTTTATTTATGGTTAGACTGAAGAAATTTAGCTATATGTAAAACAACTATAATGTTCAATCTTTATTTCATAAAATAAGCCTATTAATGTTGTATAGCTTTTTGGAATGAAGAGTATGAACAACTTCCATACACACACACAAAGCACACACACACAATCACACACACGCTCAGCATCACTTATTGTAAAATTTAAATCTTAACTGAATTTCAATAAATATAATTGGGACTTTAAAATAAATTTTTAAAGTAATTATTTCTAAAGTGTCTTGGTGAAGGTAAAGGTACAAGTCCCTACTTTTAGCTCTCATTTGTACCTACTAAGTGCTGAGTAAGGATATAGATCCCTTCATATAGCTTACCCATGTGTACCCACTAAATGATGGCCATGGGTGCAGGGCCCTTCAGTAACTCAGGCATTAGTATCAAATGCCAGGCCTCGTGTAGGTCTCTTCATTTAGCTCACTCATTTTCACCCATCAAGTGGGTCAATGTACTGGAAAATATATGCATATGCACAATCGCTAAAATATAGCTTTGTTTTTCAAATTAAACATCCTTATATGAAGTAAAATGTTTTTTACCCAGTCATATTATGCTCCTTGGTTTGGTCTGCTTTTGACACACTGATTCTGAATACATAATTATTACAAACACTAGATAAATGGGCCAGATATGATTAAGATGAGGCTATGACAGTTGTGCAAGACATTCTTGCACTTAATATTAATTGATAGGTATCACACTACATATAAAGCTCAGGGCATTGAAATATTCAGTTTGTCTGGACTTATTCTGAATGAGTTTTCTGAGTATACGTGGTATAAATCGTAGTGTTAGGAGGACACCAGTATAAACACAGGTGGTTTCAGGAAGTTCTGCACAAGGAATGAGACTTCAGTATAAACATAAACATATATGCAGAAGAAATGAAGAATTTTTAAACAAATCACAATATAAATTCTACTCACTTGGATTTAGATGGTGATTGTCAGCAATGATCTTACATCATTTTTGGTATATTAAAATGGTTATACATACTATGGGCCAGTACGGTGGCTCACGCCTGTAATCTGAGCACTTTGGGAGGCCGAGGAGGGTGGGTCATCTGAGGTCAGGATTTTGAGACTAGCCTGGCCAATGTGGTGAAACCCCATCTCTACTAAAAATACAAAAATTAGCCAGGTGTCGTGGCACATGCCTGTAATCCTAGCTACTCGGGAGGCTGAGGCACAAGAATTGCTTGAACCAGGGAAGTGGAGATTGCAGTGAGCCAAGATCATACCACTGCACTCCAGCCTGGGTGACAGAGTGAGACCCTGTCTAAAAAATAAAAAATAAAAATAAATATATAAAATGGTTACACATACTATGTACTTGCATAATCTTCAAAGCAGCTAAATATATTTTACCAGTCATTTCTATGGTTACACTTAAATTCTTATGAATGTGTTTATCTTGGAAGGTACTATTTCCATTAGTTGGAGTTCATACTGGACAACAGTCTTATGCAAACCAAATAGATTGTTTTCCCTTATTATCAGACAGATGTCTAGTTTACAAGGAGAATCTCTGAGAGATGTTTTAGTAAATAATTCTTAATTCATAAAGTGAAATACTTGCTTTAATTTCCACATTAATTGTCACTCTAAGTGGTTTCAGTTTTGTACCTTTCCCATACTCTACATGGAGAACAGAAGATGTTAATTATAGTGAACTTTTCCCTACATGTTTTAAAGTCCCTGGATATTTAAAAAAAAAAAAAAAAAATTTCTCCCTCTTTGTCTCCAGACAGAAGAAATGTACTGGATGTATGAGATCAACGGATTATCTCCAACTACCGTGCCACCGAAAAATGCAAAATCCAAAATTGATGCTACTCACAAGACACATGACAACGTGCCAGTCCATCGACGTAATTTTGTCCGTGAAAATGCTAAACTCCTAAGAACGGGGGTGTCTTCCACCATCAAAGGTGCTCCTTTGGTGATGAAGAATCAATAAATTTTTTTTCCAAAATATTTCTTGGTCTCAGGTAGATCTTTGATGACTATTATTTCATCTTTTAGAATATTTCTGAGGAATAATGGCTTAATTATAATAGGCCTTCTATATTTCCTTGTCTTTTAAAATTCAGTCTGTTCTCTGAATATATTGTACTTCATTTGTGAGTTATGAGTGTTTTTTTATGTGAATATTGGAATTGGTTTACTTTTAAAGTGCAGGTGTATATTTGTAGTAAAACGAAATATAATTTAAATGACAACAGTATTTCCAATAACAGTGTGGCTAATAAAGCTAAATTTCTCACGTAGGTATTCCTTATTAATCTTTAAGTTTTAGTTAACAACTAAAAATTGTATATATTTATGGTATATAACATATTTTGAAATATGCATACATTGTAGCCTGGTTAGCCTGAGCTGATTAATACATGCATTACCTTACATACTTATTTTTTGTAGTAAGAACACTTACAATATACTTTCTTAGCCATTTTCAAGTATATAATACATTACTAACTATCACCACCATGTTGTACAGCAGATCTCTTGAACTCATTCCTCCTATCTTACTGAAATTTTGTATGCTTTGACCAACATCTCCCAATCATCCTGATTCCCCCCACCCAGCCCCTGGTAATTAGCATAGTACTCTTGTATGAGTTCACTATTTTTAGATTTCACATATAAGTGAGATCATGCAGTATTTGTTTTTCTGTGCCTGGCTTGTTTTACTTAATGTCTTATCTTCCAGATTCATCCATATTGTCACAAATGGCAGGATTTCCTTCTTTTTAAAGGCTGAACGGTATCTCATTGTGTATATATTTCAAATACTAGTATTGCTATTAAAGCTTGATTTCCCATGTAGATGTTGCTGGTAAGTCTTTAAAACATTAATGATTAAATTAGCACTGAAGACAGCAAGATTGACCATTTCTTATATCTGCTTTATAAAATATATGCTTATATCTTATATCTTCTATTTGGAATAAAGGTAATTAATTAAAAAGCCCATGTATATATGTGTATGTAGTTCATCTGCTTCTATATTGCAGCATTTAAATAATATAGGTATATCTCAAAAGGATCCAGGAGAAAGTTCATTTCGATGTGTGTCTGATCCTTTTCAATAATGTATTAATCAAAGTAAAGGGGAGTATGTTGCTTGGTACTTATCATTAAAGGGAAGCCAGTATGGACCAGCTTTAAGATATTTTGACACAAACTGGCTCTGCCGCAAAACATTCATGTATTCTTAACCAAGTTGCTTACCCTTTTTGACCCTATTTTCTTGTTTCCAAAATGAAGGGACTGTACTAGGACAGAGGTTGGCATACTATGGTCCATGGGACGAGTGTAGACTGTCACCTATTGTTATATAGCACATTAGCTAGGAGCAATTTTTACATTGTTAAATCGTTGAAAAAAATAAATAGAAGAATACTGTATGACACAAGAACGTTATATAACATTCAAATTTCACTGCCTATAAATAAGGTTTTACTGGAATACAGCACAAGCACTTCCTTATATGTTGTCTGTAATTGCTTTGCACTACAACAGCAAAGTTGAGTAGACAGAAACCACATGACTGCAAAGCTTAAACTATTTATTCTCTGTCTCTTTACAGAAAATGTTTGGAAAAGTATCTGTGGGATTAATTTGTATTGTCTGTAGCAGTTGAGAAAAAGGGGAGTGGAAGTCCATGTTCACTGGATTTGCCATCCCGGGAAAGGACAAGAACTAAAACTCCATGAATTTCCAAAAGCCTTTCTCAGTCTCTGCTCCCTTAAAGATATTTCTTTGAGTATGGAGTAATAGATCATTTGTCTATCCCTTCTTCTGCTGTACTGCATCGCAGCGGGTGGTGGTGGGTAGGTGGTCAGTTTCTGAACATATTTCCCACAGCCTTCCTAAAACCTCTCAAATCCCTTAAGAAAAGAAAATCACCTTTGCTATGAACATACTTAGAGATCTAATTGCTTTTATATTTTGGTGTTTATAGTAATGGATAATATTTAAATAATCTTAAAAGCTTTATGAGGCGTCTTCTGAAAATCATGATTGCTTTCCTAAATGAAATGTTCCAATTATTGAAAGTGCTCAGAATGGAGTGCATTTGGATTGGAATTTTCTCAGTCAGAGAAGGAAGTAAAGATGAGATACTGAGAGATATGCTATTATAAATTTCATGTTGTGAATATTTCAAAAATACTTAAAACGTTGGTGCTAAATTGTCATGTTTAATTTTATCCTGGATATTACCTTCTTAAGAAGAAGTGTCTTTATAGGTTCAAATTACTATTAATCCAAAGGAAAGTAGAGTGAGGGCAACTCAGGTAGATAAAATTGAATGCTGAACAAAATTCTAAGACCTACGAGAGAACAAACTTTACTGAAATATGTTTTGGAGTTACAAGGACTCAAGTAGGTCCCCTGCCCATTTCCCCATGGCAGCCACCGTTTCCACATAGACCAAAGGCTTTCTGCTGCAAGCACCTGTGACTCTCTGCCTCTGGGCTTTCTCTGGTCATAGGAGCCTGCTTGACCTGAAAGGGCAGAGTCCAGCTGGAAATGCCAGGAGTTTGTGCCCCTGGGAGCAGACTTTGATCAATAATTAATCAATGATAAACGAATGAAAATTAATAATATTTCTGCATCCTCGCTCCTTTGGTGGAACCGTTCTGAGGTGTTTTCTCTGTTCTCCCTATGTCCCTAGCAAGATTGAGCTTCTGTTGCCTGCAGTAGTAACCTCAATAGCACATCCTAGATTCGCTTTCTTCCTTTCCTGTGTCTCCTGTAGTCCCATTTCAAATAAACTACCTACACTAAAACTTTGTCTCAAGGTCTGATATGAAAGACACCTACCTGACATCCCTGAACCTTGACATTCAAAAACAATATAGAAAACCCTCCTTCCTACAAAACCAGTGGGCAGAATGGGCCTTGGATCTATGGTTTTAGTTGATTTGTACTAGCCCTCACACTCCATTACGTTATGTTCCTAGATCCACAAGGAGTCTAAATTGAACCTTAAGACTTAGCAGTAACTGAATCAACAGAAAAACAGGAAACAGTTAAAACTTGGTAAATACGAGCCACTATAACCTCTTAAAGTAGGAAACTTACAAACCAAATTAAAAAATTGGGAGAGTCATAAATGGTGGTGGTAAAAGGGACCATAATTATCACTTAAAACTGCTTTAGAATGTTTGAAACATTGTCTACTTGTGCTTTTTCCAAATTTCCCAAAGAAAACCTAAGGTACTCAGCATCATTCTATTTGGGTTTTTTGTTTTTTGTTTTTTGGTTTTTTTTGAGATGGAGTCTCGCTCTGTTGCCCAGGCTGGAGTGCGGTGGCGCAATCTCAGCTCACTGCAAGCTCCGCCTCCCGGGTTCACGCCATTCTCCTGCCTCGGCCTCCCGTGTAGCTGGGACTCCAGGCGCCCGCCTCCGCACCCGGCTAATTTTTTGTATTTTTAGTAGACACGGGGTTTCACCGTGTTAGCCAGGATGGTCTCCATCTCCTGACCTCGTGATCCACCCATCTTGGCCTCCCAAAGTCCTGGGATTACAGGCCTGAGCCACCACGCCCGGCCCCATTCTATTTGTTTTTTTAGATACACTCAGTACAGATGCTCAATACGTTTGTTAATATTGATTATTATATTTTCCCAGCGAAAAACATTGTTAAAATTAAGGGCTTATGTAACACTTCCCAAATTCAATGTCATATAACTTCTGTTTATTTAGTGCTACAAGTTTGTTTGCTGCAGTATCAAATCGAATAAGACAACCAGGAAATTCTAGGCATCATTAAATGACTTAAGGTTTCCACAGGGCCTTTGGGACACCTTGGTGATGTATTTTCAGTGACTTCCTACATAGCATGACAGTAAAAATGATACTTAGAATATCCGAATTGAAAGCATCCACGAACATGATCATGGTCTAAACCTTTAATTTATCACAGAAATTTGCAAATTTTATTTATCTCTTATATTTAGCAGAAAACTACCAAAGAAAATTGTACACAAACCCAGTAACACACAGAGTTCATTGTAGAGACACACATAGTCCAACTTGATCCTTCAATCCAACTTGATTCTTGAGATACACGATGGAACCATGCCCTCCACAAATAGTTTTAAAGACACAGACTTAATAAGCGGTCCACAGAATTTTCATTTCTCTCTTCTAATTATTTCTCTTTTTTTTTTTTTTTTTTTTTCCAAATCCTATTGATTGATCCTGTATAAAGTTTTGTTTTAACGATCCTCCCTTTCTAGGTTGACTGCACCTGCCTTGTTCAGAAAAAGCATGTCTTGATTTCTGTAGCCTGTGACCCTGCAAATACATTCATGGGTTGTTACTGGTTGTTGTTATTATTTTTATTCTATCTGTCATATTCACAAGCTTGTCAATGGTTGCTCATTGCTTATAGAGTAGATCATCTTCTCTACCTGGAAATTCAAAGCATTCAACGATTTACTCCCCATCAATTCAGTGTCTTATCTCCACAGTGTTTCTCCCTCCTCTGTCTCAAAACCAAAACCAGAACTTAGGTCTCACTGAAACTGTTGCCCCATACATTTGCTCGTGCAGTTTTGTTTCTCTAAAGTGCGCTACTGTCTCATGCCTGACCAGCAAAATACCTTACATCTTTCAAAACTCTACTCAAATTATTATTCCAACAGAATGTGTTTTAGATACCTGATGCCTTTCATCTAAGTTAATTTTTTCTTGTTTCTTCCTCTCTGTGCTTTATGCTCTTTTAGTTCTTATCACACTATGACTCATTATCACTTGAGGATAAATATTTCCCACACTTGATCTCTGAGCTCTTAGACGAGAGGTATTTTAGCTTAATCATTTTTTGTATCCATCACATTACCTAGTTCTGTTCCTTTTACACAGCTTTCTTAATGTACATTTCGTTGAAGTGAATTTAGCATATTCATCAAAAATTCTCGATCAGTAGCAGGACAAGTCCTAGAACCTGTCTCCCTATTACTAGTTCAATGTTCTTTCTACCTACCACACTTTCAGAAAACAGCAAAAGCAGCTTCCAGAGGATTACCACAAATTTAAATATGCTTATCAATAGCAGGATTCATAAGCAGCTAAAGTAGGCTTGAGAAAATGTCCTACTTATTTGGTTTCTTTGACTTCCCCAGCTAGGCTACAATCTCAGGATGAAATGAGCTCATAGTTCTGCCTTGGTGGTTACAGCAATTCTCTCATCATTGCCCTTTCCATTCAGCCACCAAGCACTTTCACACTCACATGTGCATAGAATTCAAATAGCCAGTCTTGTCTGGATTCTTGGATACTTTTGTTGTTGTCAGACACTTCCCTCTGAATAGCCTCTTCTGATCCATGCCTTGACATTCCACCTGGCTTTTGATTTTTTAGTTGACTTGACATTGTCTTCCAGTTTTCATTGTTCTTTAATATCACACCGTGGGTTATTCCCAGCACCCCACATTCCTTCAGGAGGAGAGATGACACATTAAGAAGAGGGAGGCATCCTAACTTTGCATCATACACAAAAATTATATAATTATTAGAGACCTAGTTAAGAATTATTGATATATCAAACCATTTATTAAGCCAACAAATATCAATCATACCTCTATTTACCTCTCCACCATAAAATTATTTTGGGGTTGCTTAAGAAGCTCTTTGATGGTCAGGGAAATTGCCTAATAAAAGCATGAAGAAGAATGATACAGTTTGAATATTTGTCCTAACCCAAATCTCAGGTTGAATTGTAATCCTCACTGTTGGAGGTGGGGCCTGGCGGGAGGTGTTTGGGTCATGGGAGCAGATCCCTCATGACTTGCTGCTGTCGTCATGATAGTGAGTGATTTCTCATGACATCTAGTTGTTTCCAGGTGTGTGGCACCTTGCCCCTTTTGCATGCTCCTGCTTTTATTATGTGACGTGACTGCTCCCTCTTTGCCTTCTGTTATGAATATCAGCTTCCTGAGGCCTCCCCAGAAGCTGAGCACATGCCAACACCATGCTTCCTGTACAGCCTGCAGAACAATGAGCCAATTAAACCATTTTCTTTATAAAGTACTCAATCTCAGGTATTCCTTTATATCAATACAAGAATGGCTTAATACAGGATATTGGCATAGAGGAGTGGTACTTTGTTGTAAAGATAGCTGAAAATGTGGAAGCAGCTTTGAAACTGGGTAATGGGCAGAGGTTGGAAAAGTTTGGAGGGCTCAGAAGAAGACAGGAAGATAAGGAAAAGTTTGGAACTTCCTAGAGACTGATTAAGCAATAGTAACCAAAATGCTGATAGTGATAGGGAAAGTGAAGGCCAGGCTGAGAAAGTCTCAGGTGGAAATGAGGAACTTATTGGGAACTAGAGCAAAGGTCACACATGTTATGCCTTAGCAAAGAACTTGGCTGCATTCTGTTCATGCCCTAGCAATCTGTGAAAATTTGAACTGCAAAGTGATGATTTAGGAAACCTTGTGGAAGAAATTTCTAAGCAGCAAAGCATTCATGGTATAGCCTGGCTGTTGCTAACATCCCATCTCAATGTGGGAGCAAATATAAAGTTGGAATTTATATTTAGATGGGAAGCAAGGCATTGAAGTTCGAAAAGTTTGCAAGCTAGCCCTGTGGGAAAGAGAGGAAAAGCTTTTTCAGGAGAAGAATTCAAGCAGGCCATGGAGTAACTATTTGCTAGAGAAATTTGCATAACTAAAAGGGAGCCAAGTGCTAATATCCAAGGCAGTGGCAAAATGGCCTTGAAGGCATTTCAGAAACCTCTGTGGCAACCCCTCCCATCAAAGGCCCAGAGTACTAGGCGGGAAGAAATGTTTTGTGGACCTGGTGCCGGGCCCTGCTTCCCTGCACGGCCTTGAGACACCACTTCCCATATCCCAGCTGCTCCAGCCCTAAGCAGAGCTCAAGGGACCTGGGTACAGCTCTAGCCATCACTTTGGAGAATACAAGCAGTAAGTCTTGGTAGCTTCCACACGGTCTTAAGCCTGCATGTGCACAGAGTGCAAGAGTTAATGAGGCTGGGCCTCCACCTAAATTTCAGAGGATATATGAAAAAATCCGGGTGCCCAGGAAGAAGCCTGCTGTAGCGGTGGTGCCCTCATAAAGAACCTCTACTAAGGCAGTGTGGAGGGAAAATGTGGGGTTGGAACCCCCCAACAGAGTCCCCACTGGAGCTCTGACTGGTGGTGCTGTGAGAAGGGGGCTACCATTCTCCAGACCCCAGAATAGCATATCCACTAGCAACTTGCACACTGCTCCTGGAAAAGCTGCAGGCATGCAACTCCAACTCGTGAGAACAGCTCTGGGGACTGAACTCTGCAAAGCCACAGGGGAAGAACAAGCCCAGGGCCTTGGAATTCCACCTCTTCACCAGTGTGCCCTGGATGTGGGACATGGAGTCAAGAATTATTTTGCATGTTTAAGATTTAATAACTGCCCTGCTGGGTTTCAGACTTCTATTGGCCCTGTAGCCATTTTCTTTTGACTGATTTCTCCCTTTTGGAATGGGAATATTTAACTAATGCCTATATTCCCATTGTATCTTGGAAGTAACTGACTTGTTTTTATTTTACAGGCTCATAGGTGGAAGGGACTTTCCTTGTCTCAGATGAAACTTTGGACTTTGGACCTTTGAGTTAGTGCTGCAACAAGTAAAGACTTTGGGGCACTGTTGGGAGGATGTAATTGTATTGTAATCCTCAATATTGGAGGTGGAGCCTGCTGAGAGGTGTTCGGGTCATGGGGGCAGATCCCTTATGGCTTGATGCTTAGTGAGTGAGCTCTCACGAGATCTGGTTGTTTGAAAGTGTGTGACACCTCCCCCATCTCTCTCTCTCTCTCTCTCTCTCTCTCTCTCTTTTTCTCTCTCTCTCTTTTTCTCTCTCTCTCCCTCTCTCTCATTCACTCCTGCTTTTGCCATGTGATGTGCCGGTACCCCTGTGCCTTCACCATGATTATAAGCTTCCTGAGGACTCCTCAGAAGCTCAGCAGATGCCAGCATCATGCCTCCTGTAAAGCTTGCAGAACCATAAGCCAATTAACTTCTTTCCTTTATAAATTACCCAGTCCCAGGTATTTCTTTATCGCAATGCAAGAACAGCTTAATAAAAAGGAGTATTTCATTTTCTATATGAAAATGTGAGAGAAAGACCCAGAAGCCTTAACATCTTTGACTACAACAAAAACAAGGTAGAAATCCGGACAAAACAATGGTAAAAAAGTGAACTTCTAACTTTAATCTTTTGAATTATAAGAGATATCCTCAGGGTACACCTTCCTGGTATTTGACACCATCTCATTTAAAAGTCCTTTCTTTACTGTACATTATGGAAACAATATATATTATATACACACACACACACACACACACAAAATACATACATAATCTTAATTTGGGAAAATCTCACTCTTTTTTTACTGTATCTGGTCTTTCTTCTTCTAATTTGGTGATACCCTGTGAACCTGTGTCTTGAGTAATCTTCCTAGCTCGCTCTTGCCAAGAGAGCAATACATTCTGCTTGCTCTTATGAGCCCTGGTGGTAGTTTCATTTTTATCTAACACTAATGAACGCTTCTATACATACGCCAATAAGTGATTATTATATAGACAATAGATGATGAATTTTCAGTCATGTTGCATTGAAGAGAGCACAGGGAATTTAGATAAGTTAATTGGTATTGATGTATATGTTCTAAAAGTGACTTTATCACATGTATAACTAAGAGTCCTGAGAGGATGAATAAACAATCCCTACACTGTTGCTACATGTTCAAAACACATTTTTTTTTTTTACTTCTTTGCTCTTTTATAAAGGGAACATGAACAAGTTATTCTTGAATTCCGAAGCAGCCCATTGGAATGAATGATGTGGGACAATCTGACCAAATTCAAGTAGATAATTCTGGCAGTAAATGAAAGAATAATTAAATCAATACCACAATTCCATAAAGATGGAATCTTCCCTTGGACTTAGAAGATGATCCTGGATTACTTTCTTCACAAGAAGAGATTAGAAGTACATGCTATTCAAGGTGATATTTATTATTTATTCTTTCTATTTAAGCTATCAAGAAGACATAAAGGGCAAGGTCATAGTGTCAGACTCTCCCCTCTCCTGCCCCATCAATTTGTGGACTATTTTAACATTCAAAAGATTTGAAATTAGATCAGAAGATGAAACTTTTCCTTTGGCAGTCTTTTTTATTTTCAATTTCTTGTAAAAGCTTTTTTTCCAGAATGTCCATCTTTACACAGTTATGATTATAACTCCTATGGTAACTTTTAGGGCAAAATCAATAAGACCTCTTAAAATTCTGCAAGAAAGACCAGTTTTGTTTTATTCAATTTTACTCATAATACAAAGGCATTGGGAAAGGATTCAGTGAGAATAAACTTACATTGTGTACTTTCAGATATTTCTTAGTCCAACACTGTGGCTCTAAAATGGCATCAAACCGATTCAGAGACTAAAGCAGTTATGTGGGAAACAGTAATTATAAAGAGATCTAACAATGTCCTAATATCCTCATAATTCTTCCCTAACTCTTAGAGAACAAAAAACATGTTCATAGTTTCATATTAAAAATGCAGTCTGAAGAAAAAAAAAAAAAACTAAGATGTTTTACTTGGGTTTCTTATTTGAGGATCATAAATTGCCCCTTAGTATGTGAATTCTCTGAAGAATGGAAGATAGGCTGGGCGCAGTGGCCCACACCTGTAATCCCAGCACATTGGGAGGTGGAGATGGGTGGATCACCTGAGGTCAGGAGATCAAGACCAGCCTGGCCAACATGGCGAAACCCCATCTCGATTGAAAATACAAAACAAAATTAGCTGGGCATGATGGCAGGAGCCTATAATCACAGCTACTCAGGAGGCTGGGGCAGGATAATCCCTTGAACCCGGGAGGCAGAAGTTGTAGTGAGCGAGATCACGCCACTGCACTCCAGCTTGGGCAACAGAGCGAGACTCAGTCTAAAAAAAAAAAAAAAAAATGAATGGAAGATGAAATTTTTGGGGGAATTGGAAAGTTCCACATGAATCTGACATTGCACTTACACAAAATACATATGCAAATTTGAAAGATGATTGTATAATCTCCAAAGCTGGGTCAAATAGTTATCAATTTACTTATGAGTTTTTGCCTTTTCTTAGGAAACGGATGTTGAGTACCACTCAGAGCTAGTTTCTGTACTCCATCCTAAGATAAAAAGATAAATGAATCCTGATCAAAACTTTCTTGCAAGTGCTTCTTGAATGGTAAAGAAAGCAGGTGTAAGCTGGTAGTTTCCATGCATGTGGAAAGTGCTGTGATTGGGAGCTTGGTGTGGAAGCCCAGAGGTAGAAATCTGGCAGAGAAGACAGAAAAGGCTTCAAGTTGGAGTTTTCCAACTATAGAAGAGGAGTAACAAGAGGAAACAACTTGAGCTAGGAGGAGGAACATGTGAAAACATGGCCAGTCTCAAGAGTAGGAAGAAGTGACTGAAGTTCAGAAAAACAGTGTAGGGGGTGACGAAAAAGGTGGGAACAAATGTAAGTAAGAACAATTGACCTTAAGGTGACTCACATTCTTAGTTCAGGGACTACATGAAATAAAAATGTAAGAAGATGAGCTCAAATTTGAATATACTATTCTTAGGCAAATATATGGCATTTGTATTGAAATGACCAGTTAGCAGACAGATATATTTATATGGAACATAGAATAGGAATTTGATTTTGATGTAAATGTTATGACTCATTGGTTAATTCTTTGTCAAAAACAAATCTGTACGAGGCAATGCTTAGACAAAGTTTATTTTAAAAATAGTAGTTCTCAAACTTTAATGTGCATTATAATTATCTCAGTTGATTACAAATGCAGATTTATAATATTCACATTCTCTCATTCTGATTCAGTATTTTGGAAGCTAGATTCAAGAATGTATGTTTTAACACATGCTCCAGATGATTCCAAGGTTCACACGTTAAGAAAAAATCTTGAGTAAGAGAAACAAGGCATGAAAACAACCTGGAAAAATGAAAACCTTTGAATAGCAACAAGCATAGAAATGAAAAAGAGGTGGTATACGCTGAGAAGAAACTAGTTAGAAAGAGATATGTGTGGATCTTCATCCTCAGGTGGGAGTACTCCAGTCTCAGGTGGGAGTACTCCAGTCAAGGGTGCTGTCCCCACTGAGCCAACCACAGCAAGGCATAGGTCCCAGAGAAAAGACTGGACAATGTGGAATAATTACCCACTGGGAATAAAAGCTTAAGGGGAAGCCATGGATTGAATGTGCTTGGCAACTTCTGCCTAGATTTTAGAGGATGTATCAGATAGCTTGGGTGCCCCGGCAGAAGCCTGACACAGGAACAAACTTCACAGAAAGCCTCTCCTAGGGTAGTACCTAGTGAACCCTTGGAAGCAGGTCTTCTCCCCTTCAGACCCGAGAATTATAGAACCACCAGCAGCATGCAACCCCAGCCTGGAAAAGCGATAGGCATTCAACTCCTGTTAATGTTAGCAGCCACATGGATTGCACCCAGCAAAAGGAGGGGCTGCCCCTGGCCTTGGGAGCCCACCCCTTATACCAGTGTGCCCAAGATGTAGGATATGATGTTAATGGTGATTATTTTAGAACTTTAAGATTTAATGCCTATCTTGCTGGGTTTCAACTTATGTGGGGCCTGTTTCCAGTTTCCTTTGGCCTATTTCTCCCTTTTAGAATCATATCTTGGAAGTAAGCAATATGATTTTGATTTTACAGGCTCATAGCTGTAAGGAACTTTCCTTGAGTCTTAGGACTTTGGACTTTGGAATTTTGAATTGATGCTGGAACATGTTAAGACTTTTGGGGACCATTGGAGACCACTGAGATGAAATGATTGTATTTTGTCTGTGAGAAACAGATGAGATTTAGGGTATCGGGGGCAGAATGCTATGCTTTGGATATTTGACTCTCCAAGTGTTGAAATCTGATCTCAGTATTGGGGATGGGTGCCTAATGGGAGGTGTTCAGGTCATGGGGCAGATCCCTCATGACTGGCTTCATGCAGTCCTTGTGGTAATGAGTGAATTCACTCTCTATTAGTTCTCATAAGAACTTCTTGTTAAAAAGAAGGTGGCACATGCCTTCCCTCTCTCTCTCACTTCCTCTCTTGCCATGTAATCTGCGGCTGCACATTCTGGCTGTCTTTTACCTTTCACCATGAGTGAAAGTGCTTAAAACCCTCACCAGAAGCAGATGCTGGTGCCGTGATTTTTGTACAGTCAGCAGAACCATGAGCCTAAAACACTTCTTTATATATTACCCAGCCTCAGGTATTTCTTTATTACAGTACAAATGTACTAAGACAAGACTGGAAGAATTTGGAAGACCAGGATAGAAAAAGCCTAATTGATATGAGGGGTGATATGAGCCTAGATAGAGCATGAAGGGTGATGCTGGCATGGGCTTAGAAGAGAAGAACCTTAGAGAAAGTCTGAAATGTCTTAGAGATTACATAATGTGTCATGATCAGAATGTTGGTAGACGTATGGATAGTAAAAGTCATTCTGATGTAGTCTCAGACAGAAAGGCGAAGGAAGTATTGGAGATTTGAGTTATGACCATTCTTTCTATAATGTTGCAAATAACTTGGCTGAATTTGTCCCTGGCCAAAGGCTTTATAGAAGGCAGAATTTAAGAGCAATGAAGTATGATATCTGGTGGCAGAAGAAATTCTAAGTAAAATACGGAAAGACCGCATGACTACTTTTAACCTAACAGAGTAAGATGCAAATAGAGAGAAATTATTTAAAGATGAAGTTTACAACTAAAAGGGAAGAAGAATGGAAAAATTTGAAGAATTCACAGCCTTACCATGTAAAGAGCGAAAAAGGTGTCTTTAGGAAAGCAAACCAAGGATGTGGCCAAGAGACCATTTTCTAAAGAGATGAATATGGATTAAAAGAATCCAGGTGTTATTCACAAAGAGAATGGGAGGATGACCTTCAAGGTATTTCAGAGATCCTTGAGGCAAGCTAGGACCTTGAGGGCAAGGTTTCCAGGGAGGCACAAACAAGACCGCAGCATTCACTGCCCTGAGCCACCTCAAGTCTGCTCCCTGCATTCCAGTGCAATGTTCATTGACTTCTCTACCTTTGGTTCAAGTTATCCCACGTGTGGCTTATGCTGCTGCTCCAGAGGGCACAAAGGGTAAGCCTTGGTGATATGTACATGGTGCTGACTCCAAAGACATGTGGAGTGTATGAGCTGTAAGGCTGTATGACTTGCATCAAGATTTTAAGTGATATAGCAGACACTCTTGACATCAAGGCAGACTTGTTGCTGGGGTGGAGCCACCACAGAGATCCCCTAATAGGGTAATACTGAGCACCAATATGGAGTCAGGGTAGCCACAGAGAGCTTGCACTATAGCAATACCTAGTGGAGCTGAGAGAAAAAGGCCACCCAGAGATCCCAGAACTGTAGGGCCACTAGCATTCAACTCAAGCCTGGGAAAGGTGCGGGTAGGAAACTCCAACTTGTTAGAGCTACTGTGTGAACTGAGCCCAGCAAAGTCATAGGGGCAGGTCTGGCTGAGACACTGGAGACCCAATCCCAGCTGCATTATGCCACAGATGTGGAACATGGAGTCAAAGGAGATTATTCTCCAGCTTTAAGACTTCATGTTGTCTTTTCTGCGGTGTTTTGGACTTACTTGAAACCAGTTACTTCTTTCTTCTTGCCTATTTCTTACTTTTGGAATGGGAATGTCTATCTCATGCATGTCCCACCATTGCATTTTTAAAGCATGTCACTTGTTAGTTTTGCAGGTTTACTGCTGGAGGGGAATTAGTCTTAGGATGAGTCATGTTTTGAGTCTCACCCATATCTTACTTAAATGAGACATTGGTCTTTGGTGTTTTGAATTAATGCTGGAACAAGTCAAAGCTTTGAGGACTATTGGGATAGAATGAATATATGTTGCACTGGGAAAATAATATAAACTTTTGGTGGCGAGAGGCAAAATGCTATGGTTTGATCGTGTCCCTTATAATTAATGTGTTATAAAATTAATCCCCAATGCAACAGTGTTGAGAGATGAGACCTTTAAGAGATGATTAGGCCCTGAGGGCTCTGCTCTCATAAATGGGTTAATGTCATTATGGCAGGAGTGGATTAGTCATTGAGGGAATGGGTCACTGAAAAAATAGATGAGTTCAGCCCCCTTCCTCCCTCTCTGACCCTTCCACCTTCCACCATGGGATGATACAGCAAGAAGGCTCTCACAAGATCTGACCTCTCAATCTTGGACTTCCTACCTTCCAGAACTGTAAGAAATAAATCTCCAGCTTTCTTTAAATAATCAGTCTGTGGTATTATGTTATAGCAACACAAAATGAACTAAAGCCAGGGGTATTGTAAGGAACTTAAGGAAAGTTTTGAGTTCTAACTAACTTCCCAGTAAATACAATATTGAACTTTATCTTCAGGAAATTGAAAAATGGCATTCATTTAGCGTCTTGCTTTTAACCAAAGTGAGTATTGTAAGTGTTTGTTTGTAACAAATTCTTTATTCTTTTTTTTTGTTTCCAAAACTGTCTTCATTTTGCCCTTCCTTTCAAATTACACTTTTGCTGGAATATAGAATTCTGGGTTCATAAATAATTTTCATCTCAATACTTTCAAGCTTTTACCCCATTTTCTGTGGTTTTTCTTGTTGATAGTGAGAAATCTAGAATGCCAAATTACTAACTTTTAGGTAGCCATTTTAACTTTTAAGACTTTTTTATTATTGATTTCCTAAAATTTTTCTATTACATATGCAGAAATTGATCTAATTATGTTTATTATTATTATTTTATTCTGATTGTTACTTAAAATGCACTATTCATTTAATACAGGCATTTCTCTTCAACATCTGAAAAATAGCTAATATTATATTGAATATTTATTCCCTGCCATTGTCTACTTCTCTGTATTCTGGAACAGAGATTACAGGAGATTAGTGCCTGAAGTTTTAGTGTAAACGATCTCAATAAATCTTGTGAGAATCTTAAATGCTTGCACATATATTTTCCATCTTTCATTGCTTTGCTGTGTGGTAAGTGAAGTGTTCAGTGCTATCCTCCAAGGCACTGTTTATCCTGTTTATTAATTACTTTCTGTTTTGATATTATTATTTCTCATATTTTGATTCGATTATTTTTATTTTTTATTCCTCCCTTTAAATGAGCACAGTAAAGCCGTGATATTTTATTGGTAACCTGCTTAGAATTGTAAAAGTTATTTTATTTGGCCCAGCCATACCGCCTAGGACAAAAGTTGCATACAATTCTAATCTCATCTAGATGTGTTCTTATAAATGGTATATAAAAAAAATCTTCAACATCCTACATATGATCCACTCAGTGTGAAGCATATCAGAGCTGGACATGACATTTATGTCCTTGATGGGCCTGGATTATCCAGGTCCTTTACCTTGTCTTTCCTAACCAGCCAATGTTCTGTGATATATGCTTTCTCCAGGACATAAAACTCAAAGTAAGCCTTTATTCCCAATCTCAGCATTTCCAACATGGTCAAAGCCTGATGAATGGTTGACTTTTGTGTAGACCTGTCCAGAGTGGTAGTAACACATCTTGTACATGAGGCAGTTGAGCAGTGCTGGCGAACCCTTATGGCCCACACAGAATTCCCCAACTGGAGTACAATAGTCATTCTCTTTGATATATTTTCTTGTGTTTGTGCTACCTCCAATCTGGACCACCCAAAGAAACTCATTGATATCATCATAGCAATACTCAGTGAAGTCTCCAACAATGACCTCATGCTTTCTCATGATCTCATAGGGTTTTCGAAACTCTGTGGATACCATTGCCTGAACTACTCAAGAAATATTGGTATTATTTCATGTGTTATTGTCCACAAAAATTGTCCAGTTCACCTTAGCTATAATCTGGTAGCTATGATCCCAACATAATATGACCTTTGCATCCTCTGGAGTATTGTGAAAAAGCCAATAATATGCTTCTCAGTAGTCATCAGAAATAATGCTACTGTCATATCCACCCAAGGCATAGAGGGTGAAGGAAGAAGAGAAGGCCTTACTGTTCACCCAGGATTGAGTAAAAAGTATAGGGGATGAGAAAGAAAGCCAAAATGGACTAAGGCCATTTTGGCATTAATATCATCCCACTTGCTGCTTCATTCTAAATCAGGTAGGTGGAATCCTGTTGCTTTTCTTGTCTGGATGACTTATGTCCAGTTTCTTCCCATATGTGGACAACATTTGGGAGACTCCAGTGCTGGAAAGAATGTACACAACAGGCGCCAATACTAGCATTAGATGCACCATTACAGCTTAAAAGTGCACACTGGTCACACCATACATGATGTTAAACCTCTGAGCATCAAACAAGTTGCTAAAGCAGGAATAGAGGCCAATTAGAAACATAAGGACAAGGAAATGCAAGTTAAAATAGTATGAGGATCAAGTCATGGCTGATGCTCAGACACAGAAGCGATGATGGGGATGTTGGTCTTAGCATAAGGATACAGCAGTGAGTAGAAATGCCATGTCCAAGGAGGGATTTTTTTCTGTTAGCATGAAGAGAGCTCCCATAGTGAGAAGGATAAGGCCTACCAGAGAGAGGACACTCTGGAAAAGAACTTCAATTTGCTGTGGATTCAACTTACACAGGTAATCCAGAAAGGCATGGATATGGCCGAGACCAAAAACCCCAATGGTTTCCATGCACTCTGATGAAAAGACAGGCTGGAAAGCCACAGAACAGGTCTGCATAGAAAGAATAGTGCCCAGGCAGTAAACAGTACAGCAGGCCATGTAGATCCAGTGGGAGAAACAGCCTGTGAGCATCAGCACCGGTAGACGGAGAGGGATCAAGTTGATCAGGAACACAACATCTCCCCATGAAGAGTCCATGTAGAAGTAAGCAAGGGCACACTTAGCCTCCAATAGATACAACCAGTCTTTACTGCCTTGATCCACATATTGTAGGTGAGTAGGATGCAAAAGATGGCAATCCCTTCCTTACCATACGAGCCAGTCACAGATTGGAAGATATATGTGGGAACCATAGCAAACACAGCAGCAAAAGGAAGCCCAGTGCCTACATCCTTGAGCTCTTTCGTAAGGTGGCAATGACAATAATGATGAAGGAGGAGACACACAGACATTCTGAATGTCCATGGTGATTTGGAAAAATTGGAGTATGTGGTAGATTGCAGCAGGGGTGATAATTAAGCCTGGGTAAATTGTTCCTCCAATGATTCATCCCAATGACGACTAGGCTCTCCAATCACATAAGCTATAGAATTTATAAAACTCTTCCTTAGCCAGAAACCTGGTAGTCTGATAACTAAAGTGTGGCTTAACCTTATAGATAACACTTTAAAATCTCAGGACAGCAAAGAGACAGCTGGAGAAAGAACATAGTGGCCACTGACATAATGAGAAGCTTCAGAAGTGTGTTCTGCCTTCTCATAGGACAACCACAAAAATCCATCCAGCCTTAGTCATCTTGACATCAATGGGTGGCAACAGACAACACTCAGCTGGCCAGAATTCCTAAGCAATCCCCTAGGCTCCCTCAGCGATCTATTCAGCGGTGCGCCCAACCCTGGCAACCTGATTATTTTTAATATTCATATTTTATATATGTAACTTGTTTAATACTTTCTTGTTCATTTCTGAATGTTATGCTTTAATCTCTTTGAGTATACCAACCAAATTTATTATAAAATATTTGTCAAATTATTTCATACAATTAACATCATCGAGAGGCAATCCTGTTCTGTATTTAGTTGGTTATATTTTTACTTTTAAAAGTTAATTTATTTTTTAATTGACAAAATGTTTATATATTTATCCTGCACAACATGTTGTTTTGAAATATGTATGCATTGTAAAACAGCTACATTGAGCTAATTAACATACATTTTCTCACATACTTATTTTTCATGGCAAGAACGCTTAAAATGTTGATTGTATTTCTTAGCTTTAGATTTCTTCATGCATTTTAGAATTGTGGATCACAGGCTTATTTGAGGGGAACATATTTTTTGCTTTGCATTGCTTTATTTTTCTTTAATTCCCTTGTCTCCCTCCTCCCTGACAAGAAGTTATGAGGCTATTTTATAATCAAGGTTTGTGCCTCCTCCCTGGTAGGGATATGAAGGATTTACAAGACTGGTGACTGAGCCTCAGGCAGCCCTGTCCTGAGGCTATGCCAGTATCCTCAGGCTTATGTTGCCTGGAAACCCCACAAAAATTGTAGCCTCAGGCACCAGTTGTCAGTATATTTTCACCCTACTTTTATTAATCATAAGCTCCTGGATTTAAGCAGTGAGGCCAACTTTATTTCTCCATTTTACACGGATCTGTAGTCCTTCCCACCAGCTAGGAGATGAAGTTGTAGCTTCTATTGCCTGCTTTGGAATATAGTACTTCAGCTCCATTAACCACTTCAGCCTTCTATTTTTGTCTCTGGTCTATGAAAATGTTTATCTTGTCAAGTCTCTTTGATTATTTATTTTTATAGTGTATCCATCTTTGCCAAATTTGTAGAGCAGAAGGGGTTACATCAAAGAAGAAACAGAGCATGCCATTTTTACTGGTGTCTCTGGGTTCATTTTAACTCATATTAGTGATTTGTCAGTGTGATTCGTAAAGGAAATCCAACCACTTTGAAGTAAAAATTACTATGGAGTATCCAGTAGTTTAAAAATATAGATGATAATCGATTACTAAAATTCTTTCTGCTCTGTTTCAAGAGGTGCTTAGCATTTAAAGAGTTATCTAAAACTGCAATTCAATCAACTAGTTAAGGATATTGGAATGGTTCCTCCTCATCAGCTATCACTGATAAGAGCCTCAGTGTCTACATTTTAGTGGTGGTTATGTAATTTTTATACCCTTTTCTGCAAGAGTGAAAAAATTTACACTGAATATCAGGTTGTTGAATCTTTGTATCTTTGCTCGTACATTAACATGTACCTGAGTGAAGGTCCGAAGTACTCTGTTTTTAAGCCCGAAAATGTTATGTTTTATTGAGCTTTAAGCTGAAGGTCTTATTTTAAAAAATTATACCTACAAGGAAACAATCATTTCCTCTTATAAGAAGAACTACATTCACCTAAATTGAGACATAGATTGTATATTTTACCATATGATACCACATTATATGGTTTTACCATGTTTGCCATATTATAGAGTCTGCATAGACAGATTAACATCTTTATTCAAGTGAACTAAGAATATATGTATCTATTAATTCACTCTACTGGACCTCAGCTGAGAAATATCCTTAGTATGCTTCAAGTCCTTGACCACAGGTGGGGAATCCTCTGTATCCAGACATCCAGCAGGGTCCCTCTCCCTTTATGTTTCAATCTGCTAAGATTCCAAAGTTATGAATTTTACTTGGCTTGCCTCTTAATTATTTTACTCCATGATCTGGTTAAAGACTTTGAGCCCTGTTCTGGAACAATTCTTCTTTCTTGTTCTGCACAGATCAGATCTTCCTCCGGTGTTCAAGCCATATTTACTTTCTGTACACTGACTCAGCGGTGTCCATTGTAGATACCGCTTTCTTATGGCTCTTGCTTACCTCTCTTATCTTTATCAATTATTGGCCTCTTCTGTTTCCCTCCATCATGCCAGCACTGAATGAAGGCCATAAAACCTTGGATGGGAATTTGAGGTATTATAGTTTACTTGGAAGTTGACCAAAGGAAGCACCATTAGGGGAGTGAGAAATTGAAATGAAAAAGAGGATAAAGCCAGAAAAGGGTGTGTTATTACAAGATTAGTGCTATGGGCAACTGGGGCTCACTTCTACTGGAGACCTCTAGAATCCGGAATAATACATGCCTCAGAATTATCCCCTTCCTTTTCCAGGGGAATGTTGGATCCAGTATTTATCCTCTAATTCCCATTTGTCATTTCAAAAGGCTGCTCCCTAAGAGCACTAACTTTCTTAGGGCATTAACTTACACATGGGTGAAAGAAAGCCTTCAGGCAGAAATTTGCCATAGACAAGGTTGTCAGGTATTAGACAGTGAATGTTAAGAAATTATGGAGGAGGTACTAGTAGTAACTGATGAAACTCTCGATTAACTGGACTCATCCTCAATATCCATGTTTATTCTCCCACATGACCCCATGGTTACTTGAATAAGGGACATGGAATCGACCTAGGAAAAAAAAAAAAAACATTAGATTCTCTTTCTAGGCATTTCTCATTGGAACTGAAGAAGCTATTTGGTCTCGCCTACAAGTCAGGTAAGTTTGGGGGCTGAGAGGTAGCACTGTATGCAGCAAGAAAAGCATCAACAATTCCTGACTTCAGATAGAGAAATAAGGCAAATATACATCAAGAGACAAATTGGAGATGTTTGTTTACTAATGACATTCCGATGGCTTGTTCATATTCTGGGGATGTCTGTCTGTATTGCCTATCCTTGGGTTTCATGGATTATACCTGGGTTTTATAAGTTTATCCTTCACTCTTAAATTTCAAGCATAAATTCTATACTCTGAATGAACTTAGCAAATGGATTTCCTTTTAGACTCATGTAAAGAGGATGCACAAGAATACTGGTATATGGATTAAAAAACATAGAAGGTTGACGGTCTCCACATGTTATCAAAGTCAGACCAAGTTGGGATGAGGAAGATGAAGTATATAGCCAGATAGATAGAGAAAAAAAAAATACTATGAGGCACCTTACATATCTGAGTCAAGTACATTTTCATTTTAACATTTTTTTATTATGGTGAAATATACATAGCATAAAATGTACCCTTTAACCATTTTTAAGTGTACAGTTCAGTGGCATTAAGTACATTCGAATTGCTGTGCAACCATCACTAGTGTCAATCTCCAAAACTCTTTTTATCTTTCCAAGCTGAAACTCTGTACCCTGTAAACAATAATTCCCTCTTTCTCCATTCCACAGCCCCAGGCAAACACCATATTATTTTCTGTCTCGATGATTTTGACTAGTCTAGGTACTCACACTATTAACTCACACATGTGTGAAAGAAAGCCCATAGGCAGTAAGTGGAAGCATACAGTGTTTGTCGTTTTGTGATTGGCTTATTTCACTTAGCATAATATCTTCAAGGTTCTTTCATGTTGTAGTATGTGATGGGATTAAATTTCTTTTTATGCTGAGTAATATTCCACTGTATGTATATGCCACATTTTGTGTATGCATTCATCCATCGATGAACACTTAAGTTCCTTCCCCCTTTTGGCTATTATAAATAATGCCGCTATGAACATGGCTATACAAATATATTTTCGAGTCTTTGATTTCCATTTCTTGGATATATATCCTGAAGTGAATTAATGGGTCATATGGTAACTCTATTTTTAATTTTTTGAAATTGCCATACTCTTTTCCACAGCACCTGCACCATTTTACATTAGCACCGGTGATGTATTAGGGCTCCAATTTCTGCATATTCTTTCCAACTGAGTCAAATAGCTTTTAATAAAGATTTATAGTATCCTCATCCAAGAGAGGTTTAGAATTACACATTCTTATTTTTCTGGTCACAGGTGTTGTTGCTAAGAACTGCTCCCTAGTAGAATTAACTTTCTTAGGGCATTAACTCACACATGTGTGAAAGAAAGCCCCTAGGAAGAAATTTGAAG
>NW_012105464.1:2045297-2047106 GCF_000951045.1 Mandrillus leucophaeus
GTTGTTTTCTTGTAAATTTGTTTCAGTTCCGTGTAGATTCTGGATATTAGACCTTTGTCAGGAGGATAGATTGCAAAAATTTTCTCCAATTATGTAGGTTGCCTCCTCACTCTGATGATAGTTACTTTTGCTGTGCAGAAGCTCCATGGTTTAATTACATGCCATTTGCAATTTTGGCTTTTGTTGCCGTTGTTTTTGGTGTTTTAGACATGAAGTCCTTGCCCATGCCTATGTCCTGAATGGTACTTCTAGATTTTCTTCTAGGGTTTTTATAGTTTTGGGTTTTACATTTAAGTCTTTAATCCATCTTGAGTTAATTTTTATATAAGGTATAAGGAAAGGGTCCAGTTTCTATTTTCTGCACACGGCTAGCCAGTTTTCCCAGCACCATTTATTAAATAGAGAATCTTTTCCTCATTGCTTGTTTTTGTCAGGTTTGTCAAAGATCAGATGGTTGTAGATGTTTGGTCTTATTTCTGAGGTCTTTATTCTGTTCCATTGGTCTGCGTGTCTGTTTTCATTTTGGTTTTTTGTTGGTTACTGTACCCCTGTTGTATAGTTTGAAGTCTGGTAGTGTGATGCCTCCAGCTTTATTATTTTTTGCTTAGGGTTGTCTTTCTATACCAGCCCTTTTTTGGTTCCATATTAATTTTAAAGTAGTTTTTTTCTAATTCTGGGAAGGATATCAATGGTAGTTTAATGGGAATAGCATTGAATCTCTAAATTACTTTGGGCAGTATGGCCATTTTCACAATATCGATTCTTCCTATTCATGAGCACAGGATGTTTTTCCATTTGTTTATGTCCTCTCATTTCCTTGAGCAGTGGTTTGAAATACTCCTTGAAGAAGTCCTTCACTTCCTTTGTTAACTGTTTTCCTAGGGATTTTATTATCTTTGTAGCAATAGTGAATGGGAGCTAAGTCATGATTTGGCTCTCTGCTTTTCAATTGTTTGTGTATAGGAATACTTGTGATTTTTGCACATTGATTTTGAATCCTGAGACTTGGCTGAAGTTGCTTATCAGCTTAAGGAGATTTTGGGCTGAGATGATGGGTTTTTCTAGATGATAGACTGCATAAGGAAAATGAGGTACATACACACCATGGAATACTATGCAGCCATAAAAAGGAACAAGATGATGTCCTTTGCAGGGACATGGATGGAGCTTAGCTCTGCAAACTAACACAGGAACAGAAAACCAAACACCACATGTTTTCACTTATAAGTGGGAGCTGAATGATGAGAACACTTGGACACAGGGAGGGGAACAACACACACGGCAACCTGTCAGGGGGCAGGGAGACAGAAAGCATCAGGATAAATAGTTAATGCACACAGGACTTAATACCTATGTGATGGATTGATAGGTACAGCAAATCACCATGACACATGTTTACCTATATAACAAACCTGTACATCCTGCGTATGTACCCTGGAACTTAAAATTAAATTGAATTTTTAAAAAATTTGGTCTTTTCAATATTTTTAACCTTACCCATCCTGATACATGTATAGTAATACTTCATTGTGATTTATTTATTTACTTATTTATTTATTTTACTATACTTTAAGTTCTAGGGTACATGTGCACAACATGAAGGTTTGTTACATATGTATACCTGTGCCATGTTGGTGTGCTGCACCCATTAACTCGTCATTTACATTAGGTATATCTCCTAATGCTATCCCTTCCCCCTACCCCCACCCCATGACAGGCCCTAGTGTGTGATGTTCCCCTTCCTGTGTCCAAGTGTTCCCATTGTTCTATTCCCACCTATGAGTGAGAACATGCAGTGTTTGGTTTTTT
>NW_012105464.1:2047816-2056514 GCF_000951045.1 Mandrillus leucophaeus
GTGAGATGGTATCTCATTGTGGTTTTGATTTGCATTTCTCTGATGGCTAGTGATGATGAGCTGCTTTGTTTACCTACTCAAGTCTCAGCAATGGTAGGCACCCCTCCCCCAGCCTTGCTACTCCCTTGCAGTTCGAACTCAGACTGCTGTGCTATCAATGAGCAAGGCTCCGTGAGCATGGGACCCTCTGAACCAGGTGCGGGATATAATCTCCTCGTGTGCCATTTGCTAAGACCATCACAAAAGCGCAGTATCAGAGTCGGAGTGACCAGATTTTCCAGGTGCCATCTATCACCGCTTCTCTTGGCTAGGAAAGGGAATTCCCTGACCCCTAGCCTCACCCTGCTTTGGATGTCGCTTGGTGGGTTGCACCCACTGTCCTGCCCCCACTGTCTGACAAGCCCCAGTGAGATGAATCCGGTACCTCAGTTGGAAATGCAGAAATCACCTGTCTTCTGCATCGCTCACACCAGGAGCTGTAGACTGGAGCTGTTCGTATTCGGTCATCTTGGAACTACGCCCCACCTCATTGTGATTTAAATTGCATTTCCAAAATGGCTGATAATGTTGAATATATTTTAATAGGTTAATTGCTCTCTACAATTCCTCTTCCATGAAATGTATATTTATGTTTATGTCTCATTTTGTAATCAGATTGCTTTGTCATTATTGGGTACTGCTGAGTCTTAAAAAATTCTAATACATTGTAGATAGTATGTGTTTGTCAGATAGACATAGAGTTTAGTTTGCAAGTGTTTTCTTTTTTATTTAACTTTTATTTTAAGTTCAGGAGTACATGTGCAGGTTTCCTATACAGGTGAAGTTGTGTCATGGGGGGTTGTTGCACAGATTATTTTATCACCCAGATATTAAGCCTAGCACCCATTAGTTATTATTCCACATCCTCTCCCTCCTCCCACACTCCACCCTTTGATAGGCCCCAGTGTGTCTTGGTCACCTCTGTGTGTACATGTGTTCTCATCATTTAGCTCCCACTTATAAGTGAGAACATTCAGCATTTGTTTTTCTATTTCTGCATTAGTTTGCTAAGGATAATGGCCTCCAACTCCCAGGAATGGGATTGCTGGGTCGAATGATATCTCTGTCTTTAGATCTTTGAAGAATCACCTCACTGTCTTCCAAAATGGTTGAACTAATTTACACTCACATCAGCAGTGTATAAACATTTCTTTTTCTCTGCAACCTCAGCAGCATCTGATATTTTTTGACTTTTTAATAATAGCCATTCTGACTGGTGCACAATGGTATCTCATTGTGGTTTGGATTTGCATTTCTCTAATGATAAGTGATGTTGAGCTTTTCATATGATTGTTCGCCCCACGGATGTTTTCTTTTCAGAAGCATCTGTTCCTGTCTTTTGCCCACTTTTTAATGGGGTTGGGTTTTTGTTTGTTTGTTTGTTTGTTTTGTAAATTTGCTAAGGTTCCTTGTAGATTCTGGATATTATACCTTTGTCAGATAAATCGATTGCAAAAATTTTCTCCCACTCTGTAGGTTATTGGTTTACTCTGTTGAGAGTTTCTTCTGCTGTGCAGAAGATCTTAGTGTAATTAGATCTCATTTGTCAATTTTTGCTTTTGTTGCAACTGCTTTTGCTGTCTTTGTCGTGAAATCTTTGCCTGTGCCTATGTCCTGAATGGTATTGCCTAGGTTGTCTTCTAAGGTTTTTATAGTTTTGAGTTTTACATTTAAGCCTTTAATTCATCCAGATTTGATTTTTGTATATGTTGAAAGGAAGGGGTCCAGTTTTAATCTTCTGCATATGGCTAGCCAGTTTTCCCAGCACCATTTATTGAATAGGGAATCCTTTCCTCATTGCTTGTTTTTGTCAGGTTTGTCGAAGATCAGATAGTTGTAGGTTTGTGGTCTTACATCTTTACACTTTATGTAACATGTCACATCACTATAGCTACTTTAAAAATTTTTTGTTTTCAATTTTCATTAGTTTGACCTTGCTGTATGTTAGTTGTGGATTTTTGTGTTTCTTTTTTTCTATAGTTGTATATCTTTTGCCAAATTTTGGAATTTTTCATTTATTATTTTTATAATTACATTTTCAGCCCTTTTTTCTCTGCTATTTTCAGAACTTTGATGGCATTAATACTAGGTATTTTGATATGAATTAAAAGTTTCCTAAGTCTGCTTGTAATTCTACTTTCTCACTCTTACTCAGTTTTGATAGTTTATTGTTTCATCTTTCAGTTCATTGATTTATTTTTTCTTATATTGCCTGTTTCTTTGCTAGGACTTTCTATCTTTGCTGATAGTTTTTATTTTTGTTTGGGTCAAACATATTCATAATGTTTGTTGAAGCTTTTATTTTATCATTTTTTGAAGGCAGCTGCTTTAAAATACTTGTCAGATCACTCTAACACCTCTGCGATCCTGGTGTTGGGATCTATTGGTCAACTTTTTTCATTCAGATTAAGGCTTTTTGGTTTGGGGTATGAAGAATAATTTTGTTTTTATTTGAAACCTGGACATTTTAGATATCATGTTATGAGTCTCTGTGTCTTATTTAAACTGTCTCTTTTAGGTGGTTTCATATTATAGCAGTCCAACAGGGAAAGGGAGACACCACATTTTTATAGCCAGGTGGAAGAAGAAGTCCAGGTTCTTTACTTGGCCTCTTTTGATATTCAACATGGATGTGCCTCTCATTGTTGCTGGGTAAGGTAGAAGTTTGAGCTCTCCACTTGGCTTTACGTGACACTTTTTTGTTGGGAGGCGTAAGTATTTGGTTATTGCTACTCCCATGACCTTCAGTGACACCACAAAGAGGGTGTCATCACAGTTAAGAGATGATGAAAATCCTGTTTCTTCACTATTCTTCCTTTGAATACACCCTAATTAAGAGGGCAGGAGTGTCTTATAACTGCAGGGTATAAGTGGATATCCTGCCCTCCATGTTGTCTTCTTTGTCACTGTGAATGGGGCAGAGCCTTATTACTACCGAACAGGAATGAATGTGAAATCCCTGCTCCCTACTTGTGCTTCTCTGACACCACCTCAGTGAGGGGTCGTGGCATTTCATTACAGTCTGACAAGTGTGAGTGGGAATGTCAAAGTCTCAGCCTCCATTTGTTCTTTATTGGTGAAGGTGAAGGGGAGGGCTCCCTCAATGACGTTTTACAGTGTTTGGTTGGAATATAGCAGTCATTGTCTAAGTGTTCTGCCTGCTATGCTGACCTTTTCTTAGTCTTTTCTCTAAAGAGGGAAGGCTTTTTTGTTTTTTTTTTGGAAAACTCACTGCCGTGTTGTTCCCTGAGTTCAGAGCTTCTTATCTACTTTATTCCTTTTCTCCGTATTTCAGTTATACACTTAAATAACTTAGAAGTTATTTTAGTTATACTAAGTGGGAGGAATAGAAAAAAGTTTATCTACTCCATCTTTACAGAAGAGGAAATCCATCTTTACATTTATTTAATTCAGAGAAAAAAAATAGCATGGCTGCTTTCATTTCCACCAGTATCTTTGTCATCCATTTATTTCAAAAGTCAAAAGGAACGCAGATATTCACCTATCAATCCCATTCTATGGTAAATCAATTTTCAACATGACTCACAGGCAACTTTTTTTTTTTTTTGAGATGGAGTTTTACTCTGTCGCCCAGGCTGGAGTTCAGTGGCATGATCTCGGCTCACTGCAACCTCTGCCTCCCGGGTTCAATCCCAAGTAGCTGGGATTACAGGCATGTGCCATCATACCCGGCTAATTTTTGTATTTTTTTTTTTTTTTTTAGTAGAAACGGGGTTTCACCATGTTGGCCAGACTGGTCTCGAATTCCTGACCTCAGGTGATCTGCCCACCTCGGCCTCCCAAAGTGCTGGGATTACAGGCGTGAGCCACAGTGCCCGGCCTGACAGACACCTTTTGAATTTTTCTGCTATTTGTCTCTGTCTTCTGAACGCCTAAGAGAAATTCTAAAATTTAGGCGCATAAAGTTAAACCCAATGCAGTCAAGGTGAATGAAACTGTGAAGTGATGAGCTTCTGAATGCTCTGATCTCACAAAGACTCCCCAGCATTTGAGACCAGGCCTCTCTTTTGTCTGGTAGTGCTCTTGCCCCAATACAGGCTTGAGAAATCCTAACAAGCATTTCCTATCTTTTTCATTCAATAGCTTCAGGCAATTGATACTTAAATTATTGCTATAAATTTTGTAAATGTAAGTTAAATTTCAAATTCTTTTAAAAAAAATTCATCTCTCCTTATCGTAAACTTACTGACCAAAATAAAACAGCCAAATACTTTGATTAAATGAAGATTCAAACATTATGTCTATAATTCCGTAAGAAAATGTCCCAGTTTTATCTCGGCATTTATGTCTCTTAGATATTCAATAATTGCATTTTTCTGCAATAACATATTACAATAAAATAAATGACTGAAGAATAACTTATATTGCTGACACAGTTCACAGTGTGTCGCTAATGGAATATTAACTGCTCTTTAAGCGACTGGATAAATCTGCTGATTCACAAGAGACTCATGTAAAGGAAATCCAATTCATGGTGTGGCTCTTACCACTTCTACGGACATGAAACGCCTTCTTCCACATTATCTTTGTTTCAGTCATGGTAATATTGAGAGTAGCACCTGACTTGTAACAAGATATTTTAACTGGGAAAGTTGACACATTTAATAATATGTCAAGTCTACTGTTTAGGGGACAGACACCGCTCAAAATAAAAATGGTATTTAAGAATATCTTCCATATAAAAATAATCCCCAGGGAACAAGGGTTTGCTCCATTTCAAAGATCAGAAAAGCAGTGCTGAAGGAGCATTATGAGCTTTTCAGAGACAAACAAAACCTGTGACTTTAGCTTCATCCCTGGGAATCCCTATGTGATTTTATATCTAGGACAACCACTCACAGAGGCCCACGCAAAACTTTAACAAAAGCCAAACATAACACTTAAGCAGATAGATATTTTTTTTCTTCTTTTTAAAAATTGAGACAGGGCCTCATTCTATCTTGCAGGTGAGAGTGCAGTGGCGTGATTATAGCTCACTGCAGCCTGAAACTCTTGGGCTCGAGCAATCCTCCTGCCTCAGTCTCCCAGCTGGGACTACAGTCTCTCAAGTAGCTAAGACTGT
Source organism: Mandrillus leucophaeus (assembly GCF_000951045.1). NCBI lineage: Eukaryota > Metazoa > Chordata > Mammalia > Primates > Cercopithecidae > Mandrillus > Mandrillus leucophaeus. Next base: position 2,052,939 of record NW_012105464.1, read on the forward strand.
TAGCACATGCCACTACACTCGGTTATTTATTTATTTATTTATTTATTTATTTATTTATTTATTTTGAGATGAGTTCTCGTTATTTGGCCCAGGCTCATGTCAAACTCCCAACCTTAAGTGATCCTCCTACCTTGACCTCCCAAAGCGTTGGAACTACGGACATGAGCCACCATGCCCGGCCTTCTTGGCAGATGTCTTCATAGCTCAATTTTCCTCAGCATCTAGAGCACCTTCCTGTTTTGTATGCCTTTGTAGGAGAGCCCAAACTAGGAAGAAAATAGTTCCATCTGAAGCATGGTTTGGAGACGGGGGCTGTGCTTTTCTTACAGGTTTGCTTATGATTTATCATTTTTTGAAAGAATAATATGGTAAATTTGAAAATAAGATATGCATAAGAAAAATGTGACATTTATAATATATTTTTATGAATTTCAAAAAAGGTAAATATTTGAAATAACACTCTTCACTTAGACTCATATCACAGTCCTCCAAGAACGGATACATGTAGTAGTTATTTAAACAATAGCTTACAAGAAGTTGTGTACATTGTGGTGACTACATAGATATATGCAGGCTGTAAATTGTTTGTAAGTTGTTAACATCTACATTTAGGAATAGAAAATGATACCAAATCTACATTTCAGCATCACTTGCTCCTGAATGCAGCATATAAGTTCTATTGCCTATATAGACAGATGATCCAGAGATATGACTTGGTGACTCAGAAAGAATATGTGGAAATCAGTCAGTCCATAAGTATCACTTCAAAAGGGTATTTCTACACTATTGGATAAATAATTGTACATCTGTTACAAATACTTTAGTAAGTCAACAAATCTCAAATATAATGCTCAAACGATTTTTACACATGTAGGAGATCAAGATGTAGAATGTATCCCCTGTCCAGATAGCTTCTTTGTGCCTGTTTAATATTCCCCAGAAAGTAGCAACAATTTCAAATGCTATCACTATGAAATTGTTTCGGTTGTTTTGGACTTCTTAGAAATGAAATCTGTGGGCAAAAGAGAGAGAGATCAGCTTGTTACTGTGTCTATATAGAAAGAAGTAGACATAAGAGACTCCATCTTGTTCTGTATTTGAGATGCTGTTAATCTGTGACCCTACCCCCAACCTTGTGCTTGCAAGAGACAAGTGCTGTGGTGACTCAAGGTTTAAAGGATTTGGGGCTGTGCAGGGTGTGCTTTGTTAAACAAGTGCCTGAAGGCAGTATGCTTGTGAAAAGCCATCACCATTCTCTTAATCTCAAGTACCCAGGGACTCGTACACTGCCAAAGGTCGCAGGGACCTCTGCCTAGGAAAGCTAGGTATTGTCCAAGGTTTCTCCCCATGTGATAGTCTGAAATATGGCCTCGTGGGAAGGGAAAGACCTGATCGTCCCCCAGCCTGACACCCGTGAAGGGTCTGTGCTGAGGAGGACTAGTATAAGAGGAAAGAAGGCCTCTTGGCAGTTGAGATAGAGAAAAGCATCTGTCTCCTGCCTGTCCCTGGGCAATGGAACATCTCGGTGTAAAACCCGATTGTATGTTCTGTTTACTGAGAAAGGAGAAAACCGCCTTAGGGCGAAAAGTGGGACTTGCTAGCGCAATGCTGCTCTTTATGCACTAAAAAGGTTTATGGAGATGTTTGCATATGCATATCAAGGCACAGCGCTTTTCCTCAAACTTTTGTCACAGAGATCTTTATTCACATGTCTTACTGCTGACCTTCTCCTTGTCACAGAGATCTTTATTCACGTGTCTTACTGCTGACCTTCTCCGTACAATGATCTTATTATCCTGCTACTTCCCTTTTCTAAGATGGTAGAGATAATTATCAATAAATACTGAGGGAACTCAGAGACCGGTGCCGGTGCGGGTCCTCTGTATGCAGAGCGCCGGTCCCCTGGGCCCACTTTTTCTTTCTCTATACTTTGTCTCTGTGTCTCATTTCTTTTCTCAAGTCTCTGGTTCCACCTAACGAGAAACGCCCACAGGTGTGGAGGAGCAGGCCACCCCTTCAAAATCATAATTTGTTCTCTTTTCTGTTTGTCTTTCTTTCACCCAATATTTTGTCTGTGAGATTCATTAACATTTTTGAATATATCAGTTTTCAATTCCTCTTTATTTCTGAGTTATTTCCCATTGTATGGACATATTAGGTATATTTATCCTTTCACGTGTGGATGGGCCTCTGTGTTGTTCCAGGATTTTTGTCATTATATATAAAGCTCCCAACAAAAAATTCTTGTTCATGTATTTTCGTGCATATGTGTACACATTTCTATTATGTATATAGCCAAGGGTAAAATTTCTAGATGCTAGAGTATTTCTTTTTGACTTTATTATTTGCTAGTAAAATTTTTTCCAAAATCGTCTTACCAGTCTAACCACCAATCAACAACGTGTAAAAGTTCCAGTTACTTTATAACGAAGAACTCATCTCAGCACGTGATATTGTCAGTCCTTTTACTTTTAACTATTCTGGAAGTGGCCTGTTGATACCTCGCTGAGGTTTAAACTTGCATTTCCTGATGACTTAAGATGTGGAACACCTTTTCCTACACTAGTTAGCAATCTGAATTGGAAGCAAACTATTTTAATGTTAAAAAGTAGAAATTAGATGTTTTTATTTCTTTTCATAGATATTAGGTAAAAACAGTTGTCATTTCACAAAATTCCCTAAAACCATTCACTATTATTCCAAATTAATAAACTTGAAGAGAAGAAATCAGAATCACGTAAGAAAGCCAACCGTCACTGGTAAGAAAGAACTGTAACTGCCAAGCTTTAACTCAGCAGAGCTTCTCTAATCTTTTGCTTTTTGTTCTATGCTAATCATCAAAAATACAGAGAAGGATATCTGTCACAAACAATCAGGGAGGCATATTGTATTAGTCTGTTTTCACACTGTTATAAAAAATATCACCTGAGGCTGGGTAATTTATCAAGGAAAGAGGTTTAATTGACTAAGAGTTCCATATGACTGGGGAGGCCTCAGGAAACTTGCAATCATGGTGGAAGGCAAAGGGGATGCAAGGCACGTCTTACGTGGTGGCATGAGAGATTTAGAGAGTGAAGGGGGAACAGCCAAACCCTTTAAAAACCATCAGCTCTCATGAGAACTCATTCACTACTACGAGAACAGCATGGGGGAAACTGCACCCACGATCCAATCACTTCCTACCAGGTCCCACCCTGAACACATGGGGATTACAATTCCAGATGAGATTTAGGTGGGGACACAGAACCAAACCATATCACATGTGATAACATTAACAAAATTAGTTAAATCTCAAAAGTGGTAATTGTTAGAAGAGTACAAGGATTAGGAGGTTATATTAAGATTTTATAAGACATGATCAGTGGCATTTTATTTGCCACACATGGGTGTTTGACAATTTGGTCTGCATACTGAATCATAATTGTGCACAAATTACTTATGATGTATATGAATATGAATGTGCATAATACAGAACTATGTAGAGACACATACTACCATAAAAAAATACTCAATGGTACTGGGAAAATTGGCTAACCATAAGTAGAAAGCTGAAACTGGATCCTTTCCTTACTCCTT
>NW_012105464.1:2057577-2108936 GCF_000951045.1 Mandrillus leucophaeus
CACCAACATGGCACATGTATACATATGTAACAAACCTGCACGTTGTGCACATGTACCCTAGAACTTAAAGTATAATAATAATAAAAAAAAGAAAATAAATAAATAAATACTCATCCAAAAAGCTCTTGATAGTTCATTAAGCCTCATAATTTGTTGGAGGCTCATAAATGACAAAGATTATACATTTTTCTGAAGGCAAAAGGGAGAATTCCAGAGAGACTCAGGTGTTAAACAGAAGAAAGAACAACCTCATACTCTGGCATAAATATTGGAGTCATATGGTGGTGTCTTAAATTCTTATAACAACTAATCATATTGGGAGTTTGGCTGCAAATGCAGTCATCTCCAGTCCACTGATCTGAATATTCCCGGGCTACCAATCATTTAACATTTGTCTACAAGTGCTATAGCTGTGTCACCGTTACTGACTACATTCACAGAAATAAATGGAGCTAACTTGCTTTTGTCTTGAAATCAGACACATTTGAAGTTTATTAGAGAATTTGCCTGACAAGACAAACTTTGGAGTCAGACTTCAGTTTGAGTCTTGAGTAAGTAACTTAACAACGATCTGAATCTCCATTTCCCTCATTGTAATATGGAAGCCAGTTGCCACTGTCTCCACCTTTTCATTGAGTTTTAAAGATAGTGTATGTTAAATAACTGCAAATTGAAACAGACTAAGGTAATAATACAAAATGTTGTTTATACTAAACTTTTGCAATTTATGAGAGTTCTTGTTCTCCCAAAGAAAGTGCAAAAAATTAAAAATAAGGTGGTAAATTTAGAAGTTTTTAGATTGGCCATTGTTGGATGGTTGTTGGTGCTTGATATGTTTCTGTGAGGATTCCTTGTATACTTCTGTCCACTTTTGTGTATTTTCAAAATTTTCCAAAATGTAAAATTCAAAAAGAGGCCCTTTAAATTAAAATAATATAAGTCATAAGAGGAAAACATTGCAATGCAGTATTTCTCAAAGAGGGGTCCCTGAGACCAGCAGCATCAGCAGCTATATGGGATCTGGTATAAAATGCAAATTATTGGGTACCATCCCCAATCAACTAGATCAGAAACTTTGAGGATGGGTTTCAGCAATTTATTTTTTTAACATGGCCTCCAGGTGATTTGGATGCAAGACTGAAAAATGGGAACCACTGATGAAACAAAAATATTATTCTGGAAGTTAAGAGATCTGAATTTTAGTTCAGGATCAATTGGTTTGGCAACCCTGGACAAGCCGCATACTTTCCCTGAATGTCAGTTTTCTCATCTCCAAATGAGGTCTGGATCATATAACCTCCTGGGCTTTTTCCTGCCTTAGCCTTCTAGGATGACCCTGAAACACACAAATTAGGTAAGGAAGTATGATCTCTAAGAAACTACTATCTAGAATTTGGTAAATTATATGAATTGGGAGCTTTGTTGACTATACAAAGGGCTAACAATTAAACCAGTTGTAGCTTTAATTAAGAGGTTCTTTGTGTATAGCTGGGAGAGTATGAATTTTCATCTCCAAGAACAATTTGAAATGTAAATTTTCCTTTACAAATAGAAAGTGTTTCAGGTTTCTTATTACAATAGTCACTGATGTTTGGATTTTACTATTAAGCCTAAATGACTTGGGGTGATTTGCTTGTGTTGTTGTAATTGTGCGTTTTTGTTTGATGCAGATGGGGACTTAAATTTTCTGTAACTGTAACTCATTTGAGAAACTAACTCTTAGGTTCTTAACTATAACTATTTATAAGTAATAACTTATTGTGAACCTAAAAAGTATTTGCAAGGTACTTTTAAGCACTAATACTTGTCAGGAGTTTTTGTAAGTCTGCCACACTCCTCTGGGTCAACAAAAGATGTTAAAAAGTTTACAGTGTTTTGGCCACTCTGAATTATGTTTAGAGAAAACAGAGAATATGAAGTGAGGGGAAGAGATTAATAATCCTTTCTACAGATTTCCACCGTCAATTGGCAGGACTGTTCTGCGGCTGAACACTTACAAATATTAGCAAAATAATGAGGACAGTCAGGCACGTTGAACCTGGAAGAGCGTGAGCAAACGCCTCATTCAGAAACATAAGAAACTAGGAGCTCATTTTCTTATCAGATGTGATTAAACTATGAGAAGGCAAGCAAGAACTTCCTTTATTGTCATACCATGTAACCCTATAGATTCTGATAACACTTCTGGCACTGCTTACTCCTTTCAGTCACTATTAAAGAGCAATTAAATGGGAGACCAGGAAGTCGTAATGCTTCTGGACCCTCTACGTTCAGAGAATATAATGCATAGGGCTAAGAAAAAGGGGTCCATCCTCAATAAAAAGCCACAGGAAGCGCCTTCCATCCCAAATGGTCTATTGGTGCAGATTTAAAGTGTCTTGTGGATAACAGAGATACTTGATTTTTTAAAACCGAAAACATTGTTGTTATTTACTAATCCTTGAAGAAATGACAGCAGTAAGCTGGAATAATTCTGCACATGGAGCAAGCGAGAGGCTTACAATGCTCTATCTATGGAGATTTATAGCAAAGATAAAGACAGGTGTTTATTTGTTTCTTAAAGCAAGCTGAATCTCCCTGGATGCATACACTAGCCAAGATGAAACAATTCAGGTGTTTCAGCTGGTCAAGGTCTCTAGGTGGACATTATGATTTTGAGAAGAAATTAAAAGAGATAAGAGCAATGAAGTGTGGACAGAATTGGATGCTTACTTTACTCACATTCAGCTGAGGGTATAGATATAAATTGAAAAGGGGGGAGGTTGTCACAGTAAAGGGAGATATTAATGCTGACACGTATCTATGTTCAGCCTGCTTTATTTGACCCATGTGATTTAGAAAGGTTTTACATAATAAAGTTACTCCCTACTCTTCCTGGTGACCCTTAATTGTTTGCACTCAAACAAGATGGCAAGAGACTTTTGGTTCCAACCAAGACTGAGAAGACCCCACTGTCCTTCCAGGTTCTCCCTCTTACACCTAAAACTCTGGATATAATACAACACAAAATCATAAGAAGATTCTGAAACACGGAAAGAAGGTGGACTGCTTAGGGACCTTGCGACCTGAAGAACAATGTGGCAATGAGTTCCCGGGTATATTAGTTTGCTTAGGGTGTCACGACAAAATATCACCTACCTGGTAGATTAAACAACATACATCTATTTTCTCAAAGAACTTGAGACTGGAAGTACATGATCAAGGTGCCAGTAGGGTTGATTTCTCCTGAGGCGTCTCTCCTTGGCTTGCACATGGCTACCTTTGTACTGTGTCTGTTACAGTAAGCAGCTAGTCAGGCATGAGCAGGGCAGGAGAGGGATCCCTGCCACCCCCGTCAGGAATGTCAGGGTACCATCAGGTGATGGTCAGGTGGTTGTTACACTGTTTCTCTAAAATAATAATTGGTCCCAGCTGGCACCAGGGAAAGGCAGTCTCCCATAGATAGAAAAATCCTGAAACTGGTGATCAGCAGCTTCCAGATAAGATCTCAGGAGTTGGGCCAGTGGGCTCAAGCATGCACACTAAGAGGCAAAGTGGTGAGGTTTAATTGGTATACAACCTTCTAGAAACATTAGGACTGGTACGGGAACAATGTCTCAAGTGAGCATACGCACAATTTTGGCAAACACACTGCACATGCGGCCCCTCTCAAGTGCTGGCAGGCCACTGTGCATGTGGACAGCCCACCCCACGGGAGAAATCTGAGAAGTAACACAAGACCCTGGAAGCATGCCAATGTACAAAACCCCAAATCAAAAGGTCAGATTGCACACTTGATCTCTCAAGCTGCCCACTTGGCTGTCTTCCAAGTGTACTTTACTTCCTTTCATTCCTGCTCTAAAGCTTTTTCATAAACGTTCACTCCTGCTCTAAAACTTGCCTCAGTCTCTTATTCTGCCTTATGCCCCTCAGTCGAATTCTTTCTTTAAAGGAGGCAAGAATTGAGAGAGGTGCACACCTGTATGGACTTACTACCAGAAACGCCTTCTCATGACCTTTCCCTGTATGCATGTAAAAAAAGAGAGGGGGGGAGAGAGAGAGAGAGAGAGAGAGAGAGAGAGAGAGAGAAGAGCAAACTCTTGTATCTATTCTTCTTATTATAAAAACATTAGTCATGTAAGATTAGGGCTACATCCTTATGACTTCATTTAACCTCAGTCACCTCCTTAAGGGCCCTACCTCCAAATATGGTCACATTGGAGGTTAGGGCTTCAATGCATAAAATTGGGGAGGCCACAGTTCAGTCAATAAAACCTGTTTGTTTTAAATCAACTGTACATATCCCAGAAATGCCAACAAGCACAGACAAAGGAAGAGTAAGTCTGTTTTTCCCAGCCAAAGTTGAGGAAAATGGGAGACCTAAGAACAGAAATCTTTTGGCAGTTTCCTTCAGTATTTTTCATCAATATCCATCAGAGATATTGACCTGTAGTTTTCTTTTCTGATGTGACTTTGTCTGGTTTCTTTTTTGATGTAACTTTGGCCTTTTAGAATCAGTTTGGAAGCATTCCCTTCTCTATTTTTCTGAAAAGTTTGAGTAGAATTGGTATGACTTCTTTGTTAAATGTTGTGTAGAATTCAGCAGTGAAGCCGTCACTTCCTGGGCTTTTTTTTACTGGAAGATTTTTTTATTAAGGCTCTGATCTTATTCCTTGTTAGTATTCTGCTCACATTTTGGATTTCTTTCTGGTTAAATCTTGGTAAGTTGTATGTGTCTCAACATTTGTCCATTTCTTCTAGGTTTTTCAATTAATTGACAAAGAGTTGCCAGTATCACCATTAATGATCCTTTGAATTTCTGCAGTGTAAGTTGTAATGTCTCCTTCTTCACATCTGATTTTATTTATTTTGATTTTTTTTCCTAGTCTGGCTAATGGTATGTCAATTTTGTTTAACCTTTCAAAAAAACAACCTTTTGTTTTAATAACCTTTGTACCATTTTCTTCATTTCAATTTTATTAACTTATGCTCTGATGTTTAGTGTGTTTTTCTTCTACTAATTTTGGACTTGGTTTGCTCTTGCTTTTCTAGTTCCTTAAGATGCATAGATTGTTTATTTGAATTTTTTCTCTTTTTGATGTACTCACTTACAGCTATAAACTGCCTATTAGTACTGTTTTTGCTGTATCTCATAGGTTTGGTATGTTGTGTTTCCATTATCATTTGTTTCAAGAAATTTTTCAATTTATTTCTTAATTTCTTCATTAACCCACTGGTCATTCAGGAGCATATTGTTTACTTCTCATGTATTTTTATAGTTCCAAAATTCCTCTTGTTATTAATTTCTAATTTTATTCCATTGTGCTTAGAGAAGATGCTAAATATCACTTTACTTTTTTGAATGTTTTAAGATTTGTTTTGTGACCTAACATATGGTCTATCCTTGGGAATAATTCATATGCTGAGGGAAATAATGTGTATTCTATAGTTGTTGCATAAAATGTTCTGTAAATATCTATTACATCCATTTTGGTCTATACTGCAGATTAAGTCTTATGTTTCTTTGTTGATTTTCTGTACAAAAGATCTATCCAATGCTGGAAGTGGTGTGGTGAAGTCCCCAGCTATGATTGTTTTGGGGCCTATATCTCTCTTTAGCTCTAATAATATTTGCTTTATGTATATATCTGGGTGCTCCAGTGTTGGTTGTGTACACACACAGACACACACACACACACACACACACATACATACATACATATATATATATAGAGAGAGAGGATATTACAAATATATAGATATAATTGTTATAGCCTCTTGCTGAACTGACCCCTCTGTCAATATATAACGACCTTGTTTTATCTCTTCTTATAGTTTTTGTCTTGAAATCTATTTTGTCTGACATAAGTATAGTATAAGTATGGGAACTCCTGCTCTTTTTGGTTTCCGTTGGCATGTAAGTTTTTTTTATCATTTTATTTTCAGTCTATGTGTGTATTTACAAGTGAAGTGTGTTTCCTACAAGAAACAGATCAATGGGACTTGTTTCTTTTTAATCCGTTCGGTCAATGTGTATCTTTTGATTGGAGTGTTTAGTCTATTTAAATTCAATATTATTTTTGATACGTACTTACTGCTGCCATTTTCTTATTTGGTTTCTAATTGTTTTGTGGTCTTCTGTTACTTTTTTCTTTCCTTCTTGCCATCCTTTAATGAAGATGATTTTCTCTGGTGATATGATTTATTTTCTTACTTTTTATTTTTTGTGTATCCATTGCATGCTTTTTCATTTGAGGTTACCATGAGGATTGCAAATACTATCTTTTAACCCATTATTTTTATCTGATAACAACTTAACACTTTGTCCAAACAAAGAAACAAACAAGCAAAAGAAAATTAATAAAGATTCTACACTGGAACTTTATCCCTCTGGTTTTTATCATTTTGCTTTTTTCTGTTTATTTGAGTTAATTTCTGTATATGGTGTAAAGTAAGGGTGTAACTTCATTTTTTTTTTTTTTTTGCCTGTGGATATCCAGATTTTCCTTCACTACTTGTTGAAGAGACTGTCTTTTCCCCACTGTGTAGTCTTGGCATTCTTGTCAACAATTATTTGGACAAATATGCAAGAATTTTTTCTGGGCTCTGTATTCTGTTCCAGTGGTTTATATACGTTTGTCTTTAGGCCAGTACCACACCATCTTGATTACTGTTGTTTTGTAGTATGTTTTGATATCAGAAAATGTTAGGCCTTCAACTTTTTGATTTTTCAAGACTGTTTTGGCTCTTCTGGATCCCTTGAGAGTCCTTATGAATTTTAGAATGTTCTTTACATTTTTTTTTTCCAGGAAACAATGCCACATATCACCTGGTGCAACGATTCATGTTTTTTAGTGGAAACCTTTCTAGAGAGGTTGACTTACCCAATGCAAAACACCTTAGGGACATGAACTCTGGTATATTCACCTTATGTTGGCTCTACTATGGAGCCGATATTCTTAAATAACTCAGATATCAGTAACAGTGGCCTATAGGTATGGCTTCCTGTTGCCATATTGTTTCTTCTCAAGCTTTTGCATGGAGATTGACCTTTAGGAGTCTGAATAGGGATTTAATTCATGATATATTCTGTTACATAAGATTGACACATGATAGTTGCTCAATATATGTTTTTCTTCTTTTTCATGTATATTCAGGTTTTTGTCAATACTCAGCCTAATGCAATAGATGATTTTTGTTTATAAAATTGATGATTAATAAAGACAAATGCTTTTATTTTATACTCAAGATATATTGCAATTAGGCCCAAATTATATTGCTTTAACTAACCCATTGGTCTTGCAATATCTTTTTCTCTACCAAGCACCACAATACTTTTAGTGTGTTCAAATATCTGTATATACTGCAATGATTGCAAAAGTGCCATTTCATTTGCCAGAAATGTCCTTTATTCTTGTCTTTCTAATGACCTAGGACTTGTAAAATCAGCTCAAACTTCAGATTCTCTACAAAAAGTTTCATTGTCTTTCCACAAAAGGGTTAGCTTCCCTCCTTTGTGTTCCTATTTGCTTCATATATTTCCATCTCCTTCAGTTCATTTTCTTCTCTGACTCTATAAAAGTATGTTAAAACAATATGCTAATTCCTAAAGAAAATGTTTCCAAAAATATTAAAGCAGCATTACATGAAATGAACACAGAAGACAAATTCAGTAAAGAAAAAAACAAAAACAAAACCTTTGATAATTTGAAAGTTATTCTGATGGATCAACTCATTTAGCTAAACATCTCATTCTTAATGATGAAAGTCTAAAAATAACATTACAAACATTCAAAATTTCCTCCCATATATTCAGAATTTTGCTGAAACAAATATAAGCTATGGCCTCTCCATAAAAACTGTAGTTTTATGTGCTGTTTTTTTTCAGGATGAGTTTCTATGTTAAGACCTGAACTGGACTATGAACTCCACTGGTCTTCCCTGTTTCTGGGAAGTGTACCTCTTATGCCTACAAACCTTGTGTCACAGCAAAATGAGGCCATGAGCAATGAGGGTGTCTCATTCTTGTCAGTAGTGATAAATGTAACACCCATTGCCTGAGTTTGCACACCAGAAAATATAATACAGTTCTGGCCCTAGAACCCTATTGAAATCTCAATTCATAGTTAACAGTGTTGCCAGGAATTTGCTAAAGTAGTTTTCTGTTTGTTTTGTCAGGCTCTGCACAGCTTTAAGCTGCTCACCTAATGTGTTTAATGTTATAGTTGATGTCAGAAAACATAGTAACCAACATATGAGCCCAGCATTACTCTCATCTGTTTGAAGTTACGCTCTCCAAGATGCCGGCTTTGATGAAATGTTCTCCATAGGGCTCTTGTAAAACTCATCAGTAGTGTACTGATGAAAAATTCCTGCAAGCTACTAATGTCCTTTAATCATATAGCTTTGTGTATTACTCTTTGATATTTTGTGCTTTTAGCCAGAGAGCCTATGCAAGATGGAAAATGCTACTCTTTTCCATTCTATAAATGCATGGCATACAAATATAAACTCTGTTTTCCACTTATGGCTAGGTATTAATGGAGGAAGTTAAGACACAGTGTGCCAATGGCCTGAACCTAGGCTTTCTAGCCCTGTCTTTGCCATTTTGCTATAATAGTAGATCACTTTTGTTTGTACATATTAAGTAGGTTCTATGAAATCTGTCCTCTAAAACAACATTAAAGAAAAGGAAGGGTAGTCTTACCCCTTGATTTCCCCATTATGACATTTTAACTAAAAAAATACTGTTCTCACAAGGCACCGTTATTTACAAGAGATACAAAATAATAAATATTATTAAGAGATTTTGGAAACATTTTCTTTCTTATATACACTTTAACATATCAAATTTTCTGCTGGTGGGTACTTACACAAAGCAATTGAGATCTGTGATACATTTTACATATGTAACTAAGCACAGAATATAATGCATTTTACTGTAATAAGTTTCATGCATGCGTATCTTCTCTTACTCTACATTACCCCTTCATCTCTTACTTTAATTTAAAAGGTGATGAAATTGTAACCAGTCTCTAGGTTTGGAGGTACACAGTGAAAAAGTACCCACTGGTAACTTTTGCACCTTGAGTTTTTGTTTCAGAAAAGTTCCAGGAAGAAGCTCAACCCTGATGTATTTGTCCATTCTTGCATTGCTATAAAGAAATACCTGAGACTGGATAATTTATAAACAAAAGAGTTTTAATTGGCTCATGGCTCTGCAGGCTGTACGGGAAGCATGATGCTGGCACTTTTTCAGCATCTGAGGGGCCTCAGGAAGCTTCCAATTATGTCAGAAGGGGAAAGGGGAGCAGGTACACTACGTGAGCACAGCAGGAGCAAGACAGAGAGAAGGGGTAGGTACCACACTTTTAAATAATCAGCTCTTATGATATCTCACTCACTATTGTCAGGACAGCACAAAGAGGATGGTGCTAAACCATTCATGGGAAATGTGCTCTGATGATCCAATCACCTCCCACTAGGCCCCTCCTCTAATATTGAGGATTACAATTCAACATGAGATTTGGGCAGTGACACATATCTAAACTATATCATTGGGCCCTGGCTCCTCCCAAATCTCATGCCCTTCTCACTTTTCAAATACTCTCCTGCCTTACCAATAGTGCCCCAAAGTCTTTACTCATTCCAGTGTTAATTCAATAGTCTAAAATCCAAAGTCTTATCTGAGATGAGGCAAGTCCTTTCCACCTATGAGCCTCTAAAATTTAAAAAAAAAAAAAAAAAAAGTTAGTTACTTCCAAGACACAGTGAAGTTGTAGGCATTGGGTAAACATTCCCATTTCAAAAAGGAAGAAATCAGCCAAAAAAGGAACTACAGGCCCTGTGCACATTCAAAACCCTCAGAGCAGTCATTAAATCTTAAAGCACCGAAACAATCTTCTTTGACTCCATGTCCCACATCCAAGATACACTGCTGTCAAGGGTGAGTGGGCTCCCAAGGCCTTGAGTAGCTGCATTCCTGTGGCTTTGCAGTGTTCATCTTCCATGGCTGCTCTCACAGGCTGGCATTGTGTGCCTGTGGCTTTTCCAGGTTAAGAGTGCAAGTTGTCCGTGGATCTACTATTCTGGGGTCTGGAAGATGACAATCCTCTTCACATAGTACCATAATGCAGTGCCCCAGACTCTGCATAGTGGAACAGTTGGGAATTCAAACCTACATTTCCCTTCTGTGCTGTAACTGTCCAAGGGGTTCACCTTGCCTGCAACCTAGATAGAGCTGATTTATCAAGACAGGGGAATCACAATAGAGAAAGAGTAATTCATGCAGAGCTGGCTGTGAGGGAAACTAGAGTTTAATTATTACTCAACTCAGTCTCCCCTAGCATTCATGCATCAGAGTTTTTCAGGATAACGTGATGAGTGAGGAGGGCCAATGAGTAAGGCTTACTAATTGGTCGGGTTAGAGATGAAAAGGAAAAGTATCCCTACATATTTTTTCCAGAGCAAGTGTGGATATAATTTTAAGTGAAATAAAATTATTAACAATTATGAAGTTTTGTTATTCATGGTATATTTAATAGTGGTGTTTGCATAGAGGATGACAGTGTATGTTCACTGTTTGGTGAACGTAGTGTCCATAATATCTGTCTTCTACCAATCCAAAAAGTACAAAAATGAATATTAAAATTTCAGGAATCGTTATCTCTCTTAATATTTTCTCTTCTCAGGTTTGTTGTGGTAATGGAGGCAGCTTACAAGCCCATTGTCTACTAAAAGTACACGTACATATCTTTAAATGTTAAAAGAAAAGAGGGTGTTTTTTGTATTACGTATACTTGTCTCTCAGAATTTTCCTTGTCTTAGTTCCTTACCATGCCTCAAACTGTAAATGTGAAAGATCTAAAATACATTTAGCATCAAATAATTGCTATTGTTATGCTCAGAAAGTGTTTTTTTTTAAATTATACTTTAAGTTCTAGGGTACATATGCACAATGTACAGGTTCCATACATAGGTATTCATGTGTCATGTTGCTTTGCTGCACTCATCAACTCGTCATTTTCATTAGGGTTTTCTCCTAATGCTATCCTCCCCAACCCCCACCCCCTGGTGTGTGATGTTCCCCACCCTGTGTCCAAGTGATCTCATTGTTTAATTCCCACCTATGAGTGAGAAAATGCAGTGTTTGGTTTTCTGTCCTTGTGATAGTTTGCTGAGAATAATGGTTTCCAGCTTCATCCATGTCCCTGCAAAGGACATGAACTCATCCTTTTTTATGGCTGCATAGTATTCCACTGTGTATATGTTCCACGTTTTCTTAATCTAGTCTATCATTGATGGACATTTGGGTTGGTTCCAAGTCTTTGCTCTTGTGAATAGTGCTGCAATAAACATACATGTGCATGTGTCCTTATACTAGCATGATGTGTAATCCTTTGGGGGTATACCCAGTGATGGGATTGCTGGGTCAAATGATATTTCTAGTTCTAGATACTTGAGGAATCGCCACACCATCTTTCACAATGATTGAACTAATTTACACTCCCACCAACAGTTTAAAAGCGTTCCTATTTCTCCACATCCTCTCCAGCATCTGTAGTTTCCTGACTTTTTAATGGCTGCCATTCTAACTGGCATGACATGGTATCTCATTGTGGTTTTGATTTGCATTTCTCTGATGACCAGCGATGGTGAGCATTTTTTCATGTGTCTGTTGGCTGCATAAATGTCTTCTTTTGAGAAGTGTCTGTTCATATCCATTGCCCACCTTTTGATGGGGTTGTTTGTTTGTTTGTTTGTAAATTTGTTTGAGTACTTTGTCGATTCTGGATATTAGCCCTTTGTCAGATGAGTAGATTGCAAAAATTTTCTCCCATTCTGCAGGTTGCCTGTTCACTCTGATGGTAGTTTCTTTTGCTGTGCAGAAGCTCTTTAGTTTAATTAGATCCTATTTGTCAATTTTGGCATTTGTTGCCATTGCTTTGGTGTTTCAGTCATGAAGTCCTTGCCCATGCCTATGTCCTGAATGGTATTGCCTAGGTTTTCTTCTAGGGTTTTCATTGTTTTAGGTTTAACATTTAAGTCTTTAATCCATCTTGAGTTAATTTTTGTATAAGGTGTAAGGAAGGGATGCAGTTTCAGCTTTTTACATACGGCTAGCCAGTTTTCCCAGCATCATTTATTAAATAGGGAATCCTTTCCCCATTTCTTGTTTTTTTCTGGTTTGTCAAAGATCAGATGGTTGTAGATGTGTGGTGTTATTTCTGAGTTCTCTGTTCTGTTCCATTGGTCTATATCTCTGTTTTGGTACCAGTACCATGCTATTTTGGTTACTGTAGCCTTGTAGTATAGTTTGAAGTCAGGAAGCATGATGCCTCCAGCTTTGTTCTTTTTGCTTAGGAGTGTCTTGGCAATGTGGGCTCTTTTTTGGTTCCATATGAACTTTAAATTATTTTTTTCCAATTCTGTGAAGAAAGTCTTTGGTAGCTTGATGGGGATGGCATTGAATCTATAAATTACCTTGGGCAGTATAGCCATTTTCATGATATTGATTATTCCTATCCATGAGCATGGAACGTTCTTCCATTTGTTGGTGTCCTCTTTCATTTTGTTGAGCAGTGGTTTGTAGTTCTTGAAGAGGTTCTTCACATCCCTTGTAAGTTGGATTCCTAGGTATTTTATTCTCTTTGTAGCAACTGTGAATGGGAGTTCACTCATGATTTGGCTCTCTGTTTGTCTGTTATTGGTGTATAGGAATGCTTGTGATTTTTGCACATTGATTTTGTATCCTGAGACTTTGCTGAAGTTGCTTATCACCTTAAGGAGACTTTGGGCTGAGATGGTGGGGTTTTCTACATATACAATCATATCATCTGCAAACAGGGACAATTTGACTTCCTCTTTCCTGATTGAATACCCTTTATTTATTTCTCTTGCCTGATTGCCCTGGCCAGTACTTCCAACACTATGTTGAATGGGAGTGGTGAATAGTAGTGGTGAGAGAGGGCATCCTTGTCCTTTGCCGGTTTTCAAAGGGAATGCTTCCAGCTTTTGCCCATTCAGTATGATATTGGTTGTGGATTTGTCATAAATAGCTCTTATTATTTTGAGATACGTTCTATCAATACCTAGTTAATTGAGAGTTTTTAGCATGAAGGGCTGTTGAATTTTGTCGAAGGCCTTTTCTGCATCTATTGAGATAATCATGTGATTTTTGTCATTGGTTCTGTTTATCTGATGGATTACATTTATTGATTTGCATTGGGGAAGTTCTCCTGGATAATATCCTGAAGAGTGTTTTCCAACTTGGTCCCATTCTCCCGGTCACTTTCAGGTACACTAATCAAACGTAGATTTGGTCTTTTCACATAGTCCCATATTTCTTGGAGGCTTTGTTCATTTCTTGTTACTCTTTTTTTCTCTAACCTTGTGTTCTCGTTTTATTTCATTAATTTGATCTTCAGTAACTGATACCCTTTCTTCCACTTGATCAAATTGGCTATTGAAGCTTGTGCATGCATTACGAAGTTCTCGTGCCATGGTTTTCAGCTCCATCAGGTCATTTACGGCCTTCTCTACACTGTTTATTCTAGTTAGCCATTCGTGTAACCTTTTTTCAAGGTTTTAATTTCCTTGCGATGGGTTCAAACATGCTCCTTTAGCTTGGAGAAGTTTGTTATTTCCGACCTTCTGAAGCCTACTTCTGTGAACTCATCAAAGTCATTCTCCATCCAGCTTTGTTCCATTGCTGGTGAAGAGCTGTGATCCTTGGGAGGAGAAGAGGCACTCTGATTTTTAGAAAATTCAGATTTTCTTCTCTGGCTTCTCCCTGTCTTTGTGATTTTAGCTACCTTTGGTCTCTGATGTTGGTGACCTACAGATGGGGTTTTGGTGTAGATGTCCTTTTTATTGAGGTTGATGCTGTTCCTTTCTGTTTGTTAGTTTTCTTTCTAACAGTCAGGTCCCTCAGCTGCAGGTCTGTTGGAGTTTGCTGGAGGTCCCCTCCAGACCCTGTTTGCCTGGATATCACTAGCAGAGGCTACAGAATAGCAAATATTGCTGCCTGATCCTTCCTCTGGAAGCTTCATTCCAGAGGAACACCCCGCCTATATGAAGTGTATGTCGGCCCCTACTGGGAGGTGTCTCCCAGTTAGGCTAGATGGGGATCAGGGACCCACTTGAGGAGGCAGTCTGTCTGTTCTTAGAGCTCAAATACCATGCTGGAAGAACCACTTCCTCTTCAGAGCTGTCAGACAGGGACGTTTAAGTCTGCAGGAGTTGTCTGCTGCCTTTTGTTCAGCTATGCCCTACCCACAAAGGTGGAGTCTAGAGGCAGTAGGCCTTGCTGAGTTGTGGTGAGTTCTGCCCAGTTCGAGCTTCCTGGCCACTTTGTTTACCTAATCAAGCTTCAGCAATGGTGGGTGCCCCTCCCACAGTCAGGCTGCTGCCTCACAGTTCGATCTCAGACTGCTGTGCTAGCAGTGAGCAAGGCTCTGTGGGCATAGGACCTGCCAAGTCAGGCATGGGAGAGAATCTCCTTGTCTGCCAGTTGCTAAGACCTTGAGAAAAGCGCAGTATTTGGGCTGCAGTGTGCCATTTTTCCAGGTACAGTCTATCATGGCTTCCCTTGTTTAGGAAAGGGAAATTCCACAACCCCTTGCGCTTCCCAAGTGAGGCATGCTCCGCCCTACTTCAGCTCACCCTCTGTGGGCTGCACCCACTGTCCAACCAGTCCCAGTGAGATGAACCAAGTACCTCCATTGGAAATGCAGAAATCACCCATATTGTGTGTTGATCACACTGGGAGCTGCAGACTGGGGCTGTTGCTATTCGGCCATCTTGGAATAGAGCTCTTTTTTTTTTTTATTAAAGTTTTCTGTCTTTGTTACTACTTTCCTGTCAAACTTGGCTACATTTTGGTCTGTGTGGAAATAATATTATGAATAAAAGACAGCTAGGCTAAATTGATTTTTAAGAGAATTTAATGACATTTATAGAATCTGAATTTTAGACTCAGTGAAAAAATCATGCAAATTCTCATCAGTTGATGTTCTCTGTCTGAAATCAAATGTTTCTATTATACTCCTAACTCCTAGAGACATTTAGAGAAACTTCCTTCTAATAATAATACAATAGGCCTATTAATACAGACTGTTTCTACATGATAGAAGAGTTACAGACTATTTCTACATAATAGAATAGCTTCCAACTGTCATCTAAAGTAATTTGCTATTGTTACTTCATGTGAAGTTGAATGAATGATGAAAATATATCCGTATAGTTCACTTCTCTTTCAAAGAATTTATAATTATATCACTACAGGATAATAAATATTAACATTTTGGTGCTTATTTTACGTACAGAACTGTGCTTATAAAAATTATATAAACACATCATACAATACACATGTATATTTATATATCTATATTTACATATAATATCTATATATGTATACATTAATCTGATTATACTTAATATAACACAGTTTACAACATCCTTAACTACAATTGGAAATATGATTTCTAAAGCTGATTACAATTCTGATGTATAAAAACACCATAATTTTAAATATAAGGTGAATCGTATCACGCCCACCAAAAAATTATATGTTGAAATCCTAATCTCAGTACCTCAAATTGTGACTTTATTTGGACATAGGGCTTTGGGGATGTAACTAGTTAAGATGAAGACATACTAGGGTAGAGTGGGCCCATAACCCAATATGACTGGATTCTTTATGAAAAGAATGTCACATGAAGAGACAGACATGCATTCACACTGAGAGAATGTAAGAAGATTAGAGTTATGTTGTCACAAGCCAAAGGACTACCAGAAGCTTGGAGAGAGGCCTGAGAGAAATACTTCTGTAGCACCTTCAGAGGGAATGTGGCCCTGCTGACATTGATCTTAGATTTCTGGCCTCTAGAATTTTGTGACAATAAATTTCTGTTGTTCAGGTCACTCTGCAGTAGTTTGTTAGAGCGGCCATGGCAAACTAATATGTCTCTAGTTTTTTTACTTTTTTGCTTTTGAAAGTGACAGTAAGATGAAAGTCACTGTACCAGAAAGGTTATTCACCTGTCCAATTATTTTATTTTACAAAATAAGCTTTATTAAAGTACAATTCACATTGAAAAAAGAAAAATGACTCAGAGAAGTCTGAGCTATATGAGGTATGCAAAATTTCTCAGGCCCAAAAAGACATGATTATGGGACTTCAGTCATGCCTGCTGCACTCGTGACTGGGATGGGAGAAACTGTTTAAAGGCATTTTGTTCCTGACTCACCCATTATCTACCTGTTCCTGGAATTGATGATAGAAAGAACATCGTAGAAGCAATCAATAGCTCATGCTATTTAAATGTAAATTCTTGGTAAACAACTTAGGAACTTCCTTTTCCTTTAAAAGCCCACTTGTAAGTACTGCCAATCAGGGCACATATTCAGGGCAATTTGAATCTATGCTTCCAGTTTGCAGTTCTCAAACTTGGCCGAAATAAACTCTCTATTTATATTAATATTACTTTTTGCCTCACTTTTTTCCCTTTAGGTTGATGTATCTGGTACAGTCAACATGTTTCAAAGTGACTCTCCCAGATCATCCTGTGTTTCTGTCTGAAAGGGGTGCTTGATAGCAGCATGAAGCCATTGCCTTCTCTCTCTTCTGGAGTCCCATTAGTTGTCGTGGGTAAGTTCTACTGAAATATGGACTTTATTTTTTTGTTTTTTGTTTTTTTTTTTGAGACGGAGTCTCGCTTTGTCACCCAGGCTGGAGTGCAGTGGCATGATCTCGGCTCACTGCAAGCTCTGCCTCCCGGGTTCACGCCATTCTCCTGCCTCAGCCTCCCAAGTAGCTGGGACTACAGGCGCCCACCACCACGCCCGGCTAATTTTTTGTATTTTTAGTAGAGACGGGGTTTCACCATGTTAGCCAGGATGGTCTCGATCTCCTGACCTCCTGATCTGCCCGCCTCGGCCTCCCAAAGTGCTGGGATTACAGGCGTGAGCCACCGCACCCGGCTGAAATACGGACTTTATCCCACTCTTTGATGGAAGGTCTACACTTTATTTGGGCTGTTTTTTCAAACCATTCCTTTCTAGGATAGAGATTTTTTAATGTTTTCCCTGTGGGCAGATTTGGATTACAGTAAAAAACAAAACAAAACAAAAACTGCCTTTTCTCTGCCTCTGTCTCACAGCAGGTGGTTCATGTCAAAGTTTCTCTGCTTTTGCCTCAGGACTGGAGGTTGGGGTCAAGGTTGGGCAAAGAGCTCTCCATAAATGAAATTTTTCTTTTTCACCTGTCTCACAACAGAAGGTTTGGACGAAGAGATTGGCAGTTTGGCAACAGTGGTCTTGTTTTAAATAGCATGCTTTAAAAATTGCAGCTGCTTTTTACTGTTTAAAATTTAGGCTTGGCTTTTTATTTGTCATCAACTAATTAAATACCAGTTGGTTTTATGTACAACAATTCTTGGGTATTCTCTTTTAAATATCTAGGACAGAGGATTCACCTAACCCAGGATGGTCATATGCGGAAATAGCTAAAATGGGGACCCTTTGATGTGCCTAAAATAATGTATTAATGCACATAACTGGAAAAAGTTACTTTTAGAACAAGACAAATTGAATGGGAGAACTACTTCGTGTTTGTTCTGGATTAATTAAGTTATTTGA
Organism: Mandrillus leucophaeus; assembly: GCF_000951045.1. Classification (NCBI taxonomy): domain Eukaryota; kingdom Metazoa; phylum Chordata; class Mammalia; order Primates; family Cercopithecidae; genus Mandrillus; species Mandrillus leucophaeus. The sequence continues at coordinate 2,075,197 of NW_012105464.1, forward strand.
AAATAATTGTTTAAGAACTCTATTGTCATAAATTAGCTTAATTAAAAGCTTATATTCAAAGCCAGGCACGGTGGCTCACACCTGTAACCCCAACACCTTGGGAGGTCAAGGTGGGAGGTTCACTTGAGCCCATGAGTTTGACCTCAGCCTAGATAACATAGTGAGACCCTGTCTCTATAAAACGATTAAAAACAACAACAAAAACTAATCAGGCATGCTGACAGGCACCTGTGCTCCCAGTTACTTGGGAGGTCAAGGTAGGAGGATCACTTTAGCCTGGGAGATTGAGGCTGCAATGATTTTTAATTACATCGCTGCACTCCAGCCTGAGCAACAGAGTGAGACACTGCCTCTAAAAAAAAGTTTTCGGATATTCAGGCTATTATTTTTTGGGGAAAAATAAAAAGCTGTTCTGCTTTTTTCTCTTGGATCATATTTCTGTGAAATGTTTTCAGTCAAGTAAGCTTTAAAAAAACTGGTTCATACCTCTGTTTGCTTACTATCTTATTGGTATCACTGTTGAGAAAAATGTAAAACTTATTTGGCCTTTCCGAAAGCATAAAATCTCCTCAAATTGACTTCTCTGTGTATTCTTCTATTTTTTTCCACTTCTGCTTTTCCATCCCTTTGCCATTGTTGAGAACACATGAAGAAATGCAAAGGAGACTTCAAATGACTCAGACTTTATGTGGAGTACAGAAAAAAATGTCACTTACTCCCTTTTGGGGGTCTTCTGTTTTCCTTGTGAAGTTCAGTCCCAGGCAGGTTTTTTCTCCAGTCAAAAGCTTTGCTCTCTTTTGCATCGAGTTACGTGATGTCTTTTGCTTTCAGGGTAGCAGGGACTACATTATACTGTGAGAGAGAATTTGACTTTTGTGTGTGCAGTGGCTAAAAAGTCACTGACAAAAGTTGCAGTTTCAGAGATTGCTGACAGCAGTTACAGTGAATGGGAATCACTGCAGAGGGATACTTGTTTCTTTGTAGATTTCCATAAGAAAGGCACAGTTTGAAGACTTGGAGGCTATGGAAACACTCACCACCAAGAGCTAATCCTCTGGCAGGAGACAGTTTGATCACAGAGTGTGTTGATTGGTGTCGGGTCACCTATTAGCCTTGCAGAATGTCTTTGTAGTAACGTGCACTATGGAAGCATTTTATGGCGTGTTTTCATGGTGCTTCCCTTTTTGGGGGGACCTGGAATTCAGTGTAAAAGTGAGATCCTTGATTTTTTAAAGATCTAGATGCTCTGCCTTAGACCTGTGCCTGCTTTTCATATGTTTAAATCTTAGGCCCTGAAAACTGCAAATGCTTTCTTTGTCCTATTCTTTAAAGGGCTCAATGCTGAGGTCAGTAGTCAAATTTAGAAACAAGCTAAGCAGAAAAGACCACCTATTAAACTGAATCTATTTTCAAACTACAGCTTTTTGATATTTAGAGGGCTGCTTCGAACTTTTTAAAAAGAAATTTACATCTATAAAAAGTTCTCATTAGTAAGGGCATCTCCCTCTTTGCATCAAAACTACTAGAAATTTTATAATGGGGAAGGCGTTGCCTTAAATTGTACATAAAATACCTTACCTTTGTTCAAGATAATTATCCTAGCAAACTTGTCTTGACTGAGTTTTTACCTATGCCCTTCTTTGCGTCAGCAAATAATAGTGTTTATATGTAAGTTCTGTGCTTTTGGGATATACATTTTTACCTGCATCATGCCTTTGGAAGTGCAAATGTGGGATTGTCTAGCTAACAATTGTTTACAACACTTGAACAGTTAATCAAAGGATCAATAGTCTAAAAGTGGGAGAAAAGGTATTTGAAAATTGGAAAATGAAGAATCTTATAAAGCTATCAGACCTCTGCTTCTATCTGTGTATCTGTCTGCATATATATCTGTATGTTTCATGTATATGTAATATTTCACTACTAAAATATATGAAAGCGCTTTGATTTACTTAAAAAAGTAACCACTGAAATCAAATATTTTATCAGAAAAACAGAAACTAACTAAAACGCCTTTTAGTTCACATGAGTTAGGTATATCTCTAACCAATAAGACTAATTTAAAATTATCAGTTTAATAAAAACAACTGCCTTCTGAGTAATCAACAAAAAAAGGCATGTATTTAACTTTTATGCTTTTATGATACTTGCCTAACATAGAGTAATATAAAAATGGATAGTAGAAAATGTAACTTGAACTGATAGCTACAATTGTCTAATGTCTCCTGAAATTTTCCAAACATAATTGTTAAGAATAAACTAAGTAAATGTAAATGTAATAAATATTTTAATTATAATTTTGCATCATAATGTGTTTGTCAGAGGGGTTTGAACCAGAGTGACTCTGTCTTGAATAGGGCTGGGTAAAATAAACTTGAGACCTACTGGGCTAACCCTACAAGATAAGCTATATTACTGGCCTAATTTTACCAATAGGGGCTTAGTGACATTAATTTAAAAACCTTCCCCTGCTAACCCTACAGACAGTGTGTAGAGGAGTTGAGATGCAAACCCAGGTCAGTCAGCTTTGAAACCTAGAGGTCTTACTAAAAATGCATTAAAACACATGAATAAGTTTTATAAGACATGTATACATCTAGCCAACCTTTTAAGCAACAGGAACTAATAGGCTAATTTTTTGTATTTTTAGTAGAGACAGGGTTTCACCGTGTTAGCCAGGATGGTCTCCATCTCCTGACCTCGTGATCCGCCCATCTCGGCCTCCCAAAGTGCTGGGATTACAGGCTTGAGCCACCACGCCCGGCCTTACCAGTCCCTTTTCAAGTGAGTACTTTGCAAATATTTTCCCCCAAGCTGCAATTTGTCTATTAATTTTCTTAACTGGTCAATAAAGAGCATAGGTTTTCAAATTTGATGTAGTTTAATATTTTTAAATTGTATGGTTTATGTTTTTATCTTATATAAAACATCTTAAGGTCACAAAGATGTTTTAAAATTACAGTTTTATTTCATTGTAAAAATGCTATAGTTTTAACATTTATGTTTAAATTGGATCCATTATGAATAACTATTTTTTGAATGATGTAATGAGTTAAGATGTTTCCCTTTCCAAATGTCCAACTCCTCCAGGAGCATTTGTGAAAAATGCTCTTTTACTCACTAAAGTAGTTGGAAGCCTGTGAAATTTAGCTGATCACATATGTGTGGATATATTTCTCCACTATATATACTGTAGCATTAAACTATTTGTCAATATTGTGCCAATATTACCCTGTCTTGCTTGCTAAAAATGTGTAATAGTTCAATCAGATACTATAGATTTTTTTTCATAATTTTTGACTATTCTATATCTTTTGTAATTCCACATGATTTTAAAACAAACTTGTATATTGTTACAAAATAACATGCTGATATTTTGATTGTGTTTGTATTACGTGTATAAATGTATTTGGGCAGCTTGGAAAACTTAAAAGTATTGAGTCTAAGCCAGGCATGGCGGCTCACGACTATAATCCCAGCACTTTGGGAGGCTGAGGCAGGTGGATCATCTGAGATCAGGAGTTTGAGACTAGCTTGGCCAACATGGTAAAACCTCGTCTGTACTAAAAACACAAAAAGTAGCTAGACACGCTGGCACAGGCCTGTAATCCCATCTACTCAAGAGGCTGAGGCATGAGAATCGCTTGAACCTGGGAGGCAGAGGTTGCAGTGAGCCGAGATCGCACCAATGCACTTCAGCCTGGGCGACAGAGCAACAGTCTGTCTCAAAAAAGAAAAAAAACAAAAAGAAAAGTATTGAGTCTATCCAATATTGTAATATATCTGTTGCCCACACGTGGCTAAATTTATTCTTTTAAAAATAGCTTTGTTAAAATATAATTGACATAAAAATTGTATATATTTAGTGTATAAAGTGTTATATTTTGATAAATGTATTCATTATAAAATGATTACCACAATCAAGCTAATTAACATAGCAATCACTTAACATTGTTACCCTTTCTATGGTGAGAACACTTGATCTCTACTCTAGTAGCAAATTTTAAGTAATAATGATAATAGTAATACATTATTATTAACTAGAATCACCATGCTGTACATTAGGTCTCCAGTACTTATATATCTCATGACTGAAGTTTTGTACCTCTTAACAACTAACTCAGTGGAAAGTTTGTTCAACGTCAATTTTTCAGTCAGAATTCTGTAAGCTGAACCAAATGTTTATGGTGCTGGCTATTGTTTCTCCTCTTAATCATAGGTCCTCTTCAATTAGAACACAAACAAGACTATTTTTTCCTTGCAAATTGATGTGGATGGTCTGCTGCTGGGGCATCATTTTCAATATTTTCTTGTCCCTTCTTAAAATGAATTATTCACTTGTAAATTGATGATTTCTTTGGAGTACTGTCCCCATAAACATTTTATAAGGCATTAATAATTTCTCCATGCTTCCATTCAAGCTTCACCATCAATTTGATTTGATCTTGCTTCAATTTCAGCAGAATTCATGTCGCTCTGATAGGGGGTCTTTTCACACTGATGAAATATTTCTTCTCATCTAGAGCCTCAGACAACTAGATCCTGTTCATACATGTTATAAGAAGTTAGTATGAGTTTATGTTGCTGCAAAAATAGTTTAAAATCCATGCATAGTTTTTTTCATAATGTGCATTTTCCATGAAATTTTTGAAAACCCAGCATGTGGGGGGTGTGTGGGTAGAGGGATGGAGGGAGAGAGAGATAGAGAGAGGATATAAGAAAAAACAAAGTTTTGCAGTGGAGGGAATAAAATAATAAAAATTAAAACCACAGTTTGTATTTTATCAGACGTGGAAATTAAATAACAACAGAAAGGTATCATACCATCAGCCAACGGAACAATCTAAAATGACATCTCAAAACTTACTCTTTTTAATAAGTGAGAAAAACTACATTCTCACCAACTGTTACAGTCTCAGTGACTCAACTGTAACAAATGTGGGAGGGGAGGACATTTCTTTGTCTTTAGCATGGCTTGACTAAGAGACTAGGCTCCTCCAAGCACCTGCACATATGGAAGAAGAGACTTCACATATCATGTGTCATGTGTTCTTGGAATGAATTTAGATGGTTACCATGACAACTGCTAGCCAAGGAGAATATTTAGTAGTATGGGTATGGACATCACCAAATACCACAAGAATGAGGTCATGTTGGTTATACAGCCTAGTGGAACTAAAGCAACTGGACTTCATTTATTTCCATTGTGAAGCCCTTATATCTTGGTTTTATAATAAATGTCGAAAGCAAAGAGACAAGTGGCAGTTACTACACAAATGTCTTTGCAGACAATCTTACCTTTTTCTCCCAGTTGCAGACAAACATGTCAAGTGTGGCTTTGCATGAGTCAGAATAATGATGAAAAATACATAACTTACCAGGGCAAAGTCATGTTTTATTTTTCTCTTCAGAAGTGTTTGATTCCACTGATTCGTTATTTCCTTTTTTCAGGCAGGCTTTGAGAGATGTTCCAGTGTTGTTGCCTTGCTTGATAAAAATTAAATGGTAAAAGTTGATTCAGATGTGGATCTGGCTGAAGAACAAAGAGGGGGAGAGAAAGTGCGTGTGGGTGATACAGGTGATGTTAAAAGCCCTGAGTCTCATTTCAGAAGTAAGAATCCATACAAAAATTGTAACTAATAATAATAAAGCCTAAATGCTATATAGAGAATTACAAGTCATGGTGGATTATTGTCATTTTACTCCAAGAATGCTCTTGCTATTGCGATTTTAAATATCTAAATGCCTTTCTGTAGGGTCCAGCCCTACAGGGCCTGTGGGTTTTTCTGTTCGTGTGCCGAGACGAGAGATCATAGAAATAAAGACACAAGACAAAGAGATAGAAGAAAAGACAGCTGGGCCTGGGGGACCACTACCACCAAGGTGCGGAGACCGGTAGTGGCCCCGAATGCCTGGTCGTGCTATTATGTATTGTATACAAGGCAAGGGGGTAGGGTAAGGAGTGTGAATCACCTCCAATGATAGGTAAGGTCACGCCGCAGTCACATGTCCACCAGACAGAGGGCCCTTCCCTATTTGGTAGCTGAGGCAGAGACAGAGAGGGGACAGTTTATGTCATTATTTCTTCTATGTATTTCTCAGAGAGATCAAAGACTTTAGTACTTTCATGAATTCTGCTACTGCTCTCTAGAAGGCACAGCCAGGTGTGCAGGGCGGAACATGAAAGTGGACCAGGAGCATGACCGCTGAAGCACAGCATCGCAGGGAGACATTTAGGCCTCCGGATGGCTGTGGGTGGACCTGACTGATGTCAAGCCTTCCACAAGAGGTGGTGGAGCGGAGTCTTCTCTAACTCCCCCCGGGGAAAGGAAGGCTCCCTTTCCGGGTCTGATAAGTAACGGTGCCTTCCCAGGCACTGGCGTTACTGCTAGACCAAGGAACCCTATAGTGGCGCATGACAGAGGGTTCACACTCTTGTCTTCTGGTCACTTCTCACCGTGTCTCTTCAGCTCCTATCTCTGTATGGCCTGGTTTTTCCTGGGTTATCATTGTAGAACAAAGATTATTATAATATTGGAATAAAGAGTAATGCTACAAACTAATGATTAATAATATTATATATAATCATATCTATAATCTATTTATAGTATAACTATTCTTATTGTATATATTTTCTTTATGATACGGGAACAGCTTGTGCCTTCAGTCTCTTGCCTCGGGACCTGGGTGGCTGGCCACCCACACCTTTCTATTATAAAGTCCACGTTAGATTTTAGGACCCTGAAACCATTTTCTGATAATGGGAGCCTCTCTCTCTCTCTCTTTATGTGTGTGTGTGTATATTTATATATGTGTGTGTGAGAAAGAGAGAGAGAGAGAGGTGTAATTTTTCAGTAAAAACTGTCTTTTATAACCTCTTCTGAGTTGCTCTTGGTTAGTACCTAGTATCAGCTGGATGGGATAATAACTAGGCATGCCCTTTGATAGATGGATTGCACATAAGCTACCGCAATCTCCATCTCCCCTACTTCATGTACCAGCCACCCCCACTTTACTATGGAATGCTAGGGTATTACATAGTCTGAGATATAAGTGAGGATCTGTTGCTGCAGATCTGAAGAAACCTAAATTCTTCACTCCTCAGAAGAAAGAATTCAACTGAGGAGCACGAGGCAGAAGAAGAGACCAAGGTAAGTTTCAGAGCAGGAGTGGAAGTTTATGAAAAAGCTTTGGCAAGGAAAGGAAAAGAGAGGAGAGGAGAGGAGAGGAGAGGAGAGGAAAGGAAAACTTGGAAGAGGGTCGTGCAGGCGACTCGAGAAACCAAGTGTGCAGCTTGACCTCTTCACTTGGGGTTTTGTATGTTGATATACATTTGGGATCTAGAATTTCTCCTTCAATACATCTAGAACTGAGCTTCTTTTCTGAAGTAAACAAAAGACATTAATGTCTTATGTTTCATTAAATTAGTTATGTGAATAATATAAGACAGCTGCAGTTACATACCCAGTCTGTGAGTTCCTAATTCTATTGTTCTTTTCTGCTATGAATTATACATTTTAAATAGCTCTGTGTGATGAAATTCAGTGGAAATTACAGGAAGTGAAATCTGGTTACAATTGGTCGATTGTGAAAGCACCAGGACCTCCTGTTGCTTGAGAGCTATCTAAATTATCTAATGGCCCTGGTGAAATGACAACATCCATGGCACTCTGGCCAAGTCATGATTACATCATTCTGATTCCTCATTGTTTGCTTCTACTGGATTCGAAAGGCTAGAGTGACTTTAAATATTTCTATCTCTAATATCTGACTGCACATTACATCTACATAAAATATTTTAGTCTGACCTACGAGGCACTTAATGATTCACCATCAGCTTCCCCATCACAGTAATCAACATCATCATCATCATCATCGTCATCGTCGTCGTCACTCTCATGATCCTCCTCTTCATCATTGCTAATTTTTATTTAGCATTTATTATCTACCAGACACCTTTACAAAATATAATTAATCATCATAACAACCCTACAAGATAAGCTATATTACTGTCCTAATTTTACCAATAGGGGCTTAGTGACATTAACTTAAAAACCTTCCCCTGCTAACCCTACATATAGTGTGTAGAGGAGTTGAGATGCAAACCCAGGTCAGTCAGTTTTGAAACCTAGAGGTCTTACTAAAAATGCATTAAAACACGTGAATAAGTTTTATAAGACATGTATACATCTAGCCAACCTTTTAAGCAACAGGAACTAATAGAGGTCATAGGAAATTAATCTTAAAAAATGTAAACTTTCCTTTTTTCCAAGATGGCAGATTGGAGACTGTGTTAGCATGCTTCTCCCACTTGGAAAGACAAAATTGTGTATAGATATTGACACTGTGAATTTTCTTCCAAGAAGCAATGCAGGAACTTAATAGGAAAACTGAAATACACACATTCTTTGAAAGAACTGGCAGGCTGCAGTCTATGCCACGAGCCAGACGAAAGTGTGAGATGAGGGGAGACTGCCTCCAGGATATACTCTTCAACTGGGGAAACTGGAAATACAAACCACAGGGGAAGGCCTTAACCCTACCCAGTACTGGAACTGATTTAGGGAGCAGTGACGAATATAAATGTAGGAACAGCAGCAGGAAGAGCCTTGCATGCATTCCCAGTCTCCAGTGCAGATTGAGGGAAGCCCTCCCTTATTCTGCCTCACAGGCGATATTGCAGAAGTCTGCAAACTAACTCAGGCAGTCGTTGCAGGTTGAAAGAAGCTTCCAACTGAATTTCGCGATATAACCTCAAGTAAGAAAGAAATCCCTTGGCCAGATTTTGGGGTGAGTGGGAAGTATGCTGCAGCCACAGGCACTGGGAGCTGGGCATCCTGGTTGTATGGGCCGACTGGGAGGGGCAGGTCTTGAAAGCCAAAGTCATGTCTTCATGGATAAGACTTATGGCCTGGGGCAGTTTTGAGTTCTGAGCATAGATAGCCTGAAACTTAGCTTGCTGCTGCTAGTGAAAAACTGTGGATGTGAGATCTGTCTTGCCAAAGATATGGGAGAAGAGCAGGGCTTACTGCAGCCTGTTACTCCCCACTCCCTGCACAAACTCTTCTGTGCAGCAGAGGCAGATATACTCTTTTCTGGAACATTATCCCCATGGTCAGAGAACCACCCCCAACTCCCACAAGGGCTACTGCTTGCCCTGCATGCAGAGAGTCAGAGCACAGACCTGCCAGACACAGCACCCACCTGGCTTTGCCCCACAACCCACCCTGGTACTTAAAAACAAAGAACAGAAACTTTTGGGAGCTCTATGGCCCTGCCCATTGCCTAAGAAACCAGAGCACTGTCCCTGGGTACCATAAGGGAGGCACAAATCCATACACTACTACTGCAGCTGGTGCACTTTTGCAAATGCCACATTATCTACAACCAAGGAATGTCACAGAGTCTTAGTCACTCCCTTACCACGCCCATCAGAGCTGGTGCTGGTACTCACTGCTGGGAGACATGAAGACAGGTCACATCTCTGAATCTCTTGCAGACATTCTACAGTACCAAGCTGGAGCATGGCAGCCACACTGGGTAGCTAGACCCAAATTAGCAATAGCATTCACAGTAGTCTGGCTATCAGGGACTTCTACTCTTAGAGGAAGAGGGAGTGCACCACCTCAAGGGAACACCCCGTGGGACAAAAGAACCTGGATGACAAGCCTTAAGTCTCAGATATTTCTGCTGGTGGGAAGTGTCTTGCAGCAGCAGCACAGTTGCAGTGCTGGGCTCAGCAGGGAAAGTCTGTAGCTCTATCCCAACAGTCAGGCAACTCTAGTGCTTGTGAAGGGTCTTGGAGAAGAGGACTTCTTTTCCCTCTCATCCACCCACACAGACAAAGTTGGGGCTTTTCCCATGGGAGCTTGGCATGGGTGCACCTATAACCAGCCTCTCTGGAACACCTCAGCACGACTGCATCCCCACAGAAGGAGCACCCTGCAGGTGCGGGCTTGCACGAGGGGTAGAGTCACGATTCCTCTATACTTGGAATATAACCATTCCTGGAGATGAAAAGAGGAGCCAGTCTGATCTGAATAGATGGAACACCGGGTCATGAGTATGTCTGGGAGGTGGACAGCTTTCCTGCTGGCCTGGCAAGGGAACTGAGGTGGCTCACGTTCTTCTCTCTGATAAGACCTCTATGCTTTCACTAAGAGCTCCTTCAGCCACCTCTGTCAAGGCTGGGACTTCTGTCCACCACTGGGTATTACATTTACCCATCTGCTTTACTGCCAGCCAATTTTTACCTGTGGACACCTCCCTTATTGGCCTGAAGCCAGTAAATAAAATACTGGGGAAAACTAAATAAATAAAAAAGTGCACACCACAGGGGAATGAGATAAGTTTCAAGAGACTTCTGTCATTCCAACCCTATAGAAGACAGTGAATTTGCTCACATCAAGCACATTACCACTACAATCAGCATCTGAGAAAGCCATCATACAAAGACTCTCTAGAACCAACGAACACATGCAAGTCTTCATCCTGAAAACACCAAGAACTGAATTAGGCTATAATAAACTATAAACATTAAAGTCACATCCCTAAGGGGGAAAAAGAAATAAAAGAAAACACAGTCAAATAAAAGATAAATTCAAGAATAATTAGAAAAAATAGTTTACCCAAATAAGAAGAAACCAGAAAAATAATTCTGGTAATATGACAAAAATAATTTCCATAACAACCCCAAAAGATCACACTAGCTCTCAAGCAATGGATCCACACCAAGATGAAATCTTTGAAATACCAGACAAAGTGTTCAAAAGTTGATTATTAAGCTACTCAATGAGATATCAGGGGAAGGGGAAAAACAACATAAAAAAATTAAAAAATACAGGATATGAGTGAAAAAATTTCTGAAGAGACAGACATCTTAAAGAAAAGCCAATCAGAACTTCTGGAAACGAAAGACACATTTAAGGAATTACAATATGCAGTTGAAAGTTTAAAGAGTGGACTAGAACAAGTAGAATATAGAATTTCAGAGCTTGAAGACAAGGCTTTTGAATTAACCCAATCAGACATAAATAAAGATGAAAGAATCAAAGGAAATGAACTATATCTCCAAGAACTATAGGATTATGTAAAATGGCCAAATCTAAGAACTGGTGATGGAGAAGAGAAAGCAAAAAGCTCAGAAAATTTATTTGAGGAAATAATTGAGAAAACTTTCCCTGGTCTTGCTAGAGATTTAGATATCCAAATACAAAAGCTCAAAGAACTAGGAGATTCACTGAAAAAGGTCGTCACCAAGGCATACAGTCATCAGGCTACCTAAAGTCAACACAAAGAAACGAATCCTAAGAGCAGTACGACAAAAGCATCAGGAAACCTACAAAAGAAAACCTATCAGAGTAACTAACAACAGACTTCTCAGCAGAAAATCTTACATGCCAGAAGGGAATGCGGTCCTATCTTTATGCTCCTTAAACAGAATAACCCTCAGCCAAAAAATTTGTAATGAGAAAAACTAAGTTTCTTTTAATTTTTTTTTTTTGGCATGGAGTCTCACTCTGTCACCCAGGCTGGAGTGCAGTGGTGCAATCTTGACTCACTGCAGCTTCCACCTCCCAGGTTCAAGTGATTCTTACGCTTCAGCCTCCTGAGTAGCTGGGACCACAGGTGCATACCAACACACCCAGATAATTTTTGTGTTTTTAGTAGAGATGGGGTTTCACTATGTTGGTCAGGCTGGTCTCAAACTCCTGACCTCAAGTGATCTACCTGCCTTGGCCCCCCAAAGTGCCAGGATTACAGGCATGAGCCACTGTGCCCAGTGAAAAACTAAGTTTTATAAATGAGGGAGGAAAAAAAGTTATTTTCAGACAAACAAAAGCTGAGGGAATTTGTTACCACCAGACAAATGCTACAAAAAATGCTAAAAGGAGTTCTAAATCTTGAAATAAAAGCTCAATGTGCACCAAAATAGAACCTCTTAAAAGCATAAAATTCACAGGGACTAGAAAAAAATAACACAATGAAAAAAATAACAAAGTGTCTAGGTAACAGTTAACATGATAAATGGAATACTACTTTATATCTCAATATTAGCATTCAACATAAATGCCCCAAATACTCCACTTAAAAGATATGGATTGTCAGAATGGATTACAAAAAAAAAAGAAAAATCACAAACCAAACATCTGCTGTCTTCAAGATACTCACCTAACATATAAGGATTCACATAAACTCAAGGTAAAAGAAGGAATTCAACCTGTATGCCTTTTACTTACCTATTCTCAGGCCAGTTCCTTGAGTGGACAAATGCAAGGCCCTTCCTGCCCTTTCTTCTTAAGAATTCAGTGATGGACCCCATTCACTTGGCTTACTTTCAGGGCCACTTCCTGGGTATAAACATGGCAGGCCTCTTCTTGTGCTTAATCTTCGAAATCCTGCATTTAAATATAGTACCAACTGATATCTCATCCTGAAAATGTAAGGTGTGAATCTCCCTTGCTTGGTTATTTATTCACCTAGTTCCTTTCTTTGCCCTAGAATACTTCCAAAATGCAATACAGGATGTCTAGAGGTCAATATCTGGATCCCAATTCCTAGTACTACCCAACATACAATATCTGTAAATGTCAACAGTCCTCAGACCTCAGAGACAAGGAACAATGCACCATAATAAAACGGTGGCACTGTGTCAGCTCTTGAGCATCTGTGGTTTTCTGAGCAGCATGGTTTTGTGCTACGAGGATAGAGATCTTCATGCTCAAAAGTCAAAGATTTACAACCTGATCCAGTTTGCAGAATGTGCAACCTAGAACATGAGCATCAGAGTTGAAACCCCCACTTTAAGTCAGGTTCTTCCTTAGGCACACTAAGAACAGATAGAATATCCTATGATGCTGTGGAAAAAACACAAGTAGAAAAATCAGGGACAAAGGAAAGCAGGATAAACAAATGAAAAGTCATTTGGCTACATTTTCCCCAGGAGACCATTGGCTCATCACTGTTCTACTGTTTTGCCCTGGCAGCCTTGTGAAATAATCAAAACAAGAATGACTTACCTGAAATCATACCTCCAACACGCAGGGTACAAACCATGCAATTTGTAAACTCAAGCATTCTTGATTCAGGGTATTTTTTTTTTTTTTTGCGTTTTTTTTTTCTTTTAGACAACAGATATTTTTTGAGCAAATAGATAGCTTGTTTTGACAGGAAATGGGATCATTACTTTGCCAGCTGATGGTAGTGTTCAAGGTCAATTTCTTTCTGAGTGAAGGAAAGTGAGTCCCTGCAGATGTCGATGTGCTGCTTCAGAGGACTCATAAGTTATGGTGAAATCCCAGTCCTGCCAAGCAGACAAGCAAACTGTAGAAGTGCACATGTACATCACACTGGCACTACAATTTGGGTATGCTTTTTGATAATACATTTTGTTCTCTCCATAACAGGCAGCAACATAAGTTTCCTAATACTAACTGTAACAGAAAAAAAAGCCTACTTCACATGCTAGGGTTGTAAATATGGTAACAACAGTTTCAATAATCAATTCAGCATTTCTATGAGTTCCCCTATCAGCACTGCAATACTATCCAGCCCTCCCCTCATAGGCACATCACCAGGATCATCCCACTCCTGGTATTTGGATGGGAGAATATTTACTGGAATATTGTATGCTGTGGAAATTACTTCATTCTAGAGTTGAAACATGACTAGAAGTTGAGTGATTCTACAACCACCATTGGAAGCAGGTGCCAGGTAGCTCACTGTGAAGCTAGAGACTAATGTCTATGACTAGCAATCTAGGGAGACAGTTCCCAAATCTCCATTGCCCTGCCAAGGTCATTCAGGTAAGCAGAACCCACAGCACCAGTTTTGACTAATGCTATTGCAACCTCATGGTGTCATTGTTAAAAACAAAGTGGTTTCAATAGCCACATATCATTTCTGTAATACGGTAATACCTCTCCTGGTCGAGTTGCAGCTACTCAGGTTTTATGATTTTGTTTTTGCTTTTTTGGGTTCCTATTGCTGTGGCGGTGATTTTGGAGGTAAGAGGTGGGGAGGAATGGGAGAATGTGGAGATAAAATTATCTATTTTCTCCCACTGTTGCAGTCAGCTGTGACTACCACACACCATCATAGCCTCCCAGCATTATAACCCATCATTTTACTATTAATATACAGATGCTCCTTTACGTACCAGGTGGTTACCTCCCAATAAACTCATCCCAAGTGGAAAATATGGTAAGTTGAAAATTGAATATACCTAACCTACCATACATCATAGTTATCATAGCTTAGCCTAGCCTGACCTAAACATGCTCAGGGTACTTACAGTAGCCTATAGTTGAACAAAATCATCTGGCAACAGAGTACACCATAGCATATCAGTTTTCGATTGTGTGGTTGGCTGGGAGTCACAGCTTGCTGCTGCTGCTGCTGCTCACCCCATGAGCAGGTATCATACCACATATTGTTAATCCATGAAAACATCAAAATTCAATGTCAAAGTACTGAATGTGTATCACTTTTCACCATCATGGAGTCAAAATATAAGTGGAACCATTATAAGCTAGGGTTTGTCTGTATAGCCATTCATCCCTAAACCATATCATGGTATTTGGGTTATTTACCCACAGGAAGTTTTCAGGTTCAACCTGTTTTCCTTAGCACTCCATGCATCACAGACACTGGTTTTCTGTTTAGCAAACCTATTTCCTTTTCTTTTTTTTCTTTTTGAGACGGAGTCTCACTCCGATACAAGGCTGGTGTGAGGTGGCACAGTCACAGGTCACTGTCATGTTGACTGCCTGGGCTCAAGTGATTCTCCCACCTCAGCTTCTCAAGTAGCTGGACAACAGACATACGCCACCATGCCTGGCTAATTTGTTTATTATTTGTAGCCACAAGATCTTGCTATGCTGCCCAAACTGGTCCCAAACTTCTGGGCTCCAGCGATACTTCTATCTCTGCCTCCCAAATTGCTGGGAACACAGGAGTGAGCCACTGTGCATGCTTCCTTTTCTTCATGGACACCTTTCCTGACCCTCCTTGAAGCAGATGAGGACACGTAGATAGAAGTGATACAAACCACTTCCAGATCTAACCCATCAATCAATCTCTTGAACTATCCTTTGTGACACAGAATACTGTGCACCAGTACCAGTCCTTGAGATGGGAACGCTATACATAGGTTACCAATGCCAGGGAAGGACTTTAAATACCTCATCAATTTCTGCACCGGTTCCTAGATCTGGCAGGAAGTTTTGCACAAACTCAGCTAGCAGACGTCTTGCACAAGCCTGGCTGTCAGAGTATAAGTCTAGCAAGACACAACACTTGCATGAGTCAGTGAAAGCGAATGTATTATACACAAATAGGCAGCAAGAATAAACAGAGGCGCAGGATCCACAGTGAGCCAGTTCCCCAAGGCTCAGGAAAGCTTCCCGGGGCAAATGAAGTTTTTCTGTGGGTACTCCACTTTATGCCACAGCTGAGGGACCCCAAAAAGCACTCCACTCTGGGTTTTATATCCCAAAGATCACTTGGCTAACTGAGATCAAGTGTTGTAGGTAGTCCTGTTCTAGGAGGAATGAGGAAAAAGCCTGGGTTGTTCCCATTTCTCCTTATCTTAAGCTGTTGCATTCTAGGTACATTTGATCTGAGAATTGCAAGCAATATAGTGGGGAGAGCTGTATCAGTCAAGATTATTCAGGGTCCTGTGCTCTTGAATTCTCCACTTTTTTTTTCTAATAGCCAGAAGATGAAAATCTGGCAGGAGACCTTAAGGCTCTATAAGTTAGCAGTGCTATAAGAAGGAAAAGTCTGGGTCCTGCATCTCTCCATGGAAGACCATCCACCAAACACACACAGATCAATTTCATGGGCCAGTACTAGATTTGTGTCATATTAAGCAACTCAGATTTGAGGGTGGGTAGTTAGGCAGTTCACCTCCCTGGAATGATACATCCTAGTAGTTGAAGGCCTGATTTTGGCCTTAATTGCCTTCATGATCACTCCAAATTCCTTCCTACTACTCTCTGAACCAGTTCATTTATAAAAGATTTTTCAAGAATGTGGAATCCTGAGAGCGACAGAAGTCAGACACTATAGATATCTTTTCTCAGGAGAATTTTTGGCCCCTTTGCCAATTTGACTGCTATGTCTTTCCTAACAAACTCACTCTTTCTTCAAAACCTATGGGAGCTTGAATTCATACAACCTCTGAAGCTGAACACATCATCAATTACTTGGCAGAAGTAAAGGAAATTCTGTCTGAAAGATTGTACTTTAAATTCCAAAAATTACTCCACTTAAAGCTCTGTAATATAAGCTATTACAGTAACACAGACATATACAGAGAAACACAATGTCATAAATAAATGTCAACAAAAATATGAAACTATGATATCAGGTTCACAAAGAATTTTGGCATTATCAGACAGGTGCCTAATATTTTTAAATAAATAAAATGATGGCAATGATAAATTACATCAGTTTTCAACAAATATTTCCCTCTCACCCCCGCACCATCTTCTTAAGAGGAGTATGCCTATTTATCTCTATTCCATTAATTCTGGACTTGATGATGTGAGTTGCTTTGGCAATACAAAGTGGGTTGAAGTGACAGTGTGCCAGTTTCAAACCTAGGTCAGGAGGCATTGTGTGTTTGCACGCACACTTTAGGGGCAATTTATATTTCTGCCATAATGAAAATATGCCCTAGGTTGCCAGGGCCCCTTCAGCCTGTGTCCCAGAATGAGGCACATGGGAAGAGATGAATTTGACTCACAATGTGAAGTGGAGCTTCCTCTAGCCACACAAAGACATCATATTGGCTAGCAAATGTATTGTTCACTTCATTGCTCTTTAAATGTGTTATATGCTATACATGCTATTTTATATGTATAATGGGTGGTGATGGTTATGATAATGATGAGGATGATAAAAGCAAATATCCTCATTTTTGTTAACAGCTAAATTATCCATATGCCTTCCTTAGGGCATAGAATGGGAGACATTTTAGGCTGATTTTCTGAAGAAATTAATCTATCAGGGTCAACAGCTATGTAATCAAAAAGGGTGAGAGAAATCCTTTATTTCTGTGTGTTAGTGTCCAAGGAAAGGTGAAGGTTACTACGATTATATCAGCATGAGCTCTGAATTTAGGAGTGAAAATCTCCTATTCCTTACATAGGACTATTTTAGCTAGTATGATTTTGGAGTGTAGAGTTGAAAAACAATGTAAATAAAGAGATTTGTGGCACTCCTGCATTAGTGTTCTGAGAATGAAAAAGTAAGTATACTTCCAATGCTTGCTTAAGATAAATAGAATTTGTGTAAACACATGTATTCCTAAGTATAGGTTAGTGTATATCTGGACTTTTGTTGTCTCTGAGCTAAGCTACTGTAATATAGCTGAAAATGTTTACTATTTCCTCCCTTAAACAGTCTCAGCTGAGTCTGGTTAGAAACTGCAGAATCAGGGTTACAGTCTAAAAAAAGAATTCTTCTGGAACACTTTCAGTAAAAGGAGGACATTTGATGACCGAATTTTTGCCTACACTGCATTTCTGAGTAGTGGCTTTTCCCTGAAAGTGAAAGTCAGCCAAACTCTAATTGCACTGTGCCATTCACCCTGGAGGGCATTGAGTGGCTGGTTCTTATTTCTTCCCATGCCAGTCCTCTTACTCTAATCTTAAAAAGTTTGTCTTTCTCTATTCAAAAACCAATTTTCTTAACTCAATAAAGAGATAATCATGATTCTAAGACTGATTTGGAATATCTAGGAAATAAATGACAGAAGTGGATTTATTCTATAGGATTCTGACCACAAAATGCATGTCATATATTTAACTTTGTACTTGGCATCAATATGTTTAGAGATACTTAACTTTTTGATAACAAAACTTAATGAAGATTATGTGATAATAACTAATGTATAGGATAATTCTCAAATCAGTAGGAAAGACTATTATTGACTCCCATTGATTTACACATGGTATGGCCTTGGAGACATAATTATTTGTTATATATATATGTATGCTTTCCCACCAATTCGATATAATTATAAACATAGATCAATATTTTTTTTTCACTGACATTTCAAATTATATCTGTAGTACTAGTTTACATCAGCTCTCACCGATTATAAAATAGAAACTAATCTGGAAATATTTGCCTTTCTTACACTAAGTGGGATTGAAGAGATTAACAAATATTAAACAGGGTAAGTAGGGTAAAGAAAGGGTCTAAGATGAAATAGTAGAAGTTAGCCCAAAAGATAAGAAGTCAATCACATGGGCAGGTCCAGATACTGTGGAATTTGAAGTTTCTGCAATTTGAGGATATCCCTTTAAGGAAAATAACACAAGATTATGAAAATATAGGAAATTGAATATATATTTAAGATAAGAATATAAATAACAACACTTTTGTATACTCTTGGAAATACAAATTCTTTTCTCCCAGAAACTTCAAGAAATTTGCCAACAATGCTTATATAGACAGGTTTCATTTTGGCAAATTTACTTCCTCTCTCTACCTAGAACACTCTACAACTTCCAGAAAATCCCAATGTATTCAAGGGTCCATGCAATTGAAGGGTGCTGATGATGCTGAAGCATCATTTACTTCCTGGGGAATCCACCTCTGATCAGTAGAATGTCTAAACACATTTTGTTTCCCAAGTGATGCCTCGTAGGGATATGAGAAAAAAGTTACATTGCATCATTTTGTACAGTTGCTCTATAACTAAAACTGACAGTATCTGTATTGTGTCTATATTCAATTCTAACTTAAAAGACACATAACCCGTAAACTTATTATAGTGCCAAGCAATAAAAAGCAAAATTCATTTACACTTGTCTCAAAAATTCTTGTCAAGAAAGTTTGGTTATTAAAAATTTCAAAAGGATTTGATGACCACTCTGACTCATTCATAGTATCATTCCCAGAATCATCATAGACCTCAAGATTGTCTGTCACATATTTTCACTGTCTTTATGAGCTTTGTGTGTGTGTGTGTGTGTGCATGTGCATATGTGTGTGCAACTCCTGCCAAGGACTCTGATTTTTATACCCTTAAGATTATCACAAATTCTCTGTTAGTGTTTTCACAATCTCAGAAATGTGGTATATTTGGTAATAATAACGTCAGCAGACAGTGACACAGTGGTAATTGAATGCCAACTCATATTCTTTAGTTGTATTTACTTATTTGATGTTTACAATGACCCTATGAGGAAAATTCTATTGTTATATACATTGCATTAGGCCATTCTTGCATTGCTATGAAGAAATACCTGAGACTGACTGGGTAATTTATTTTAAAAAGAAAAGTTTAATTGGCTCATGGTTCTGCAGGCTGTACAGGAAACATAGCAACATCGCAGCCATCTACTTCTGAGGAGGTCCCAGGAAGCTTCCAATCATGGCAGAAAGCTAAGAGGAAGCAGGCATGTCACCTGGTGAAAGTAGAAGCAAGAGAGCAATGGGAGACCTGCTACACACTTTTAAACAACCAGATATCACGAGAACTCACTCATTATCATGAGGACATGATCTCCAAACCAAGTGGATAGTGCTAAACCATTCATGAGAAATCTTCCCTCATGATCCAATCACCTCCCACCAGACCCCACCTCCAACACTGAATATTACATTTCAGTATGAGATTTGGGCAGTGACACACATCCAAACTATATCATTACACCCTGGAACCTCCAAAATCTCATGTCTATCAGAGGAACCCACCCTCAATATTTCAACGTAGGTTCTATTTTCTGTGTCGACCAGCTGAGAAATAGAGAAAGAGTACAAAGAGAGGAATTTTACAGCTGGGCCACCAGGAGTGACATCACATATCGGTAGGACTGTGATGCCCACCTGAGCCTGAAACCAGCAAGTGTTTTATTAAGGGTTTCAAAACGGGAGGGGGTGTAAGAACAGGGAGTAGATCACATGCTTCAAAGGGCAAAAAGCAGGACTACTAATAAGGGTCCAACAAAGATCACAAGGCAAGAGGCAAAAGCAGAACTACTGATAAGGGTCTATGCTCAGTGGTGCACGTATCGTCTTGATAAACATCTTAAACAACAGAAAACAGGGTTCAAGAGCAGAGAACTGATCTGACCACTAATTTACCAGGGTGGGGTTTTTCCCCACCCTAGTAAGCCTGAGGGTACTGCATGAGACCAGGGTGTATCTCAGTCCTTATCTCAACTGCATAAGACACATTCCCAGAGTGGCCATTTATAGACCTCCCCCAAGGAATGCATTCCTTTCCCAGTGTATTAATATTAATATTCCTTGCTAGGAAAAGAATTTAGCGATATCTCTCCTACTTGCACGTCCATTTATAGGCTCTCTGCAAGAAGAAAAATATGGCTCTTTTTACCCGAACCCACAGGCAGTCAGACTTTATGGTTGTCTTCCCCTGTTTCCTAAAAATTGCTGTTATTCTGTTCTTTTTCAAGGTGCACTGATTTCACATTGTTCAAACACACATGTTTTACAATCAATTTGTACAGTTAACATAATTATCACTGTGGTCCTGAGGTGACATACATCCTCAGCTTATGAAGATAACAGAATTAAGAGATTAAAGTAAAGACAGTCATAAGAAATTATAAAAGTATTATTTGGGAACTGATAAATGTCCATGAAATCTTCACAATTTATGTTCCTCTGCCACAACTCCAGCCAGTCCCTCCAATGGGGTCCCTGACTTCCCACAACTCATGTCTGTCTCACATTTGAAAATACTATTATGTCTTCACAAGAATCTTCCAAAGCCTTAAATTATTCCAACATTAACTCAAAAGTCTACAGTCTGAAGTCTCATCTGAGACAAGGCAAGATATTTCTACCTATGAGCCTGTAAAATCAAAAATAAGTTAGTTACTTCCAAGGTACAATGAAGGTACAAGCATTGGATAAACATTCTCATTCCAAAAGGAAGAAATCACACAAAAGAAAAGGGCTTGTATTAGTCTGTTCTCACACTGCTAATAAAGACATACCCAAGACTCGGTAATTTGTAAAGGAAAGAGGACTCACAATTCCTCATGGCTGGGAAGGCCTCACAATCATGGCAGAAGACAAAGGAAGAGCAAAAGGACATCTTACATGGTGGTGGGCAAAGAGAGCTTGTGCAGGGGAACTCCTATTTATAAAAACATCAGATCTTGTGAGACTTATTCACTACCAGGAGGATAGTATGAGGGAAGCCACCCTTATGGTTCAATTATCTCCACCTGGCCCCACCTTTGACCTGTGGGGTTTATTACAATTCAAGGTTAGATTTGGGTGGGAACACAGCCAAACCAAATCAGGCTACAGGCCTCAGTCAAGTACTAAACTTAACAGGGTAGTCATTAAATCTTTTTATTTTATTTTATTTTTTTAGATGGAATTTCACTCTTGTTGCTCAGGCAATGGCGTGATCTCAGTTCACCACAACCTCCACCTTTGGGGTTCAAGCGATTTTCCTGCCTCAGCCTCCCGAGTAGCTGGGATTACAGGCATGTGCCACTATGCCCAGCTAATTTTGTATTTTTTTAGTAGAGACAGGGTTTCTTCATGTTGGTCAGGTTGGTCTTGAACTCCCAACCTCAGGTGATCCACCAGCCTCAATCTCCCAAAGCACTGCAATTACAAGCATGAGCCACCGTACCTGGCTGTCATTAAATCTTAAAGCTCCAAAGTAATCTCCTTTGACTCCATATCTCACATCCAGGGCACATTGTTGCAATGGGTGGACTCTGAAGGCCTTGGAGAGCTCTGCCCTTGTGGTTTTGCAGGGTTCAGTTCCAGATGATGTACTCAGGTTGTTGAGTGCCTGTGGCTTTTCTAAGTTGAAGATACAGGCTGCTGGTAGGTCTACCGTTCTGGGATCTGGAGGATAGTGGACCTCTTTTCACATCTCCACTAGGCAGTGCCCCTGTGGAGACTTTGTGTAGGGGTTTTGACCCCATGATTCCTCTCTGTACTGCCCTACTATAGGTTCTTTGTGAGAGTTCTTCCCCTGCAGAAGGCTTCTGCCTGGACACCCAGGCTTTTCCATACATCCTCTGAAATCTATGTGGAGGCTCCCAAGCCTCATTTGCTCTTGCACTCTGTGCACATGCAGGCATAACACCACATGGAAGCCACCAAAGATTATGGTTTGCACCCTCTGAAGCTGCTGCTCAAGCAGTGCCTGGAATCCTTGGTGATACAGCTGGAGCTGGAGTGGGTAGGATCCAGAGAGCCATGTCCCAAGGTTGCACAGTGCAGTGGGGACCTGTGCCTGACAAACAAAACAATTCTGTCCTCCTAGGCCTCTGGACCTATGATGGGAGGGGCTGCCTCTTATGTCTCTGACATATCTTCAAGGGCTTTTCCCCATTGTGTTGGCTATTAGCACTTTCCTCCATTTTAGTTATGCTAATTTCTCTAGCAAGTGGTTGCTCAGCGGCCCACTTGAATTCTTTTTCTGAAAATGGGCTTTTCTTTTCTACCACATAGTCAGGGTGCAAATATTCCAAACTTTTATACTCTGCTTCCCCTTTAAATATAATTTCCAGCTTTAGGTCATTTCTTTCACCCACATCTGAACATAGGCTGTCAGAAGCAGCCAGATTACATCTTGAACATTTTGCTGTTTAGAACTTTCTTATGCCAGATACCCCAAATTATGATTCTCAAGTTCAAAGTTTTACAGTTCCCCAAAGCATGGGTACAATGTAGCCAAGTTCTTTGCTAATGGATAACATGTGTGACCTTTGCTGCAGCTCCCAATAAGTTCATCATTTCCATCTGAGACCTCCTTAGTCTGGACTTCATTATCCATATCAGTATCAGCATTTTGATCACAACCATTTAACTAGTCTCTAAGAAACCCCAAACTTTCTTTCATTCTACTGTCTTTTAATGAGCTCTCTAAATTATTTCAACCTATGCTGTTACCCAATTCCAAAGATGATTCCACACTTTCAGGAATCTTTATAATGATGTCACACTCCTGGTACTAATTTTCTACATTAGATCATTCCTGCACTGCTATGAAAAAATACCTGAGACTCGGTAACTTATATTTTTTAAAGTTTTAATTGGCTCATGGTTTTGCAAGCTCTATGGGAAGAGTAGCAGCATCTGGTTCCGGGGAGGCCTCAGGAAGCTTTCAACCATGGCAAAAGGAAAGGGAGAGTAGACATGTCACATGAAAAAAGCAGGAGCAAGAGAGTGAGGAGACACTTCCAAACTCATTCTACAAGGCCAGTATTACACTGATACCCAAAACTGGACAAAAAAAAAAAAAGAAGAAGAAAAGAAAACTAGAGGCCAATCACATATAGAAATATTTATGCAAAAATACTCAACAAAATACTAGCATACCAAATTAAACAATACATTAGAAAGATCATTCATCATGACCAAGTAGGATTTATCCCAGAGCATTTGATAAAATTCAACATCGCTGCATGATCAGAAGCTTCAAAAAATGGAGATAGACAAAACACACCTCAACATAATAAAAGCCATATAGATCAGACCCACAGTCAGTATCATACAGAATAGAGAAAAACCGAAAGCCTTTCCTCTAAATCTGGAATACAGCAAGGACAGCCACTATTACCACTGTTATTCAACATAGTACCTGAAGTCCTAGCTTGAGCCATCAGACAAGAGAAAGATATACAGGGCATCCAAACTGGAAAGGAAGAAGTCAAATTATCCTTGTTTACAGATGATATGATGTTATATTTGCAAAAAAACTAAAGACTTCACAAGAATATTATTAGAACTGATAAATATAGTAAAGTTGCAGGATACACAATCAACATACAAACATCATTAGCATTTCTACATGCCATCAGTGAACAATATAAAAAATAAATTTAAAAAGTAACCTCATTTACAATAGCCAGACATAAGATTAAATAACTAGGAATTTAAAAAAAGAAGTGAACGATCCATATAATAAAAACTATAAAGCACCGATGAAAGAAATTGAAGAGGACACCACAAAATGGAAAAATATTCCATGTGCATGGATTGGAAGAATCAATATTATTAAAATGTACATACTATTCAAAGAAATCTACAGATTCAATGCAATATCTATCAAAATACCAATGACATTCTCCACAGAAATAGAAAACAGAATCTTAAAATTTATATGGAACCACAAAAGACACAGAATAGTCAAAGCAAAGTATACTTAGTACACAAAGTATACCTTGTACACAAAGTATACAAAGCTTCTGCTAAGCAAAAATAATGAAACTGGAGGAATCACATTACCTAACTTCAAATTATACTATAGAGATATAGTAACCAATACAGCATGGTACTGGCATAATACAGAGACATAGATCAATGGAACAGAATAGAAAACCCAGAAACAAATCCACACACCTTCAGTGAACTCATTTTTGACAAATGTACTATGGACATACACTGGAGAACATATAGTCTCTTCAATAAATGGCGCTGGGAAAACTGGATATCTATATGCAGAACAATGAAACTAGACCTCTATCTCTCACCATGTACAAAAATCAAATCAAAATGTATTAAAGACTTAAATCTATGACCTCAAACTACGAAACTACTATAAGAAAACATCAGGGTAATCTCCAGAACATTGGTCTGGGAAAAAATTTCTTCAGCAATATCCCAGGAGCACAGGCAACCAAAACAAATATGGACAAATGGAATCACAACAAGCTAAAAAACTTCTGCAAAGCAAAGGATACAATCGAGAAAGTGAAGAGATAACCCACAGAATGAGATAAAATATTTGCAAACTACACATCTGACAAGGGATTAATAACCAGAATATATTAGGAGCTTAAATAACTCTACAGGAATAAAATGTAATAACCTAATAAAAAATGGACAAAAAATTTAATAGACATTTCTCAAAAGAAGACACATAAATGGCAAAAAGGCATACAAAAAGGTGCCCAAAAATTGATCTTCAAAGAAATGCGAATCAAACCTACAATGAGATATCATCTCACTGCAGTCAAAATGGCTTAAATCCAAAAGGCAGGCAATTACAATTGCTAGCAAAGATGTGAAGAAAAGGAAACCTTTGTACACTGTTGGTGGGAATATAAACTAGTACAATCTCTGTGGTGAACAGTTTGGAGGTTCCTCAAAAAACTAGAAATTTAGTTTACATGTGATTCCGCAATCTCATTGCTGGGTATGTACCCCAAAGAAAGGAAATCATTATATCAAAGAGATACCTATGTTTTTTGCAGCCCAGTTTACAATAGCTATGATTTGGAAGCAATCTAAATGTCCATCAAGAAGTGGATGGATTAAAAAAGTGGCAAATACCCACAATGGAGTACTACTTAGTGATAACAAAAGAATGAGATCCAGTCATTTTCAGCAACATGAATGGGACTGGCAATCATTACATTAAGTGAAATAAGCCAGGCACAGAAAGACAAATATCACATGTTCTCACTCATTTGTGGTATCTAATAATCAAGACAGTTGAACTCATGGACAGAGAGAGTAAAAAGGATGGTTACCAGAGCATGGTAAGGGTAGTGGGGAGTTGTGTGGTGAAGTGTGAATGGTTAATGGGTCCAAAAATAATTGTAAATAATGAATAATACCTACTATTTGATAGCACAACAGAGTGACTATGGTGAATAAAAACTTAACTGTACATTTTAAAATGACTTAGAGTATAATTGAATTGCTTGAAACTCAAAGGATAAATGCTTGAGGAGATGGATACACCATTCTCCATGATGTGCTTATTTCACATTGCATGCCTATATCAAAATATCTCATATACCCCATAAATATATATACCTACTATGTACCCATGAAAATTAAAAATTAAAATTTACCAGAAATTTGTATTCAAGAGTAGTTATCAGAGTATTTTCCATGAATCTCCTTGAAGAAAAA
Source organism: Mandrillus leucophaeus (assembly GCF_000951045.1). Classification (NCBI taxonomy): domain Eukaryota; kingdom Metazoa; phylum Chordata; class Mammalia; order Primates; family Cercopithecidae; genus Mandrillus; species Mandrillus leucophaeus. Next base: position 2,101,078 of record NW_012105464.1, read on the forward strand.
GCAATTTTGGACTCTGGTTGAATGCAAATACTTCTACATTATAATTAATGTAAAACAATAACTGTCTATGGATGACAATGTCCTTAAAATTGCCACAGTTAAAAATATAATGCGAATTCATTATAATAATGATGTAAATAAAAAGAAAATTTACTTAGTTTTGTGGCATATAACATTTTAACATAATAACCAAAAGTATCATTTTTTTTTTTTTTTGAGACGGAGTCTCGCTCTGCTGCCCAGGCTGGAGTGCAGTGGCTGGATCTCAGCTCACTGCAAGCTCCGCCTCCCGGGTTTACGCCATTCTCCTGCCTCAGCCTCCCGAGTAGCTGGGACTACAGGCGCCCGCCACCTCGCCTGGCTAATTTTTTGTATTTTTGTTTTTAGTAGAGACGGGGTTTCACCATGTTAGCCAGGATAGTCTCGATCTCCTGACCTCGTGATCCACCCGTCTCGGCAAGTATCATTTTTTATACTGATAGATTTCTAGGAATGATTAAATATCATTTAATCATTGATTATAATTAAATAATGATTATACATTAATTATACTGATACATTAGATTTTTAGGAATCTTATGAAATTTTGGGGAAACTCATATCAATAATATAGTCATAAATATAACTTAAGTTTTAGTATTTCTTATTTGACAATGCTTCTCATCTAAAAACCCAGATCCAATAGATGTAACAGAGAGAATAGGGAGAATAGAAAAGCCTCACAGAAATCCAGGAAGAAGGACCAGTGAGTCAGGGAATAATCCCCATTCAGGAAAAGAGCCAGAAAGAAGAGACTACCAGTCCAAAGAGTCAGGGAATAATGTCAATACAGAACAAGGGCCCAGGTAGAAAAACTTCCAGCCCAGGACATGTTTTTCTAGGGAATCCTAGGACTCTAACCAGGTTTCAGAGAGCACATACTTACCTTAAGAATCAAAATGTGACTTTGCCAGCTTCAACGGTCATTGTTCTGGAACAATAGTTCAGAAGACTGTCTCACCAATTGATCCCCAATCCATCAGAAGTGAAGACTTCATGCTTCCAAGGCATGCACTTAGGGTTCTGGGTGGAAGTCTGAACAATTCAATGATGAATCTGACCCTATCTGAATCATGCCACCATTAATGGTAAAGAAAACAAAAAGGACTCAATAATTCTTGCTAAAGCACTGTAAAAAAAGACCCTTAAAAAGGCCTGAAAATAAATTTAGGACCATTGTAATAAGTATAGGGACCAATCCAACAGAGTTTTGCAGTGGGGTAGAGAGATTGGGCTCAACTACAAATACAGCATGAGCGAGTGGGAATTCATAGCCAAGGAGCAGTGTGGGGGTCAGTGAATGAAAAATTTTTTAAAGGAAACCTTTTGTTTTTTGTTTTTGTTTTTGTTTTTGTTTTTTTCCTAGACGGCTGACTAGGGAAACCAGATGTCAGTTCTCCTTAGAAGCAAGCTCAAAGTTGCCAGTGAATGGACAAATTCTGAAGAGAGCCAGGACCTGTTGGAATGCCCATAGAAAGAAGCTGCAGTACAGAAAAGAAAAGCAGCGAGAGGCTGGCAGAAATTGACCAAGTATAGATGCGAGTGCTTTTCCGGTCCCATTACCTCTCTGACAATCTGCTGACTGCTAAACTGTTGGAAAGCCCCTCTTCCTTTGTGACTCAGTGCAACACTTTGGGTAGCAATTTGAGGACATCCCAAGGAAGTCCAGGTGAACTGCTTTCACAGGTGTGACTGTACTTCTCTCAGACCTGAACTGAGATGGTGGGCACCATACTGGTTGTGCACCCAATATGGGTCACTGCCCTACCTAGGGATTATCCACCCTTGAGCCATCACATCACCTGATCTCTCACATACATAGCCGAGAACCTACTCTGACTTTGGCAAGGAAGTCCCAGGGGAGCTGTAAGAACCCTGGAGATATAGCCCTTGGCATGGGACACCCCTAAGGCATGGGGGAGTGCTGCTCACCAAAGCAGCCCTTGGTGCAAAACAAATGTGGGTGTGGCACCAACCACTGAAGCGGGCACCATTTATACCCAGGAGTGGATGTGGAGAGGGAGTTACCTCCTGCATTCCCATACACTGTTGCAGGTGCAGCAGTGGTTCTTCCCACTGGGGGACAGACAGCTAGTGCAACTCAAAAAAAGTGTTTCGTGCCACTTGCAGTGACTCCACCTCAGCTGAATGTGAATGTGTGCCCACTCAGGCTTTCATGAAGGGTGAGGCCCAACTCCCCATCCCTACACAAAATGACAGTGCCCCAGCAACAGGGTACATACCACAGAGTTGCCTGACCTGGCCTGGGAAAAAAAATGGCTGTGCTCCAAGCCGTATTTTAGTGGTAGCCATCAGAAAAGCTTGTCAGTAGCCCACAGCCTCACTGAGGCTGGGAACCAAATGATGAAGTCTTTATAAACTGAAGGTCATGAGCCCTGAAACAGGGGCACAATAAGGAAGTGGATAATATTCCTGCTGGTTCAGAATGGCGAGCCGGTGCACCTCCTCCCAAGACCTCAGTGCAGTTCATCACAATCTCTTCCTGTAACCCACATCAGGGCAGGTGCATCCACTAATCACCAGCCTACCTGTAGGCTATTACCTTTAATCAACATATACTTGACTGCAGCCTGAAATGCACCACCAAATAAAAAACCTTCAACAAGAAGAACTTAATGCTAGTCCACAAGATAAAACTCCTGATTCTTCCACACCATCGACCCTTCCAGAGATACTGTGTTGGCCCTTATGTTCAATATACTGCTACAACGAGCAGCAGAAAGCCATCACACAAAATATATCCACAACTAAGGAATTCATACAAAGCATTGGACCATGGAAAACACCCTGAAATTGTGCTAAACAATCATAAACAACATACACCTAGTCATATTTTTAAGGAAAAAAGAATAAAATAATTTTAAAAGCCCCATCTGAATGATAGCAAATATCGAAATAAGAAGCGACAGCTTCTTCAAGTGAGAAGGAATCAATGCTGAAATTCAGCAATACAAAAAGTCAGTGATTCACACTGTTAAAGGTTCACATTAGCTCTCCAGCAAAGAATCTTAACCACGTCGAAATGTCTGATATAACAGACTACAATTCAAAATATGGATTGCAAGGAAACTCAACAAGATGCAAGAGAAATTTTTAAATTAAATATAAAGAAAAGAAAAAGAATCCAGGATATGAACAATGAGACAGCTACATTAAGGAAAAACCAAATAGAATTTTTGGAAATGTAAAATATTTACCACAGAAAATTTAAAATACAGTTGGAAGTTTTAACAACAGATTAGACCAAGGATATGAACACTGAGATAGCTATATTAAGGAAAAACCAAATAGAATGATTTTTTTTTCTTTTTGAAGTGGAGTCTCACTCTGTCTCTAGGCTGGAACGCAGTGGCGCAATTTTGGCTCACTGCAACCTCTGACTCCCAGTTTCAAGTGATTCTCTTGCCTCAGCCTCCCAAGTAGGTGGGACTACAGGTGTGCACCACCACGCCCAGTTAATTCTTTGTATTTTTAGTAGAGACAGAGTTTCACCATGTTGGCCAGGATGGTCTTGATCTCTTGACCTTGTGATCTGCCCACTTTGGCCTTCCAAAGTGCTGGGATTACAGGCTTGAGCCACTGTGCCTGGCCCAAATAGAATTTTTAAAAAATGAACTGAGTCTTATTGAAACATGCAATTGTGTAAAGCAACTGAATCAATGATTTATTGGCACTCCTGAGAAGGAAAAACAAAAGTAAGAAACTTGGAAAACACATTTAAGGAAATAACTCAGGAAAATTTCCCAAATCTTGCTAGAGGGATTGTCATACAGATACAAGAAATTCAGAGAACTCTTACAAGATACTATACAAGACAACCATCCCCAAGACATATAGTCACCTGACTATCTAAGGTCAAAGGAAATGAAAAAAAATCTTAAAGGTGGCCAGAGAAAAGGGCCAAATTAATTATAAAGGGAATCTCATCAAATTAGCAACAAACTTCTCAGAAGAAACCTTATAAGCAAGAAGAGATACGGGCCTACTTTTGCCATCTTAAAAAAAAAAAATCCAGCCAATAATTTTATATAGAGCCAAACTTAGCTTCATAAAGAAACGAAAAAAATATCTAGCCATGATAAGCAAACACTAAATGGTTTCATCACAAACAGACCAGCCTGCAAAAAAATAGTCAAAGAAGTTGTAAATATGGGAACAAACAAAAACAACAACAACAAAAGGTATTTACTATCTTAAAAGCACATGCAAGTACAAGCCTCACAGACCTTATAAAGCAATTACACAATTGAGACTGCAAATAAACTAGTTAACAACACTATGACAGTAAAAAACCTCACATATCAATATTACTTTGAATGTAAATGACCTAAATCCTCCATTTAATAGAAATAGAGTGGCACATTAGATTTTTAAAAAATGACCCAACTTTCTGCTGCCTTCAAGAGACCCATCTCACATGACACCATTGTTCACAAGAGACAATCTCACATGGTGTAATGACACCCACAGGTTCAAAGTAAAGGGATGGAAAAATATCTGTCATGCAAATATAAAACAGAAAAGAGCAGAAATTGCTATTCTTGTATCAGACAAAAGTGATTTTAAACCAACAACAGTAAAAAAAATGACAAAGAGGCATTATACAGTGATAAATGGGTCAATTCAAGAATAAGAATTAACTGTACTGAACATATATGCATGCAACATTGGAGCACCAACATTTATAAAACAAATATTACTAGATCTAGGGAAAAAGAGATATATGGACAGGCATTAATACTGGGGGAATTTAACACTCCACTGACAACATTAGAGAGGTCATTGTGGCAGAAAGCTCACAAAGATCCCTGGGCTTACATTCGTTTGTTGACAAAATGGATGTAATAATTATTCCACCCAACAACCACAGAATATGTATTCTTTGCATCCTAGCATGGAACATATTGTAAGACTGACTTCATGTTTGGTCATAAAACAAGTCTCAATAAATTTTAAAAAAATAAAATCATATCAAGCATTTTTTCAGACCACAGTGGAAAAAATTAGAAAACAATACAAAGAGTAAACCAATATTAGATATCAATACAAAGGTCTTGAACCCACACAAATACACAGAAACTAACCAACTTGATTCTGGATTCTTGATTCTTGATTTTGGATAAACAACAAAATGAAGGCAAAATCCAAAAATTATTTGAAACAAATGAAAAGAGACACAACACACCAAAACATCTGTGATACAGCAAAAGCACTGTTTTTTTTCTTTTTCTTTTTTTATTTGAGATGGTGTCTCAATCTGTCACCCAGGCTGGAGTGCAGTGGCACGATATCAGCTCACTGAAACCTCCACCTCCTGGTTTCAAGTGATTCTCCTGCCTCAGCCTCCTGAGTAGCTGGAGTTACAGGCATGTGCCACCATGCCCAGCTAATTTTTGTATTTTGGGTAGAGGCGAGGTTTCACCATGTTGGCTAGGCTGGTTGTGAACTCCTGACCTCATGTGATCTGCCCCCCTTGGCCTAAAAGCACTGTTAATAGAAAAGTTCATAGCACTAAATGCCTACATCAAGTAGATAGATTGCAAATTAAAAACCTAACATCATGCCTAAAGAAACTAGAAAAATAAGAACAAACCAAAACCAAAGATAATAAAAGAAAAGAAGTGAATAATACCAGAGTGGAACTAAATGAACCTGAGATTAAAAAGTCATACATAGAATTAACAAAACAAAAAGTTGGTTAGTGGAAAGGAAAACAAGATTGACAGACCACTAGCTAGATCAAGCAAGCAAGAAAGAGAGAAGATCCAAATAAGCACAATCTGAAGTGACAAAAGTGACAACAGCTACCATAGATGTATAAAAGATTTTCAGAGACTACTATAAACATCTTTATGCTAACAAACTAGAAAACCTAGATAAGATTAATAAATTCCTGGAAACATGCAACTTCCCAAGATTGAACCAGGAGGCAACTGAAGTGCTGGAAAGACCAAAAAATGAGTTACAAAATTAAGTCAGTAATAAATAATCTACCAACCAAAAAAGTCAAGGAAAAATGGATTTACAGCTGAATTCTACAAGACATACAAAGAAGAGCTGGTACCAATCCTACTATAACTATTCCAAAAAGTCAAAGAGGAGAGATTCCACTGTAACTCATTCTACAAACCAGTATATCTTGATAACGAAATCTGGCAAGGACAAAACAAAAAAGAAAACTACAAGCCAATATCTCTGATGAACATAGACACAAAAATCCTCAGTGAAATGCTAGCAATCTTAATCCAGCAGCACATCAAAAAGATAATTCACCACAATCAAGTGGGCTTTATTACTGGGATACAATGATGGTTCAACATACAGAAGATAATAAATGTGATTCACCACATAAATAGAATTAAAAACAAAAATCATATGATCATGTGAATAGATGCAGAAAAAGTATTCAATAAAATCCAACATCCCTTTATGATAAAAACTCACAACAAATTAGGCATTGAAGGAACATACCTGAAAATAATAAGTGATCTATGACAAACCCACAGCCAACATACTGAATGAGCAAAACTTGTAATCATGCCTGCTAAGAACTGGAACAAGATTCCACTCTCACACCTTTATTAAACATGGTACTGGAAGGCCTAGCCAGAACAAGCAGGCAAGAAAAAGAAATAGAAGGCATGTCAACAGGAAAAGAGGAAGTCACTTTATCTCCCCTCACTGATGGCAAAATCCTACACCTAGAAAACCCTACAGATTCCTTCAAAATACACTTAGACCTGATAAATGACTTCAGTAAAGTTTGAGGATTTCAAATCAATATACACAACTAGTAGAATTTCTACATGTCAGTAAAGTTCAAGTTGAGAACCCAATCAAGAATGCAATATCATTTACAACAAAGCACCTACAAATACATTTAGCCAGGGAGTTGAACAATCTCTACAAGAAGAACCAAAAGCACTACTGAAAAGAAATCTTGAATGACACAAACAAATGGAAAAACATTCCTCGCTCGTGAATTGGAAAGATCAATATAGCTAAAATAATCATTCAGCTCAAAGCAATCTACAGATTCATGCAACTCCCATCAAATTACCAATGCCATTCTTCACATAATTCTAAAAAATAATTCTCAATATGAAACCAAAAAAGAGCCCAAAGAGCCAAAGCAATCCGAAGCAAAAACAATAAAGTCAGAGACATCTTATTACCTGACTTCAAACTATACTATGAGGCTATAGTAACCAAAATCGAATGGTACAGGTACAAAAACAAATACATAGATACATAAAACAGAATAAAGAACCCAGAAATAAAGCCACACACCCACAGCCAACTGATCTTTGACAAAATCCACAAAAACGTACAGTAAGGAAAGGAAACCCTTTTCAAAAAATGGTGCTGGGATAACTAGCTAGCTATATACAGAAGGAAGAAACTGGACCTCTACCTTTCACCATATACAAAAATTAACTCAAGATGGACGAAAGACATAAATATGAGACCACAAACTAAAAATCCTAGAAGAAAGCCTAGGAAAATTCTCGTGGACATTAGTTTAAGCAAATAATTTATGACTAAGACCCCAAATGCAAATGCAACAAAAATAAAATTTAAGAAATGGGACCCACTTAAACTAAAGAGCTCTGCACAGAAAAAGAAACAATGAACAGAATAATAGATAACCTATAGAATAGGAGGAAATATTTGCAAACTATCTGACATAGGAATAATGCCTAGAATACATGAAGAACTTAAACAAATAAATGCAACAATAAATAACCACATTAAAAAGTGGGCAAAGGACATGGACACTTTTATTTATTTATTTATTT
>NW_012105464.1:2110011-2131714 GCF_000951045.1 Mandrillus leucophaeus
AAAAAAAAAAAAAAAAAAAGAAAATGTGGTACCTAAAGAAAATGTGGTACATAAATGCAGTACTATGCAGCCATAACAATAACAAAATCATGTTCTTTGCAGCAACATGGATGCAACTGGAGGCCATTATCTTGAGAGAAATAACACAGAAACGCAAAAATAAAATACCACATGTACTAAGTTATAAATGGGATCTAAATAATGGATACACATGAACACAAAGGTGGAAATAATAGACACTGGGACTCCAAAGTTGGGAAGAAGAGAGTGGGTAAAGGGTTGAAAAACTACCTAGAGGGTACTAAGTTCACTACTTAGGTGGTGGGTTCAGTAGAAGCCTAAACCCTACTATTATGCAATATACCTTCACATGTACTCCCTGAATCAAATATAATAAGCAAAAAAGAAAAAAAAGGAAACATCAGGGGTAAAAGATATACTGGCTAAACTGATCTAACAGGATCCCTGCTGAAGACAGGCCAGAGTGGTAAAACATCACTCGGGGGACAGTGGAGAAAGATGAACCTGATCAGATATCAAGGATGATCAGATATCAACAATAGGGGTTCTTGACTTAGCAGGAATCACCCTTAAAAGTGAATTTTACAGGGAAGTGCTCAGGTGGGCTTAGCAGAAGTTTCAGAAGTCTGACCAAAGCTTGGCCAATCAAATAAATTTTGTCAGTACAAGAAGTTCATTGTGGGATGATGCCTGAGAAAGATACAATGGCAGAGGGAACAGGATTGGGTGGAGAGGGGCTTAGTTCAAAATTCAGATCTGACAGTCTCAGCCTACCCAGAGAGGAACTGAAGAGCTAGATTGCTTGTTAGAGTACCCATGCATTGGGCAGAAGTGCCAGGCCTTAGTAACCCCATGTTGCACAGTCATTGACTGAAGACTGTCCAAGAAGAGCATGACATCAGCTGGAAAACTGTAGTAGATCTTGAAGGTCGTGCAGCTGGACGCTGTCAGCCAATTGTACCCCTTGAAGCTGAAGAGTGAGTTTTGTTTTGAAATGAGATCTAAACTGCACATATCCCTGGCTTCCATAACTGTGCATTCAACTTTGTATTCATAGTTTTTCTTTTAACTGTACAAGTGTGATAATTTTTTTTGTGGTGCTTCATTATATACTCAACAACCACTTCTATATAGACAAACATCTGGACACCCAGGATGCTCAACTGTTCAGAAGAGCCAATTTAGTACAAATGGAGCAGGAATCACTGTAGAACTTGGCCAGATTCTGTGTCACATTTCAGTTTCATTTTGATAAAAAATGAAGTGTGAATTCCCTGGCAAAGAGTACTATCTTTTATTCTTATTTCTATATTTTCTTTATTTTTGTGAGACAGTCTCACTCTATCAGCCAGGCTGGAGTGCAGTGGCAGGACCTCGGCTCACTGCAATCTTTGCCTCATGGGTTCAAGCTATTCGCATGCCTCAGCCTCCCAAGGAGCTGGAATTACAAGCATGTGCCACCATGCTTGGCTAATTTTTGTATTTTTAGTAGAGATGGGGTTTTGCTATGTTGTCCAGGCTTGCCTTGAACTCCTGGCCTCAAGTGATCTGCCCACCTCGGCCTTGCAAAGTGTTGGGATTACAGGTGTGAGCCACTTTGTCCAGCTATTTATATATTTTCATTGTCATCTCACCCCACACACACAAAATTCAGAGTCTAGCGTAGCACCTGCTGCCAAGGAGGATCACAGTAAATGTATGTAATAGAATGACTAATTATCCAGAGGTTTACCTTTTCCCCCGCACTTCATGTCAATATATAGAGCTTTTGTATCACTTGATTTGCTGATGGATCTGGCTCTGGTTTTGAAATCAATTAATTTGTCTATTTTTTATGAAAGAAAGAATACAGTTCCTATTGGTAAAGGATAATACAAATAAAACAAAATTGAGAAGAAGAAATGTTACCTTAATAAAAAAAAATAGATTGAATGACCATTTTCTGGGATTTGCCTCACCAGTGACATCTCCAGAAAGATAACCTGCTTTTCAGCACAACACAGCAAAAGCTGGGAGCAAGATGTCTTACAGATGGATGGAACTAAGTATTTGTGTGTCAAGAAAAGCTAGAAGGAAGGAGGGAAGGAAGGAAGGGAGGAAGGAAAAGAAGGAAGGAGGGAAAAAAGGAGGGAAGGAAGGAATGAGGGAAGGAAGGAAGGAAGGGAGGGAGGGAGGGAGGGAGGGGAAAATAATTGTTCACAAAAATATGAGGGCTGGGAAGCCCGCATGTGTAAATTTAATAACTACTTTCACTTGTCAGTCAATTGAGGGTAACTTTATGATTGTGAGAAGCTCGTTTGCAGAATCTGGACACCTAAACAAACCAGGAAGTTCCAGTTGGTAGCTAGAATGAAACATGAATGTCAGAAACCCTTAGCACTTGCAAAGGAAGTACCTGTCCTTTGCAAGCTTTGGAAAAGAGAGGAAATGCTCACTGTCAGTCTGTAGCATGCCCTGGTGGTAACCCAAAGGGTAAGTCTGGCAAGTCAGAAGGCTGAAAGTAAACGTAGAAAGGTGAATAAGAACCAGTTCTTTTATAGGACGTGACTTCATTTGCAAAGCCTTTCACTGATAGATGCCTTTCAGTGCTAGGCGCCAAGCCTCTTAACTCCTGACTTTCGGAAGCTCTCTGGGAGAGCTGCAAATGTAGAAGTTAAAAACAAAGCAGCATGGGGGATTCCTGGAAGGCTCTTTTGTACAACTGATTATGATGTTCTTCTGGATAATTTACTTGTTTCAAGAGCATAATTAATGGAATTATTATTCATAATTAAGAAGTGCCCAGAGAGCAAAGAACGCAAACAATGTTCTGACTGGCTGTCAGTAATTTTCAGGCTCACACTAATAATGCTCAGGAAATTAAAAGGCTCTGGCATTTTCCTTCAATAGTAGTTAGAAATGTCAGTTCTTAATAGCAATTTAATGCTGTGGGCAGTGCATATCCTGTAGATTATGTCACCTCGAAGCGCCATTCCTCATGGCATCCCTCGCAGAGTACTTTTGTAAATGGTATCTGCCTCTTCTTTTGCTCCTCCTCATGTCTTCCTGTAATCACCTGTGCTGGTGGTCCCTTAAGGTGATACACTATGTTGGAGGAACTGAGTTCTATTAGCTACCAGCTTGGCCTCTAATGAAATGTTTTATAAAGCCCGTCAACTAAGTTTTCATGGCATAGCCTCTCTTCTTGTAGTGGTGTGGGAAATGGCTTAGCAGTCTTTTTGAGTTTTTCCATCATTATTTTGTTTTATTTGCTACAACTAAGCACGACACTGTCGTGCTCACCAGCACAGTGTTGCAACTACAGTATGCTCTAGAAAGACCCCAATCAGAGTGAAGACTATTTGTACACGCAGTTGCCTCTCCAGCCTAGTTGGTTTGTTGTTGTTGTTGTCGTTGTTGTTGTCGTTTTCAGAATAGAGCAATCAAAAAGCCTGGGCTTCCCTGTACGAGCGTCCAAACAAATTAAACTGAAATGGGAGAAAGGCAGGTAACAGACCTCAAACACAACTTGCAGTTTGCTTCTCCATTTGTGTGTGTATGCTAGATTTTCCAAAAAGTGTGTGGCCTGGGGTGCTGGGTAAGATGTTTGAGTTGTTTGTGAATCTGGGAGCAGGAAAGGGAGGAGGTGGAAAGCACATTGGTGTTGACCAGTTCAAAGCAAGTTACGTGCAAAAAGCTAAATGTGGCAATTTGGGCCACAGGCAGAGCTAGCCCAAACTCTCTGCAAAGCTCACAAAAAAATTATTATATTTGGTTCTGCCTCAGAGCACCTAAATCTATAGCAGAACTGTATAGTTTCATCTCAAAATGGGTCACTTTTGCTCATGCCAAGCTAAACACAGAATGGAAAGGGATACAGGTTGAGCTAGTCCGTTCCTGTCAGGGCTTTGACCAGAAGTTGAAGTGTGGTGCATGGCCCAGCATCCCCTAGGAACTTATTAGAAATGCAGAATTTCCATCCCATACCAGATCCATTGAATCAGAATCTACAAGTTAACAAAATAAGGAGGAGATTTGTATAGATGTTACAGTTTAGAAATCCTTTGTTTAGGGCACTTGAAGTTATCTCTGTAGTTTAAATGGGATGAAGAGACATATTTGGCTTCAAATAATCAATCTATTTAGTATGTTAGGACTAGACTTTCTTTTCAGAAAGACTTGATTCCCAAACTTTTGAAAAGAAAGATTGAGATATACCATGGGAATGACAAGAGTCACATTTTTCCGGCGCTGGGGAATAATTTTAGCGAGCAGTGGTCTATTTTCAGAGAAAACTTTATATTATTAGCCCCGAAGTTACATGAAATATTATAAATGATAGGATTCTATTTCTGTTTTTTTGAGACAGCAAACAGACAAATTCAGGGGTGTTATTCACTTTCTGTCCCAGGATTCTGAAAATTATTTTTATCAAATTAAGGAGAAATAATCTGTAACATAAAGCAGGTTTCCTTTCTAAAAATGAGAGTATGGTTTGTGGGGTTCCATTGGGGGAAACACAAACTCTCCAGGGGTCAAATGTTAAGGAAATGAGCTACTGTGACTTTAGAAAGAAGAGGACTTGATGATTCCAAGTCTTGGGTCCTGGAATTAGATAATTTTCTCTAAATATCTGTTTGGGCTAGTTTTTGATCTCAGAGCCACAGGTGGCCTCTTTGCCCAGAGTCCTCTCTGCACAGTAGGGGCCCATTCCTTCCTGCCACTGAGAAGAAAGTCACAGCTGGCTACAGGAGGAGTGAAATACAAAGAGATTCGAAGAATAGATAAATCTTCCATGCAGAATTCCAAATTATTTATGTAGACACTCCATCCTCAAAGAGGTAGAATGTAACTTCCTATTTCTTAAGTGTGGCTTGCCCCTATTGACTTCCTTTGAAGAGTACAGTATGGGAAGGGGGACAAAAGGGTAACTTTACAGTGAAGAATCCTGACAGATATTACTTCAATCAAGTGATCCAAATTAACTTTAACAATATGATCTAGCAATCACACTACTGGGCATATAACCAAAAGAAATGAAGTCAGCATGTAAAAAAGATATCTGCACTCCCATGTTTATTGCAGCATTGTTCACAATAGCCAAGATATAGAATAAGACTAGGTGTCCATCAATAGATGAACAGATAAAGAAAATGTGGTACATATATTTACAATGGAATACTCTTCAGCCTTAAAAAAGAAGGAATCCTGTCATTCTTGACAACACAGGACATTAAAGGCCAGGTACAGAAAGGTAAATGTTGTATGATTTCACTTACGTATGGAATCGAACGAAGTTGAACTCACAGAAGTAAAGGGTAGATGGTGGTTACTAGGGGCTGGGGTGGAGCAGATTTTGAGATGTTAGTCAAAGTACACAAAATTTCACTTACACAGGAGGCATAGGTTCAAGAGTTCCTTTGTGAAACATGGGGACTGTAGTTGATAACAATGCATTGTATTCTTGAAAATCACTAAGAGGGATCTTAAATGTTCTCACCACAAAATATAGTAAGTATGTGAGGTAATGTATGTGTGACTTAGTTATTTCACAATGTATGCATATTTTAAAATATCATATTATACACAATAAATACATACAATAAAAGAAACAAGGGAAACATAGTAACATCAATAATCATAACAGTTGTTGATCTGATGTGATAAAAATGAAAATTTACCTTTGTGATTTTCCTCTCCCAAACCCATAATTCCAGTCTAATTGTGAGGCAAACAAAACACATTGATATGGTTTAGATTTGTGTCCCCGCCCAAATCTCATGTCAAATTGTAATCCCCAATGTTGGAGGAGGGGCCTGGTAGGAAGTGATTAGATCATGGGAGCAGATTTGCTCTTGTTGTTTTCATGATAATAAAGGAGTTCTCATGAGATCTTGTTGTTTAAAAGTTTGTAGCACCTCCCCTTTCACTCTCTTCCTCCTGCTCCAGACACGCCTTGCTTCCCCTTCACCTGCTGCCATGACTGTATGTTTCCTGAGTCCTCCCCAGCCACGTTCCCCATACAGCCTTTGGAACTGTGAGCCCATTAAACCTCCCTTCTTTATAAATTACCCAGTCTCAGTAGTTCTTTATAGCAATGAGAAAATGGATTGAAACCTACATGTTCCAATTGAGAGGCACATGATATTGGTAATTGTATGAAACACTGGTATGGAAAAAGACATTAGACAAAGAACACTAAAAATGCAAAATAAAAAAACAATTACAAAATGGACAGAAATATTAACAAATACTTCAACAGGCTTTACATATTCGCACTGTTATCTACCACACCGCTCTTTACAGTTTCATAGAAAGGTATACAGTTCAGAATCAGAATATTTATGTATTCATTTTTTGTTGGTTGGCTGGCTTATGTTGGCTTACTTTTTAAGGAGAAAGCATCCACAAGTCTTTCAGGTCTTTTCTGCTGTGTAGGAATCAGACATCTAATGTCACCAGTGAATTCAGTTGGCATCAAACCATTCAAAAGATTAGGAATCACACATTGGTTGAGGGTAGAAGGTTCTAATATAGTCCTCTCTGTGCATCTGATTATTGAATAAAATATACATAGACTGTCACTTAGTGCATGACCAAGTCAGTTGAATAACCACTGTAGCTACTTTATGAGGCACATCCCAATTTTAACATAACCACTGACTGAAGGATACCTGTGTTTTTTTCACATTTCATCTTTCACGTGAGACCAGAATAGTATACCCATTCTAAGCACTGGAAAGTATCTTATTTTGGAAACTCTTATGAGAAAACTGTCTTTATATTATAGAAAAAGTAATAAATTTTAATTTAGAAAACAGAAATAACCTTCCAAGGTTTGGGGTTTATGTTCCTTGATCTCTATATGCATTAATTCATCTTATATATTTTAGATTCTCCCTCCCCAAGTATGTATTTGTGTTTCTACATAAAATGGCCCTAATCAGAATGTTCTGTATTTATGAAAAAAATGGCTTTTAAATAGTAATTATGTTTATTTGACAGAAAAGAATGTAATAAAAATAGTTTATTTTTAGCAATTTCAATTAGTTTCCTAAGATAAACAATTGAATAATGTTTACAAGTTAACACCTTTACAATGGAATTAATCCTGCTACAATAAATGAGACATCTAGCCAACGAATATGTTTTTTGTTTTCTTTAATATTCAGGTGTCACATATTGTGTTTATATTTATACTCTTTGTTTGCTTAACAATAGTAAAATAACATCTTCAATTACTCACATTGTGTATCTCAGAGGCATATGTCACTGACATAGTTTTTCAAGAGATAGAATATAATGGTTTACAAATAAAATCAAGTTTCTTTGTAACCTGAGGCATCTCATGCTGAAAATCAGCAGCAAAGTAATATTGCTGAAAAAAAAATATGTCTTACACCAAAATTATGATTCCCATTATTCTTATACGGTAGGTGAAACATGTTTGGGGTGGAGAAAAATAAGACTAAAAATTATTAATTAATCCCACCAAATTGAGGTGACCACAAAGGAATCAAACTTTATTTATGAACCCAGTTTGAGGTGGAGATATGGGTACAATAGTAATATCTGAATAAGGAAAAGTGTAGACAGGTTACCCTATTCATAAAACTTTACAGAAGACTTTAGGAAGGCAATGCAGAGATTTTTCATTTATTAATGAAGTCTGATTGTCCTACTAAAATATATATTTCCTTCTAAAGTGCTAGCAATGTTCAACGTATGGGGTAAGTTCACTCTGCCCTGTCTTTGTAAATAAAATTTTATAAAAACAAATACAGATGATTGTTTCACATAATGTTCATGATTACTTTTTCACTATAATGCAGAGTTAGTTGAATAGTTGCAACAGAGTCCCCATGGCATGCTAAGCCTGAGATATTACCTACCCCCTTTTAATAAAAGGCTACTGTGCCCTGCTGTAAAGTGACAAATGATTACTTATATCTAAAGATATACAGAACATAAAATGTACTTCATTTATTATAGAATATCACAGATAATAACACTATATTTTAACCAAGAATGCTGAAAACAAACAGGTTGTTGAACATTTTTTAAAAAGCCCTTAAATCTCTAAACTCTGAAATATTAATTATCATGTATAACATCATGCTTACAACTGAAATTAAATCCCCCACACAACTAACTGTTGTTTAAGGGGAAGTAGTCAGAAAAAAACAAATAATGTGATCTGTAAAATATTTTCTTATGTTCATATGTGCTCTGGACAATTGTAGTTTAAGGGATACTATTAAATTTAAGACATTTTAAACACAAAGAGTAGTATCAGCACCTTGACCCGTGAAACTCTGTGACTGTATATTGGCAGTGCCAATTGTAAAATAACTCCACAGAGAACTTTAAGAGCACAAATGTTGTTTCATGATATTAAAACTGAACATTACCCAATGCTAATATATTGTCAAGCAACTTTTTGATGATAATCAGGATTACTTCACCTATCTCTGGGCCTCAGATCGCTCAGATCGAAAGTGAAGATGGCTGCTGTGAATGCCCAAATGAAAACTGGCACTAAACACCAACAACCATCAGGTTGAGAGCTAAATCAAGTATGCAATCTCTTTCACAATAGCCACAAAATAAATAAAATACCTAGAAAAAAAAACTAACCAGGAGATTAATTATCTCTATGATGAGAATTACAAAACATTGCTCAAAAAAATCAGATTGACAGAAATGGAATAATATTCCATGCTTATGAATAGGATAATCAATATTTTTAAATGGCCATACTGCCCAAAGAAATTTACAGATTCAGTGCTGTTTCTATAAAACTACTAACGACATTCTACACAGAATTAGAAATAAAATGTTTTAAAATTCATATGGAACCAGAAAAGAGTTTGAATAGACAAGAAATCCTAAGCAAAATGAACAAAATTAGAGGCATTACATTACCCCACCTCAAACTATACCACAAGGCTACAGTAACCAAAAAAGCATGGTACTGGTACAAAAACAGACAACTGGATGAATGGAACAGAATAAAGAGCCCAGAAATAACACTGCACACCTACAACCATCTGATCTTCAACAAAGTCGACAATAACAAGCAACAGGGAAAGAACTCCCTATTCAATAAGTGGTGCTGTGATAATTGACTAGCCATATATAGAAGATTGAAACTGGACCCCTTACTTACAACATATACAGAAATCAAATCAACATGGGCTAAATACTTAATTATAAAACCTAAAGCTGTAAAATCCCTGTAAGATAATCTATGAAATACCATTCTGGACATAAGACCTGGCAAAGATTTCATGATGAAGATGCCAAAAGCAATTTCAAGGAAAACAAAAATTGATAAATGGGAATTAATTAAAGAAACTATCAATAGAGTAAACAGATAACTGACAGAAAGGGAGAAAATATGTGCAAACTACCATCCAACAAATATCTAATATCAAGAATCTATTTTGAAACAGAAACGAATTTGCAAGCAAAAAACACACAACCCCATTAAAATGTGGGCAAAGGACATTAACAGACATTTTTCAAAGGAAGACATACATGTGGCCAACATGCATATGATAAAATGTCCAACATCACTACTCTTAGAGGAATGTGAATCAAAACCACAATGATATACTATCTCACACTAGTCAGAATGGCTATTACTAAAAAGTAAAAAAATAAGAGATGTTGCTGATGTTGTGGAGAAAAGGCAATACTTATACATTCCTGGTGGAAATCAAATTAGCTCAGCCACTGTGGAAAGCATTTTACTAATTTCTCAAAGAACTTAATACAGAATTACAATTTGTCTCTGATATCCCATCATTGAGTATATACACAAAGAAATATAATTTGTTTTTACTATAAAGACCTTTGTACACATATGTTTATTGCAGCACTATTCACAACAGCAAAGACAAGGAATCAACATATATGTCCATCAATGGTAGATTGGGTACAGAAAATGTGGTACATATACACCATGGAATGCTATGCAGTCATTAAAAAAGAATGACATTGTATCCTCCACAACAACATGGATAGAGCTGGAGGCCATTATCCTGAGCAAACTAACACAGGAACAGAAAACCAAATACTACTTATTCTCACTTTCAAGTGGGACTAAACATTGAGCACATATGGACACAAAGAAGGGATAAACAGACACCAGAATCTACTTGAAGGTAGACGGTAGGAAGAAGGTGAGGGTCAAAAAACTATCAGGTACTTTGGGAGACCAAGGCGGGTGGATCACGAGGTCAGGAGATCGAAACCATCCTGGCTGACACGGTGAAACTCCATCTCTACTAAAAATACAAAAAATTAGCCAGGCATGGTGGCGGGTGCCTGTAGTCCCAGCTACCCTGGAGACTAAGGCAAGAGAATGGCGTGAACCCGGGAGGTGGAGCTTGCAGTGAGCCGAGATAGCGCCACTACACTCCAGCCTGAGCGACAGAGCAAGACTCCATCTCAAAACAAAACAAACAAAACAACAATAACAAAAAACAAAACAACAACAACAACAACAAAAAACAACTATCAGGTACTCTCCTGACTACCTGGTGATGAAATAATCTGTACGCCAAACCCCCATAACTGGCAATTTACCTACATAACAAACCTGCACATACACTCCTGAACCTAAAATAAAAATGAAACAAACAAGGAATCAATAAAAAAAAGTGAAGACATCGGATAGCATTTTATCTATGGTTTGTCTTTTAGTCATGACTTTTTGTGATTTTATTATTTTTCATTCACCACCAGTGTTTCTTATGTTTAGCAATTCTATCATATAATCACACTGCTGTGTTCAAAGGCAACATTATGGACTACTTTTGTAAGAGAGAATTTCAGTCTTTTTTTTTTCCATTCAAAGGGAATAATGGGAATCTTGAACTAACTGCTGACACTATGTCTTATTTTTAAATGCAAAGCAGCTGGATACATTATTTAATATACTAGGACTATGACTAGCATTATTTAAAAATTATAATGTATCCCTTAAACAAAATGGGACTATTTTTTTTTCTTGCTGATTTCTTTGAGTTCCTTGTAGATTCTAGATACTAGTCCTTTGTTGGATGGGTAGTTTGCAAATATTTTCTCCCATTCTGTAGGTTGTCTGTTTATTCTAATTATTATTTCTTTTGTTGTGCAAAAGCTTTTTCACTTATCCAGGTCCCATTTACTTATTTTTGTTTTTGTTGCATTTGCTTTTGAGGTTTTATTCATTAATTCTTTGCCGAGGCCAATGTCCAGAAGAGTTGAACAGCTTCTCCTAAGTTATCTTCTAGAATTTTTATGGTTTCAGGTCTGAGATTTAGGTCTTTGATCCATCTTGAGTTGATTTTTGTGTAAGGTGAGAGACAGGGATGCAGTTTTACTCTTCTACATGTGGCTTGCCAGTTTTCCTAGCACCGTTTATTGAATAAGGTACCCTTTCCCCAGTTTGTGTTTTCTTATGGTTTGCCAAAGGCCAGTTGACTGTAAGTATTTGGCTTTATTTCTGGGTTCTCAATTTTGTTCCATTGGTCTAAATGTCTATTTTTGTACCATTGCCATGTTGTTATGTAACTATATCCTTGTATTATAACTTGAAGTCTGGTAATCTGATGCATCCAGATTTGTTTTTGCAATTCGTTCTTTTTGCTTAGGATTGCTTTGGCTATTTGGGCTGCATTTTGGTTCCATGTTTTAGGATTGGATTGGTTCCCAATTTTAGGATTGTTTTTTCTAGTTCTGTGAAAAATGATTTTGATATTTTGGTGAAAATTGCACTGAGTCTCTAGATTGCTTTGGGAAGTATGGCCATTTTCACATTATTAATACTTCCCATACATGACCATGGGATGTGTTTCCTTTGTGTCATTTATGGTTACTTAATAAAAAATATATTGTAATTACCATTTTTACTAAAATTTAAGAAATAAAACATAAAACAGGTAAGCAAAACAATCAATTAAAAAGTATAATGTTTTCTTATAATGCATAAGAAAACATATCAAAAAACAATCATACATGCTACAGAATGGCAATGAAGAGAACAAATCTTTTCTATTGCTACATTCTACCTCAGCCTTCAAAATTATCCCCTTAAACTTTGTTCAAAATAAGTTAGCCTCTGGCCTCATAGGATAGAAATGAGGCCAGTGTAGTTCTCTAGATTTTCAGTATAGTAGTGTGCGGTGGATATCCCTTGCTGGGTTTCCCTAATTTCCCTGCAGACCTACTAACCCCATTTTATTCTTTTCCCTAAAAGGCCAGGAAGACTTAACATTTATGATGCTTTTTATTGTTCAAAAAATGAACATATGAACTCTTAAGTAAAAATAGTTTTTAAAAGGCTATGAAGAGTCAGATGGTAAAATTTAAAGAAACGTTAATCCTTGCTTACACTTTTCATTTCTGGTGGTTCAATAAATATGTACCATTTGCCACGTAGTTAAATAATGGTGATACTTTAAACCAAAATTACAGAAGGAATGTTATTACTAAAATTCCATTGCAGATATAAATTCTATAGAGAAATGGCTATGGAAAACTCTTGTGACAGGTGATAAACAGATAATAGTGAGTTAATACTTTCTAAGTAGAAAATTGCCTACCCCCACAACCATTACTCTCTTTCATGCTTTGGTCCAAAATATCATTAATGAGAAGTAAACATTTCCATTTCGTACTTAAGAATAACTCAGACACTCTTACAAGACCTAATGCAACACATCGATAAATAATTGAAGTCAAGATATTTCCTAAGAGTAGGTCTAAATAAGAGCACAGTAGGAAAGCAAGACTGTACTTGAATGAGAGGGCCATGAGTTGTGAAAGACATTGGATAGGAATATCACAGACTTCAGCACACAGAGCATTTATTTTTCTATTCCAGAATTTTGTTTAGGATTGCCTGGCTACCAAGAGAAGCTGAGGATATTTCTCAGGTGGATAAAATTAAAAATTGTGACAAAATTTCCCATGAAATTTTCCCCTCAAAACACCAACCCAAATGTAAAAGACTTGTGGTTCATCAGGGCAATGACAATTGGTGGAAAGAGGTATGACTTAAATCCTAAGGAAAGAAAACATTAGGAAGGTTGACTTCCCTATTTCTGTAACTCAAATCTGTATTTCTTCCTTTTTTCTTGACTCATCCCTTTTCCCTGAATATGCAACTCCCAACTTTTCAAGGGAAACCATTCAAAGGTTATCTTAAGGTTTAAAAAATGTTAGCTGGCAAAAATCCTGTCTTTTTCCAAGTTTGTTGATGAATTAGGTAAAGCAATGACTCAGGGAGTACAGATGCAAGGGTCAAGAAATTGAATAAAACTTTTCTATAAGTGGTACTTAAAATATGTGAGCTCACCTATGTAAACACGTATTGCATGTAATAAAATGTGGAGTCCATTCTGCCAGCAGGCCAAAGCGGGCAAAATCTCTTCCTTTCAAATAAGCTGAATGCTCATCTTGTGAGACCTTTTCTCCTTAAAGGGCATAATTCATGTTTACTAAAGAAAGTCACCATGAAAAGTTATACATGATTAACTTTGGGCCAGATGGCCTACAGGGATATTCCTTCCATCCCTTGAGGTTTTAAAAATATCTCAATGGTAGTATGTGTTGTGGGGGCCCCAAAAAGGCAGAACCTGAGTCAAGTATTTTCTTTGGATATTATTCCCTGGAAACTCATGAGGGGATAGGGAAGTAAGACAAGGAAGGGAGGAAGCCATACATAGTACATTATAAGGTAATTTCTACTTCAAGCAATTGGAGCTGAGCCCCATTAGGGACTTATGGCCTGCCCATTATTGATTGAAAACTGCTTCTTGAGGTACTGACTCTCTTGGCCACTTTGTCCTGCCAACTACAGAGACTGAGCTAGCTCCAGACAAAGCCTTCAGGCAGAGAGTAGCAAGTGCTTGCAGTAAGTGGCCTTTAGTGTGCTAAGGTGAATGCTAAGTGTAGAAGGGCATGGCACCAACAGCATCAGTTAAGGATCCCAGACCAAAGGTAGTTGAGAGCACAAAATTTCCATTTTTCACCGGGGCCAATCCTGAGTGCCATGATAGGAATCTTTGAAAGCCTATGTTCTTCTGCAAGGCCATTCAGCATGCCAATTAGGTCTCCCTGTGGCGAGTATCACATGGAATGGAGACAGAGGTCAAGTATTCTCTTTGGCTGAATGTCCTGACATTTCTACACTGTATGACAGGCACATACCTATTTAGAAAATGTGCTACTTGTTAAGTTTCCCACTGACATCTCTTGATCTCACTGGGAATTTTCAGTTCATGGCAATTTCTGAGCTGTGCACTTAGAAGGTTATTGCTCCATATTATGGTCCACTGCTTAACACAATCTGCCAACAGCCAGAAGAATGGTTTTCTTTCCCACTGAGTCTCTCAGATGAGATACTTTCTCAACATTATTGTTATTGTCTCTGTAAGCTGATTTTCCATCAGAGCTAGAACTTTGGAGAAAACAGGTTTTAGCTTTTTTCTAAGAAATGGATCTCCGCGGTGATATTAACAAGTTCAACTCAGATTAAATGCTTTGTTCTTATTGCTGTAAATATGTTGCAGTATCTGTAAATTCATTTTCTGTGTAGTTTGAAGACTAATTTTTTGAACCACACACATTTTTACAATAAGTTTACTGATATTTCAGTTGCTTAAAACATGAATTTAGTTTTAGCATTGTTTTATGAATAAGGAACAGTTAATTATTATGCCATGACAGGAGCACTAATCCTTTATCATTTGCAAATCTTATAAAAGACTAAACTCTGGTGATAATTTTTGCTTATTTGTGTAATTTTAAGACTTTTTAATTGTGTCAGTAAGTATTACCTATTAAAATAAAATATCTCCCACTGCCACTTCCCGCTTGGATTTTCTAAGAATAAGCATATTTTATTGCACAACTATAGGTAGTTATCAACTTCACATAAAAAAACAGACACATAAAAATATTAAATAAATTGTTCAAGGTCACAAAGTTTCTCAACTGTAAAAAGGGGATGATAGTAAAATTTCATAAGTCTGTCAACAACGTTAATGAGTTAGTATTTATGAAGCACTGGTAGAGTAAGATCTCTATAATTTTTTATTCAATAACAAATTTCTAACTGGAACAGATTTGTCCTTCCTTCCTTCCTTCCTTCCTTCCTTCCTTCCTTCCTGCCCTCCTTCCTTCACTTTTTCTTTTGTTTTGTTCCTCATATTCATTAGAAACAAAAGGAACTACCAATTCTTCCACAAAAATGTTGTATAAGCTAAATAATATTCAATTTTATATAAGCTGTATGCTTTGTGACATCATTAAAACCTCTCTTGGTAACAATTTTGAGGTATTGGATGATGTGTTAAATTGAATTGTCAACATTGCCTTTATCCACATAGGAAGTCATATGAACTGGAGCATTCTAGACTGTGATTTACATTTTCTACCTTTAAACGCAGCCAGGTGCTTTAATGTAAAATAAATGACCTTAAGTTAGTACCATTCATTTATTTCTTAGCTTTGGACATCAAAAATTTCCTTTTCCTGTTAATTTCTGCAAACCTTTAAGAACTCTGTAAAATAACTATTAAGTGAACTGGTAAGTTCACAAAGATCCCTTTTATTTCTAATATTCTAGGCTTAATGTACCTGTTAAGTTTTTGTGTTCATTTTGGTCTCTGTATTAGTCACCTCATGATGCTATAACAAAATACCATAGAGACTTAAGCAACATGGATTTATTTCTCACAGTTCTGGTGGCTAATCTAATATCAAGGTGCCTACAAGGTAGGTTTCATTCTGATGCCTCTTCTCTTGGCTTTTGCTAATAAGACCTCCTTTTTGTTCACTTGGGGAGAGAGAGAAAACTCTCTAGTGTTTCTTCTTATAATGGCACTAATACCACCATGAGGGCCTCACCCTTATGACCTTATCTAACCCTAATTATCTCCCAAAGGCCTTACCTCCAAACATCACATTAAGGGTGAGGGCTTCAACATGAATTTTGCAGGAACATAAGCATTTAGTACATAACAATCTCTTACGTGATTTATTCTGAACCCAGCTTAGAAGCCTCTTCCCCCTTTTCCCCTTTTAAAACTCAGTTCAAATTTATAACTCAATGGACTTGATAGCAGTTGCTTTATTGCGAGTATCTGTGGTCTCTTAGCCACCTGGCATCAAGTTGCTCAGTATTTATAAGGGTTCAGTAGCATGCCAGGAGCCATCTTTTTTTAAATTTTGCTAAAAATAAGAATAACTCTTCATTGTGTAGACCACAGCTTATTCTCAGAGCTCCAGGGCTCTGTTATACAACTCTCCTATTGGGCTTTGCCAGAGACTCCACACAGAATTATTCACATATCAGATATCTCTAGCATTATCAGATCTAAGTCATTTGATTCAAGTGATAGTGCAACATATAACACAAACTAGACATGCTAAAGAGCCCTCTCTCAAAATGAGCTAAACTCAAAGTAAATTCATGAGTCATCAAATACATGGATAGCAGCACTATATGAGTCATCAAATACATGGGTAGTAGGAGTCTCAAGTGCAGTATAGGCACTAAATCAACAGGTGATATATGGTCCTTTGTATTTAACATCTAGAATGCACATAATGTAGGATATGTCCATTTCACCTTCAGTTTTACTGACCCACTTATGGAATCTTTAGCTGCCACAGATTAAATGTCTTAGGTCTCAGAAAGGGAATAACCTGACAGGTGTACATTATGGAACTGAATTGGAAGATGCAAGCACCACTTATCAATTTTGGACTCCTTAAAGGAGTGAGAAAGTAAGCAAAGTGTTACTAGACTAGGAGATGGAATATAATTTGATTATTATGAAAAGCAAGGATGTTGTGGCACAATGGGGGCAGAGGAAAGTTCATCTTTCAGCCAGAGATTCCACTGAGTCATACATTGATGCTTCCTACCTAAGAGATTAGGGTAGGAATGGGCTACCTAATCTTGTTACAAGAATGGGAAATTCTTGTAACACCAGGTTAACAGGGGCAAGGCTAAATAGGGATTAAACTCCTAGGGAATGAAGCTCTAGTTCACCCTACCATTCAAAAGACCCATGTGAAACTAAATGTTTGTTTATGATGATGGAAATCAGAAGTTCTGGTAAAATAAAAAATGATGAATATCTATTACAACCTCAAGACCAGTAAAAGCAACAGTTATACAAATATTTAGAACTTTAGGAGATTTCAACTGGCAAAGATTGAATCATCACCTTTAATCTCAGGGTGCAAGTAGATTGGGGGAGTACAATTGGTTAACCCAGTTTATGTACTCCCCTACTCCCCCAGATTCTCTTGTACCTATATGCCTCTCTGTAACCACCTAAAGATTTGACCAGCTTCTTAATGAAGAGACTGATCTCTCTCTCTCTCTCTCTCTCTATATATATATATACACACACACACACATATATACACACACACACACACACATATATATACGTTTTTGAGAAGGAGTCTTGCTCTGTCGCCCAGGCTGGAGTGCAGTGGTGTGACACGATCTCGGCTCACTGCAACCTCCACCTCCCAGGTTCAAACGATTCTCCTGCCTCAGCCTCCCGAGTAGCTGGGACTACAGGCATGTGCCACCACACCCAGCTAATTTTTTTCTTATTTTTAGCAGAATCGGGGTTTCACCACGTCAGCCAGGATGGTCTCGATCTCCTGACCTCATGATCCACCCGCCTTGGCCTCCCAAACTCATCCATCATTTTAATGGACACATCTCCTAACACTTCCAGCTCTCTCTGCCTTCAAGGGTGATACTGGGCTTCCACATGGTCTGAGAGCAGTAGTCATCACAGCTCAGATACTCAAGTCCTACAACCTACAGAAGCTATTGCAAACCACACCACTTCTTGGTTTAGAAGATGTCTTGTATCATGGATGGGGGATCTAGTGGTTACCTGAAGAAGGTAAGTAACACAACCTAGAGGTTTGGGGAGATAATGTTTTGTGTTCAAGCTAGGACCAGCGTGATGCAGTAAACAAGAAGTTTCTGTTAGATAAATCCTGTTCACTTTCTTCTTTCCACATATTCTTCTGAGGTACAATGACTCCATGCAGCCTCTCAGGGAATGACCAATGTGATGAATTAAGCAGCTACCTTTTCTTATGATAAGCTTGATAGTACTATTTCTTTACATTGACTTTACTTTCCTTCTTGTATTTTTTTTCCCTCAGTTCCTTCTCTCTCTAGTCCCTTACTTTCCTGGGATTTCGCACCCACCCTCCTCAATAAAACAGATGTTAAGGTTTGCTGCAAGGTCTGTTTTGTTTTGTTTTTAATGAACTAGTACTAAGATAACGATGTTTAATAATTTTGTGCATGCATGTCGTAAGTTCTCTATATGTGAGAATCCTGAGAAGATGAGGGAAATTTCTTGTCATGAAGATGAACAGGAGGTCAATTATAAGAAAAATCACAGAGAGAAATGAGGTTATGTGAGATGCATAAAACAGAAGATGAAGAAAAGAGAAATGTGAGCAGCATGAAGAAGGGCAATTACTTACCAGAGTTAAGCTTTAAGCTTCCCTTGAGATATTTCTTAGGGGCAAGAAAGGGTAATGAATTTGGAATAATAAATGTAGAGAGTTGTTGACAGAAAGAGAACACATACAGACTCCCAGAAAAGAGCAGGCTGTCAAGAAGCTGTCTTCCTTCTTGCCTTCGTAATTTTTTTATTGATTTTTAGAATTGCATGCAGATATTGATGTCAAGACCAACACGAAACAAAAACATAAGTGTGACCTTGGCCATTTACTTACAAAGTAAACAAGAAGTGAAGACTAGAACGGAAGTCAAAGTATCTTAAAAGAATTGTGCAGGTCTTGTGGTCCTGGCTGAGCTCCCTAAAGGGATTTTCTTTATAAGTCTGTATTGATTCTGGTTCAGGGACAGCAATAGATAGACTGAACTACAAAGTATTATTTAGGGCCTAATCAAACTAAAAAGTTCTCTGGGTCAGATCACAAATATAAATGTCTGTATCTTATATATCAGTGGTTATTAAACTTCAGTATATATCCGAATTATGGGTTTATTAAAACATAGCTTGCTGGACCCCAGATTCAAGGTTTCTAATTTAGTAGTTCTGAGACAGTGTTGAGAATTTGAAATTCTAAAAAGTTTCCAGTAGATACAAATGTTGCCAGGCGACAAAAGGTTGAAGGAGTGATATATCTGAGACAAAGATATAATTTTAAGATCTATGACTACAAGGAAAAAAGTAAAAAAAAAAAATCCTGCTACTGAATATTCATAGGAGACTGTTGGAAGAACAAATTTGAAGTGTAGAGTTAGGATGGTCCCATGGAGATGGAAATTGCAGTGCTAAAAATTATTTCTCACTTAGTTTCTTTAACATGTGAAAGTTAATTTTTAAAATAGTTGTTTCATAAATAGCTAGCAGTGGCATTATTATTTTGTATGTAAATGAGTCCATTCTATAGCAATTTTTCTGCTACCTGGGCACAAATTAATTTATTCTAGAGAACTATCTGGATGAATTAACTCAGCTATCTTTTGACTGTCTTATATTCTGTAGAAGGGAAAAAGTGCTGAAGCATGTATGTACTTCTTATTTTTTTTTCTTAAGACAAATCTGATGCTGTCAAGCGTTTCTATGAATACTTGTTTTAAAAAATTCAAAAAGTCATTGAAAATTTGTTGTTTGAAATTATCAAATCAAATCAGCAATACCATAGGGTAGAGTTTGTCTTAAAATACAGGCTACAAAGGTTATGGTGTGAACAGTGCTTTTTCTACTTTGTTCAAGGAAGTTGGGTAAAAAGGGACTAGATCAGTGATTTGTGTGTCGGCTTTACATTAGAGCATTTTAATACTCAAAGATTCTAGACTCACCCAACATCAATTAATCAATTGAACTGAAGTGTGGTTTTAAAAGCTCTAGTGTGCAGCTTGGATGGAAGTCTGAGGTGGGACTTAGGCGTCAGTGTTTCTAAGGCTCCCCAGGTGATTCCTAGAAGCACACAGATTGAGAACCAGTGATCTAAAAAAAAAAAAAAAAGCCGTTCTGCCACAGATAGTGTTATACAGTCTGTTTCCAGCAGCACCAGAGTGACATTTTGCATGAAGTAAGGTAATCTTTGACCCTTTCTGGAAAGAAAATTTGCTTTCTTAAATTGAAACAGTTTCATTACACTTATTGAGACACTTGGAAATGCTGAATATTTATTTTCATATTCATAATGGCATTGGTGATAGAATAGAATCAAAGACAATAGGCATTTATTTGTCCATTTCAAAATGTAGAATAAATAGATTCAAACATTAATCTTTGCATTTTAAAAGCTGGTAGTCTTAGAGAATGGAAGGTTATGTTTGAGAGATTGGAATTTGAAAATGTTACGAGGATCTGTATTTAGGCTTGTAGAAATTCCTACAGATCAACAGATACGAGTGTAATGGAAGAAAAGTAATAAAAACAAAGAGATCGGTAGAGTCTCAGAGGAGCAGGAAGGCCCTTGAACAGCCTGTCCAGTTAGAAGTGAATGACAGTGCAGCAAATGGCCACAATTTGGGGGCACTATTTAATTGCACAGAAATGTCACTGGAGTTGTCATTAGCACCCACTGCCCAGCCCTCACTTTCAAGGCACCTTGTATTGCCTGGGCCCTGGCACTGAACAAGCATCTGCGGATGGCTTCCTTTCACATCAGCCATCACTTCGCCCAAAGACTTCCAAATAAAAGTGATTTACATTCATGCCCTCAGCCAAATTCCTTGCTACTGTTACTCTCATACTCCTATTGAAACCTGTCAGAAATATATTATTACCAGGAAGATAAAACTTAACTCATTAAACTGGAAACTGTGGTGATGAAAAAGAGTGCACAGTACCTATACTTCAAAGCCAAGTGTGGTGTATGAAGGCAACCTGAGAATCCCCTAAAACCTGGCAAAATCAAAGCACTATTCTTATTACTTACCTTTTGCAACCCCTCCACCTTCCAAAGAAAACAGATCTGAGGTAAATTATTGGTTAGATGCTATATGGGAGATTCCCTGATTGACATGATATAAATTCAAGAATCTTAATTTATGATAAAAGTTAGACTCCCCCGCAGAAAAAGAAGTACAAGGGAAGGTCAGTTTTGAGAGATCCAGGATGGAGACATGGCTGGAGCTGGTGTGGCTGGTGAGGCTGTGTAGATCAAACTGTCGTCTCCCAGGGTTGGTGATGTCGCTGGCTTCCAGAAAGGAATATTGTACCAGAAACAGAGATGTTTAAGTATATAAAGGACACAATTTCCTGGGTGTCCTATGATTTTAGACAGTGTTGAGCTTTTCCTTCTTTTTCTTCATAGCAAAGCCTGATTTCCATGAAGAACTTCATCAGCCATTCGTACTTGATGGATATTGAATCTCAAAATGTTGTTTTTCTAAAGAGTATATGCGTTTCCAAGGCTATCCTAAAATTGCAAAAGGAATGCTTCATCCATTTTAAAGCAATATAAATTGCCAGTATGCATTATGAATTAATTTTAAGAGGAGAGAAAAGTTCACAAATTATATCACTTAGGAACTTGTATGCTTTACTTTTTAAAAAGGTACATTATTGTTGTGCAAAGAAGACCCTTAACCCCGAAAGTATATGTAGAAAAGATTTTTAAAAAGATGAAAAAGAGTAAGGAAAGGATCCAGTTTCAGCTTTCTACTTAT
>NW_012105464.1:2133259-2251095 GCF_000951045.1 Mandrillus leucophaeus
AAAAAAAAAAAGATGAAAAAGAGGGCAAATAGAAGAGTAATCCATAAGAATAGGTCGGGTCAATTAAATCAATAATTAATGGAGGCTTGAAAAAAAGGCGAATGACAAAAAGTTCACCCCCGAATTGTATTTGCAATAAGTAACATAAGCAAAGAGAGAGGGTGATGTTATAAAAGGTCACAGAAAGAAAAAAATCCCTCATTGGACGCTATTTAGTTTTCCCCATTCAGTAGAATCATTTTTTAAAAGAAAATTAAAGAACAAACGTATTTGTTACAGAGAAATTCTAGGCTGTAAGTTGGTGAAGTGTTTCAAGAACAGTTCCTAGTTGAGATAATTGTTTTTATAGCTTGATTATATTCTTTTCAAATACAATCTCTTTGATGTGAAGTAAAATCTGGGCAGATAGCCTGCCTTTTTCTCTCCCAGTGTTCTAAGCCAAGCTGTCAGATTTTAAAAGTATATGCGGAAGACAGTGTGGCAATTCTTCAAGGATCTAGAACCAGAAATACTATTTGACCCAGCAATCCCATTACTGGGTATATATCCAAAGGATTATAAATCATTCTACTATAAAGACACATGCACCTGTATGTTTATTGCAGCCCTATTCACAATAGCAAAGACTTGGAACTAACCCAAATGCCCATCAATGATAGAGTGTATAAAGAAAATGTGGCACATATACACCATAGAATACTATGCAGCCATAAAAAAGGATGAGTTCATGTCCTTTGCAGATACATGGATGAAGCTGGAAACCATCATTCTCAAAAAACTAACACAGGAACAGAAAACCAAACACCACATGTTCTCACTCATAAGTGGGAGTTGAACAATGAGAACACATGGACACAGGGAGGGGAACATGACACTCTGGGGCCTGTCAGGGGGTGAGGGGCTAGGGGAGGGATGGCACTAGGAGAAATACCTAATGTAGATGATGGATTGATGAGTGCAGCAAACCACCATGGCACGTGTATACCTATGTAACAAACCTGCATGTTCTGCACATGTACCCAAGAACTTAAAGTATAATAAGAAAAGTATACATGGATTTGAAAATGTGGGAATTATTTTCAAAATGAAATTTATTTATTAAAAAATTTACCTTGTAGAGTATTAATATATAATGAGGTTATCAAAAATGTTATTAAAAAAACAAAAAGACATGAAAATTTGCCAGTAGGTTGGATATGCATACATACATCTTATATTTTCCATTTTGGAAAGAGAATAAATTATACACTATGCAGTGCCATTATAATGATATCATTAGGAAGCCTGCAATTATTATGGATTATTAATAAGATTTTTAATATTGTACTTTTAAAATGAAACTTAATTATGAGGATCTTGCGCAGGTTCACAAAACATAAATTACGAATAGTCAAATTTATTTGCTTCTTGAAAAAAATAATTAGACTAACACCATGCAGAATATATAACATATCTAGATTTCAAGAAAAATTAGAATGTCCTATTATTCTCCTAGGACAAAAAGAATAAGAAATCTGTAGCTAAATGATCATATACTTAGACGATTTTGTAACTGGCTCACTTATAACATAGACGCTGCTTAAAAATGAGTTACATGGCCAAGGTAGAAATGCCATAGGGGCATTTTCACAGGCCACTTGTCTTCATCCCTCCCCTCCTTCCTTCCTTCCTCCCTCCCTCCCTCCCTCCGTTGCTTGCTTGCTTCCTTCCTTCCTTCCTTCCTTCCTTCCTTCCTTCCTTCCTTTTTTTGATGGATCTCGCTCTCTCTCACACAGGCTGGAGTGCAATGGCACGATCTCAGCTCACTGCAACCTCTGCCTCCCAGATTCAAGTGATTCTTCCGCCTCAGCCTCCCGAGCAGCTGGAATTACAGGCACCCAAACTCATGAAAGTTTCTTGCTTCTGTGTTATAGATCACAATAATTGGTGTGATATAGACTATATTTGATGGCAGAATAGAAATACAAAAAGACCTTGGTAGTTGGAAAGATGAAATGGGTCTGGTATAGTCATTTTTAAATTTTTGTTTAATGCTACAGGGAAAGAGGTTATATTCATGACAAGAATTGTGTAAGAATTAATTATACATTTTATGCCTGTATCAAAACATTACATGTATTCCATAAATATGTACAAATATTAGGTATCCATAATAATTCAAACTTTAAAAATAAAACATAGATTTCCAAGGGAAAAATTGTATAAGAATAAAACGAACGGCCCCAAGAAGTAGTGAATTAGTTAGTTATCTTGCATTTGTTGGAGTGTCATTTGATTAAACCCAGATAATGGTTACAAAGAAAAGTCAGGGACTAACCACAGGGTTTAAATAATAGACTTCAAGATATCTTCTAACTCTGAGGGTATTCAGTGTTTCTGAAGTGCTTACCACTTATTTGGTAGATGATTATTTCTAGCCCTGTAGCCGATTCAAGCTAGCATAGAGCTTTGGCTTTTAAATACCTCCTGATTAAGCTTTTCTATCAACATATCTTGTCAGATCTTATCTTCTACTGACACTTAATACTGACCTTCTTCTTTCGTTTTTTTTTCCTTCAGCAACTAATCACTACCTAACATACTACTTATACAGTACTATTTTTAATCTTAATTATGTTTCTCCCCCACCAACAGGTAGGCTCCACATTTTTTATCTGTTTTGTTTTTTGCTGCATTCCCAGTGCTTAGAACCGTGCCTGGCACAGAGGTGACAACAAATACATGTTTGTCGAAAAAATGGAAGAAATTATAAAAGTGCATGTATTAGTCGGATTTCATTCTGCTGATAAAGACATACTCAAGACCGGGTAATGAATAAAGAAAAAGAGGTTTAATGGACTCACAGTTCCACATGGCTGGGGAAGCCTTACAAACATGGTAGAAGGCAAAAGGCATGCCATACACGGCGCAGGCAAGAGAGAAAGAGAACCAAGCAAAAGGAGCTTCTCCATCAGATCCCTTGAGACTTATTCACTACCATGAGAACAGTATGAGGGAAACTGCCCCCATGATTTAATTATCTCCCACTGGGTCCCTCCCGTAACACATGGGGATGATGGGAGCTATAATTTAAGATTTGGGTAGGAACACCGCCAAACCATGTCACTCCTCTCCAATTTTTTCAAAGTGTTTGCAAAGAATTATTTATTTTTCTTGAAGTGATAGAATTCACCAGTGCAGACCTCTGGTTAATGACTATTTTTGGTTGGATGTTTTGATTACTGCTTTAACCTTTTACTAGTAATAGTTCTATTCAATTTTTTAATTTCTTCATAATTCTGTGTTGGTAGATTGTGTGTTTCTTAGAATTTGTCCATTATATCTAAGTTATCCAACATTTCGCATAAAACAGTTAACATTATTGTGTTATAATGCTTTATATTTCTGTAATATTGATAGCTATAGTCCCACTTTTATGTCTGATCTTGGTAACTGGAGTCTAATTTTTAATCATTAGCCAATGTAACTAGAGGTTTGTTAATTTTATTGATGTTATTAAATAACAAATTTTTATTTTCACTGATTTTCTCTATTGTTTTTCTATTCTCTATTTATCTCTACTTTAATCACTATTATTTCTTTTCTTATGCTAGCTTTTCATTCAGATTTCTTTGCTTTTACTAATTCTTTATGGTGTAAGATTAGTTATTGTTTTGAGACCTTTCTTCTATTATGTGTTTATAGCTACATCTTTTCCTACTGGTTTCATTGCATCTCATATTTTTATTGTATGTTGTGTTTTCATTTTCATTTGCCTCAAAGTATTTTCTAACTTCTCTTACTTTTTTAATCAATTGGCTGATTAAGAGTGTGTTGTTAAATTTTCATGTATCTATAAATTTTCCAATTTTCTTTTGGGTCTTCATTTCTAGTTTGATTTTATTGTGATAAGAAAACATGTATTGTATAATTTCATACTTTCAAAATTTGTTGAAGTTAATTTTGTGTCCTAACATATGGTCTGTCCTGGATAATGTCCTATGCCTACTAAGGAAAAATTTGCATTCTATTTTGGAGCAGAGTGGTCTATATATATTAGTCATAAAAGTTTAAACCTTCAAAATTCAAAGTTTTATTTCTGATAACTATTTTTCTCTTGGGTGTCTCTTCTTTCCCTTCTGTATGGTAAATTTCTATGTTATGGTTCTCCTGACCTGTATTCTTAATCTCATAGAATGTTAGACCACATTTCCTCTTACCAAACTCATAAAATGAGGTTTGCATGGTATGGTTTAAAAATATCTGATGGGACTACTTTAGAGCAAGCATAAATTTTTCCTGAGGGTTTTCATCAATGGCAAATCATTTTTTTTTTTTTTTTGGCATGTAGCTCATTTCTCAGCATTCTGGATGCTAGAGGTTTTTCTCTGTAGCAGCTAAGTGTCATCAGTGAAGACACATGTTTTCACAAAAGTCGAGGAAAAGAACCTTTTTCCATGATGGTTGTCATGATCTTGAGGGAAAAAGGAGCCTACAGTTGAGGTGCAATTAAAACACAACTACAAGGTTCTTCTAGCTCAGTAACTGAAGCAGAAGACTTGTTCTTCTCAGAGTATCAGCTGGCATCACAGTGTCAACCATGCCATGGTATTTGCTAGGTGCATGGATGATGTGATTAGCTGTGCCCTGGCATCTGGGGAAGGGAAATAATAAAAAATATGAACAGCACGATCCTCTGAATTACAGAAGGGGATGTGTTTCATACCGTGTTTATAAATTGAAGTTGAATGAGTTATACATAATTAAACTTCAGCCTTTATAAAGAAAGGAAGTATTGGCTTTCTATCATCAGCAGATGCTTAATTAACATGCCATGATAAAGTCCCTAATGGCTATTTTTATGTATTTTTTTGATTACTTTTTACTATGGTACTTTTGCCCCATATATAGAATTGCCAACCACATGTTTTTATTTGTAGAACACAGCTGTTTTTTCAGGTAGCCCGTATTTTTTCACACTTAATACAACTAAACTAGTATTATTTTACTTAGACTTACGAGCAAAATCTACTAGACATATAAAAAGTAATAGGTCTACAAAGGATTTGGAACATGAGGGAGAAACCAGATATTTGGGAGTCAGTCTGTACTTTGCAGGTGTCTGATCTTGGTAAATTCTTCAGTCTTGGTTAATTTAGGTCCTCCTCTTTAAAATACCAGTTGCAAAATCAACCACATAGAATCTCTATGAATTTATATTAGGAAAATACACATAAAGCATACAACATCGTCCAAAAATTATGCATTTAATAAACTCAGTAATTTTTTTAAATGGTAATTCCTTAATACCACTTCTAAAATAACTGAGACATGGCCTAGAAATTTGCATTTAACAAACTTCCTGAGCAAGTCTAATTATAGATCATAAGTGATACATGTCACTCCACGGGGACAGAAATTAACAACAAAAATAATAATATGGTTCCAAGATGGCCAAATAGGAAGAGCTCCAGTCTACAGTTCCCAGCATGAGCAATGCAAAAGATGCATTTCCAACTGAGGTACCGGGATCATCTCACTGGGGCTTGTCAGAGAGTGGGTGCAGGACAGTGGGTGCAGC
Organism: Mandrillus leucophaeus; assembly: GCF_000951045.1. Classification (NCBI taxonomy): domain Eukaryota; kingdom Metazoa; phylum Chordata; class Mammalia; order Primates; family Cercopithecidae; genus Mandrillus; species Mandrillus leucophaeus. The sequence continues at coordinate 2,138,820 of NW_012105464.1, forward strand.
CCAACCAGCGTGAGCTGAAGTGGGCCAAGGCATCACCTCACCCAGGAAGTGCAAGGGGTCAGGAAACTCCCTTTCCTAGCCAAGGGAAGTTGTGACAGACGGCACCTGGAAAATTGGGTCATTCCCGCCCTAATACTGCACTCTTCCAAGGGTTTTAGCACACCAGGAGATTATGTCCCGCGCCTGGCTCGCAGGGTCCCATGCCCATGAAGCCTCGCTCATTGCTAGCACAGCAGTATGAGAGCAAACTGTAAGGCAGCAGCGAGGCCGGGGGAGGGGTGCCCGCCATTACTGAGGCTGGAGTAGGTAAACAAAATGGCAGGGAAACTCAAACTGGGTGGAGCCCACCTCATCTCAAGGAGGCCTGCCTGCCTCTGTAGATTCCACCTCTGGGGTAAGGGCATAGCCGAACAAAAGGCAGCAGAAACAAAATAAATTTCCAAAACTCCACTCAAACAATCTCACATTGCTTTGAAACATCTGGTGCTCAAACATTATTTAAACATAGGCGTTATAATGGTTAGAAAGCAATCTAACCACCCAATGGTCGTTTTAAAATTAAAGAGTATTTACAGTCAGATACGAATTCCCTTTTATGTCTGAAAAATTTATTGTAATTCTTATCCATTCATTTTTCATACTATTTCTTTTTCTCACACAGAAGTGGATTCCTCAAGACAGTTTCTTTTCTTTTTTTTGCCTACACAGGTAAATCCGAACAATCTATTGCACCACCTAGTTGTAACCTCTGTTAGGACTCAGCTTGTAAAAGTCTTATTCACAATTCTACCCCAATAGCAAAAGTGGCATATAGTGGATACTAAATAAATATTATTTGTAATAAATTATCAAATTTTATTAATTCTAAAAATTAAATCCAAGTGCTTTTTCTACTAGTCTGTTTTTGCATTGTTATAAAGGAATACCTGAGACAGGGTAATTAATAAAGAAAAAGATTTAATTGGCTCATGATTCCACAGGCTGTATAGGAAGCATGATGATAGCATATACTTGGCTTCTGGGTAGGCCTCAGGAAACTTACAATCATGGAGGAAGGCAAATGGGGAGTGAGTACTTCACATGGCCAAAGCAGGAGGAAGAGAAAGAGAGGGGAGGTGCCACACAATTTTAAAGAACCAGATCTCACAAGAACTGATTATTGTGACAACAGCACCAAGGGGGATGGTGTTAAACCATGAGAAACAGCTCCTATAATTCAATTATCTCCCACCAGACCTCACCTCTAGCACCAGAAATTACATTTCAACATAAGATTTGGGCAGAGACACAGATCCAAACCATATCATTCCACCCCTGGCACCTATCAAATCTCATGTCCTTCTCACATATCAAAATACTATCATTCCTTCCCAACAGTCCCCCAAAATCTTACCTCATTTCAGCATCAACTAAGAAGTCCACAGTCCAAAGTCTCATCTGAGACAAGGCTGGTCCCTTCCACCTATGAGCCTGGAAAATTTAAAACAAAAACAAAAACAAACAATAAAAAAACAAGTTAGTTACCTCCAAGGTTCAAAAGGTTATAGGCATTGGGTCAATACTCTTGTTTCAAAAGGGAGAAACCAGCCAAAAGAAAGGGGCTACAGGCACTATGCAAATTCAAAATCTAGCTGATCAGTCATTAAATCTTAAAGTTTCAAAGTAATCTCCTTTGACTACATGTCATACATCCAGGGTACCTTGATGCAAGTGGTGGTCTCCCAAAGCCTTGGAGAGCTCTGCTCTTGTGGCTTTCCAGAGTTCAAACCTTGAAGCTGCTGTCATGGGCTGGTGTTCAGTGTTTGTGGCTTTTCCAGGTGCAGAGTGCAAGCTGTTGATGGATCTACCATTCTGGGGTCAGGAGGATGGTGGCCCTCTTCTCACAGCTTCACTAGGCAGTGTCCTAGTGGGGACTCTGTGGAGGGGTTCCAACTCAAATTTTCCCTCTTCTCTGCCCTAGTAGAGGTTCTCAGTGAGGCCTCCACCCCTGCAGCAAGCTTCAGCCTGGACATCCAGGCTTTTCCATACATCCTCTGAAATCTAAGTGAAGGATCCCAAGCCTCAACTCTTGCATTCTGTGCACCCACAGGCTTTAAACCACATGGACGCTACCAAGGCTATGACTTGCATTCTCTGAAGGAACGGCCAGAGCTGTACCTGGGCCCCTTTTAGTCATGGCTGGAACTGGAGCACATGTGATGCAAGGAGCAGTGTCCCAAGGCTGTGCAGTGCTGCAGGGCCCTGAGTCTGGCCCAGGAAATCATTCAGTCTTCCTAGCCCTCTGGGCCTGTGATGGGAAGGGCTGGTGCAAAGGTCTCTGAAATGTCTTTGAGTCCTTCTCCTTATAATCTTACCTATTGACACTTGGCTCCTTTTTACTCTTGCAAATTTCTGCAGCCTGTTTGAATTCCTCCTCTGAAATTTGGCTCTTTTTTTCTGCCATATAGACAGGCTGCAAATTTTCTAAACTTTTATGCTCTGTTTCCCTTTTAAACATAAGCTACAGTTTTATGTCATTTCTTTGCTCATACAACATGAGATTTGGACATGGACACAGATCAAAACCATATCACTAGCATTAGGTTTATATTAAAAAGTTAGAACACTATAGATATGGCATAATATTGATACTATGAAGATAACTAGGTAGAAAAGTGTCAAGATGATCTAAATATTTTAATTACCTCTACTCCACCTGTGGACTATTATGTCAATTATAAACAATTATCCTTTGCAACTGCATTAAAAAAATCTCTTCACTTTTATCAAAGGCAGGCTTATCTGCATTAACAAATAAAATAACATAACATTAACTTTAGTTTGCTCTGCTCGTTTTACCATAAAACCCAGCTCATCATAACTTGTCAGAGGAAATATTCACTCCCATTTTTTCAAAGTTATTTTATAGTTATGTTTTCATGTTTACTGAGGAGTAATTAAAGTTTTAGATACTATAACTACATTACACATTAGAAAACATGAGTTGGGCAAATTATGAGATATACCAATATCATTATTAAATCCTTAAGGAAATTTTAGTTTTACTATCCCCCTTAAAAACTGTTGTCTTAAATTTAAAAAAATTTATTTCTTAATGATGAACAAAATTTAAATAAATTAAATGCTATTTATTTTCACCAATCGACTCAAGAATTTTCTTGTCAGTTTTTCAGACCACAGCATGTTTATTTGCTAAGTAATATGAACTCATTGGGATTGGAGTCTGAGGCTAACTTTCAAAACCTCCTTATAGGAGACAAGTTCAATCAGTCTAAAAAGCACAACGAGGCATGAAATCATTATGTTGCATTATGCAGTAATAAAATTTTTTTCTTGAAACACCTAAAAATGAATGAGCACATTTTAGAGGCATGCGAACATATATTCTACAGGGTAGGCTGAGATTAATTCAGCATGAAAAAGTTTCAAAATCCTACTGGGATGTATGTTTAGATAGTTTGGGTGTAAAGTTTATGATGACATGGAGGAATAAAGTATACTATGCAGAAGGTAACCAAAACAGAATTCCAAAAGGAAGGAGATGAGAATTAAAATTAATTACCTCTGTTGCACTCTGTCTCTCATATGAGCAGATCAATGAGATTACCATTTTATATTTAATAATCCATATTTTCAAATTGTGTTGAGTTAAAAAATTTGATTTCTTATTCTTCCTGGTTTCCTTACACTACTCTCCAGATCCTTTACTAAAGGAGCAAAAATAAGACAAAGATAATTCACTTTTGGTACTGAAGGGGGCAGAACATATACTATGGAGTGCAGTTTTAGGTCTCAAGGAGATCATGTTGGCATAGATAAAGCTCATTAAAATGAGAAGGAGGGAGAAAAATGGTGATGAGAAGTACCCATTTCAGAAAGTATTGAAAGTGAGCTCTAGTGCCTTGATTTTGTCTAATACAATGTCCTGAGTGTTGGTGTCACCAAGAGGCCCATGGAAGATGTGCAATAAGAAGTAGTAGATTCATACTGTATGTGTTGCTGATTTAAGAATAAACTAGAAATGAGGTAAATACAGCTGAGTGTGATTAGTCTACAACAGCAATTGAAAATGTGTAAATTCAAAGATAGCATGCCAAATCAGTTTCTCCATAGGACATAACACAGAGACTAATGGGATTCATTCCAACTAAAGCCTTTTGAAACATGTCTTGAAGCCAAATCTTATGTCTAAACAAGTTTTACAGTTCTATCTTTCCCTGTGGAAATATTTCCACTAAATTAAAACACAATCATGTTTGATGTTGTGTCAAGATTAAACCACAATTTTAGTCTCTTGCTGGACAGCTGTTTTTATTTCTCACACACTTATTTGAATTGGCAAGTCCAACAAACAACTGAGTTGAAGAGACCTGACTGCAAAATTCATGAGGGAGCCTTCTGAAGTTTGTTCTTCACTTTTCAGTAACAAATCAAATTGTTTTCATGGGAAAATGAGGTTTATTTAGGGCATCAAAATATGTAATAGGAGGGGTTTATATCTTGCCCCAGGGAAAATAGTCAGTTATATCAGATCACCTTATTTGTCCTTATTTCAACCTACTGTCCTGATAATAATCATTCCTCTGTAAGTTAGAATTACCTTTTACTCTCACAAAGTATTTTTCACAACATTTTAATAGAGGCATTTTAAATCATGTATTCAGGTAGCCTACAGCTTAGGAATTCATAGCATCATTAATGTTTAAAAGTCTAGCATGAGTCTCTTGATGATCCTAAATGATTTTTCTTTGGTTTTCATTCTCTTGCAAAAATAATAAAACCTGCTCAAAATAATAATTTCACCAAATATGAAAATATTAATTAAATATATAGTGAGATAAGTTATATGAAAGCATATTATATATATAAGTATGATATATTTAGTATGTATACATGTATGCACACGCTATACATATATATGAAAGCCCCACTATGTGAAAAATCCATTTCTAGGTGTCTTAAATAAAATTAAAACACATGATAAAGGCTGCCTGTTTCTCAAAGAAGTTTAAAATTTACGTCAAATGTACATAAACACTTAAATTGATAATTATGTGCAAGGGCAGTATGAATGTTAACAGTAATATATTAACAGAAGAGTTCACATGCTTTTCTCTATCTACTGTCTTTGCTTATTTCTACTGCCATGAAAATATTGGTAACAAACACCCTTTCCTTAAAGAAATGCAATGCCGTGAATATCTTGTAAGTCATTTCTCATTTTATTTAACAAGAACAAAAAAAGCAAAATAAAATAAAGGCATATTTTATTTTACATCCTAACTAATGTAAAACCTTCTCAATGACCCCATAATTTGGGTAAAAATAGGCAATCTGCTCCTTTACAGAAGTTTTAATTACTATGGCAAGTCCTAATCTTTATTTTTAAATCTCAAAACTCACAAAGGACTCTCTAAAAAGAGAGAGTCTTGCATCCTGTCAGATGACTTAGTATGTAGGTTTCTATAAACTCCTACAAGAAGTCAGCATGAATGACAAGAGAAGAAACATTTCTTGATGAAGTATGTTGATTCTAAGAAAAGCCAATCATAAAGATGACTGGGGACACAGACTTAGAGGAAAAGAGCCATTCATGAGGGAACAAGTCATTAAGACTGTTCTTATTACTTGGGCAGTTCAGGGATTGTGCATCCAAATTGGCCATCAGGTGGGTGAAGACTTGTTCACTAATTAGACCCTAATTTGTGGGGCATTGATCTGAGGAAGCATAAATGAATCATCAACAAATATTTTTGCCACACTTGTGTGCTTTATCCTCACAAAGAACAGGTAAATTTTCCCAATGTAAAATTTAATATTGTTAGAGAAGGGATGAAAAAGGAAATCAAATAGAATAATACTGCTCGATATATGTATAGTACACAACATGTAGTTACTTTTGGATGCCTTTTTTTTCCTAAATGAAAAGTTACTCTGAGAACTATCAAACTTATAAAACCAAGGTCTCTAATATACTTTTTTTCAGAGGAAAATCTAGTTTTCAATTTATTAAAGGGAAAAAAAAGTACTTGTAAGTGGAGAAGGGGATGTAATTGCTGTAAATAAATTGGGAGCTCATTGAGGGAAGGTATACTGAACTGACACTGTCCTGAGTCAACTGGTTGTAGTAAAGGCCAAGGACCAGGAAGAAGAATGTGAGGGCAGGAGGCTGTGGCTGTGTCACCTGGTGTAACCTGATCTGTCTTAACAACAACAGCAACAGCAAAAACAGTGACCAGAAGTAACCACTGAAAGTACAAATTATGGAGGGAATTCAGAATGTACCTTAATCCAATATGACTAATATCTTTATAAACATGAAAGTTTGGAGATAGAGTTGCATAGGGGGAGAAAATCATGCGAAGATAAAGTCAGAGATCAAGATGATACTTTCACATGCCATAGAATTCCAAGTATTGCCAATCAATTACCAGAAGAGAGAAGAGGATGATGGATTAGAAACTTCCTCACAGTCCTCACAACGAACCATTCTTGCCAGAACCTTCACCTCAGACTCTAGCATCCAGGATTGTGAGAAAATAAATTTTGTGGTTTAATCCACCCAGGTTGTGGAAAACTAATAGAGAGCCCTAGACTTTTTGGATCTTTAAATTAAAAAGACTTGCTCCAGTTTCCCACTCATCAAACTCAACTATAGGGTAGGATAGTTTTCCTAAAATACATTTTTATTTTTATATTTCATTTAAACTGTATTGCAAATGAGAGCATTTGTTCAACAAAGATTGATGAGCGCTTTCTAGTGACAGATTCTGTTTCAGGCAATGTTACCAAATATGGTTGGAAATAAGACGGGCAAGTGTTCACACTTTGGAGCTTACAGAATATTTGAAACAAATGAACAAATATGATAAAATAAAGTAAACTAGAAATTAGAGAGCAACAACAGAATGGGAACTATTTCTGTAATTTGTACAGAGAAATTCTTTGTGAGAAGTAGTCATTTGAGAGAACTGAGTGAAACAGGAAGTAAGAAAAGCTACTGTCTAGATGAGCAGAAGGGATAAACACATAACCTCAAGTGTATCATTATCTTGTCTTGGGGAGTGAGTGCATGGTGAGGTGATAGAAAGCGGCTATTGAAAGTATAGTTTTATAAATACTTATCTGGATGAATTAGCATACCAAGAGGTTCTTTTATTCAATTATTGTCTGTAATAGATCAGAGTGCTTGTACTAATCAGAATGAAAGTACAAGGAGGCCTAAAAAAATAAATTGCCTGAATTAAAAGAAAAAAAATGTATCATAGATAAATGATGTTATTCAGAGTATTGTCAATATTTTGTAAAATATTGGATTTCATTAGAATTTAGACAAAATAGCAGACCTCAACTAGTGAATGCGTAACTAGAAGAAATACATAAAATCCAGAGATGAGCAAGATGAAAGAGCAGGATGCCCCACAATTATATATGGGCCAAAATACTTTTGTGAGAACCCAGTAATCTGTTTAAGAAGTTTTAGTACTCTAGTTGAGCACATAACTAAAATCAGCCACAACTGAGAACAAACATTGGTAAGAATAACAATTTCATTTTACCAGAGCCAGCTCCTCTCATAACTCTGCAGTTTAGCACCTAGAGACGTTGCCTCAGCCCACAACTTTTCCCTTGGGAGAAAAGAGACAGTTGGTCATGGGTACAACATCTCAGCCTTTTAGTTCACTGTCAGAGGGGTCAGTTTATAGCTTGCCTCATATAGAGCACAGACAGAATTGGCATAGTTTGGATGCTTAGAAGTAGCTAAGAACAAAGAAAATTGAGCTGGTGGTTTCCTGCATCCAGCAAAGTTCCTGAGACTGAGAGAAGACACAGAAGTTCAGGCTTCTCCCTCAGGAGAGAAAAAGTGGAGTGGAACATATCTTTAATGCATCAACCTTCCAGTGTGGTAAGGGGCCAGATTTTACTTTGTCTCACTCAGAGGGCTGATGGAATGGGCGTAAATTGTGGGAACAGGTAAGAGCAATGAAAAAGGGGTGGGCACCTTGCTGCAGCCACTATGGCTCAGCAAGAGTGGGAAAAGAGAAATAACTTGAGGCTTCTCCACAGAGAAGGGGGTGAAAGGAGAGGCATGTGCTTCCAACATTCCAGAACACCGTACAGAAGTCAGACTCCAGAGGAAGAAGGAGAGTATGGGCTCCTGACAAAAGGAAAACTGAACAATTCATCGAATTAGAAATCTGCATAAAAAATTCCAGAGCTAACACATATGTAGAAGAGGTTTGAGATGCTTCCAGAATCTCTATATAGCTAATGGATGAATTACTTTTCCTGTTAAAATCAGTTTGTAATGACTGAAGGAAGTGGTTGTTTATTCAAATTGACAAACATAAAAGCAAAATTATAAAAACATGGAGAATTGGAAAAACAGAACACAGTAAAAGGTACAAAATAAATCTCCCAAAACAGACTTAAAAAAATAGAGACCTATGAATCGTCTCATGATAAATTCAAAATAATCATCTTAAAGAGGCTCGGTGTGTCACAAGATAACACAGATAACTAAATAAAATCAGAAAAAATATAAATAAACAAATTCAGAATATTGAGAAAGAGATAGCAACTGTGAAAATACTGAACAAATTATGGAGCTAAAGAATAAAATAACTGAACCAAAAAAAACTCATTAGAAAGCTTTAACAGCAGACTTAATCCAACATAACAAAGGATTAGCAAAGTTGAAGGTAGGTCACTTGAAATTATTTATTAGGAGGAGGAAAATTTTAAAAATAAAGTATTTAAAAGGGTCATGAAATCCTTCTGGACGTATAGGATACTATTAAGTTAATCAGTATAGGCATTATGGGAGTTAAAGAGGAGAAGAGAAAGAGAAAAGGGTAGAAAATTTATATAAAGAAATAATTGCCAAAAAATTTACAAATCTGGAGATAGAAATGACAATACAGACTCATGAAGCCCAAAGAATCCCAGAAAGAATGAACACAAAGCAGTGTAGACTGAGAAACTTTATAGTCAAATTTTCAAAAGTCAAAAGCAGGCAGAAATATGAAAATTACAAGAGAAAAGTGATCCATCATATACAAGGGAATGATTATAAGACTATTAGTGGATTTCACAACAGAAGCTTTGGAAGCCAGAAAGGACTGAGATGATATATGCAAATAGCTTAAATTTTAAAAATGACAGAACAATTATATACTCTAAAAAAAGTCCTTAAAAATGAGAGATAAGTACTTTCCAAAATGGATGAAAACTAAGAAATTTATAACCTCTATCTCAAAAAATGCTAAAGAGAGCTCTTTAAGTGGAAACAAAAGAATTTAAAAATGCAAGATGAAAGTTAGTGTAATAACTCATGGTAAATGTAAATATATAAACAAATATGGAATACTGCAATACTGTTATGTCTAGTTGTGAAACAGTTTTCATTCTAGTATAAAAGTTAAAACACAAAATGTTAAGGATAAATATAACTGTGAAACATATGTTAACGAATAAACAATATGGAAAGATGTAAAGTATGACATAAATAACATAAAATTAGTGTGGGGGACAAAAGTGTAGTTATATGTGGTTGAAGTTGTTACCATCTTAAAATAGACTTACAACTAAAAGATGCTTTATATAATTGTAATGGTAACTGCAAAGAAAATATCTATAGAAGATACACAAAAAAGAAAGAAATCAAAGCATATTGGAACAAAAAATAAATTACAAACGAAGCACAAGAGAAAAATAGGACAAAGCACTGAAAAGACAAACAGAAAACAATTAACAAAATGAGTTTTTACCTATCAATAAGTTCTTTAAACAGCCCTGTTTACAATGACTAAGATTTGAAAGCAAGCGAAGTATCCTATCCATCAACAGAGGGATGAATAAATAAAATGTGCTTCATGTACACAATGGAGTACTGTTCTGCCATAAAAGGACAAGAGCCAGTCATTTGCAATGACATGGAACTGGACATCGTTATGTTAAGTGAAATAAGCCAGGCACAGAAAAACAAACTTCACATGTTCTCTCTCATTTGTAGGATCTAAAAATCAAAACAATTAAACTCATGGACATAGAGAGTAGAAAGATGGTTACCAGAAGCTGGCAAGTATAGTGTGGGGCTGGAGGGGAGGTGGGGATAATTAATGTGTATAAAAGAATACTTGGAAAAAATGAATAAGACCTACTATATGACAGCACAGCAGTGTGACTATAGTTAAAGATAACTGTACATTTTAAAATAACTTAAAGAGTGTAATTAGATTGCAATTGAATGGATAAATGCTTGAGTGGATAGATAACCCATTCTTCATGATGTGCTTACTTCACATTGCACGCCTGTATCAGAATATCTCATGCACCCCATGAATGTGTACACCTATTTGTACTATCAACATTTTTTTAAAATTTTTTAAAATAAAAATAAAAACAGATGCATTATTTAAAAAAGGCTAGTCATTCAGTCATCATTCGAGGGGACAAAATTAGGGCCTAGGTTAGAGTAGAGAGAGGACAGGAGGAAGGAATGGATTAAAGTGATTTTTAGATAGAATTTAGTGTACTTGTTGACTGATGGAACATAAGCTATGAGGGAGGAATGACTGAAAGTGTTCCAACATAAGTGTCTAAATAGATGGGGATGTTGTAAATCAGAGCAGAGGCAGAGGGTATGAGCAGGTCTGCAATAAAGCACGTAAGGGAAAATGAGTACTTGGTTGTATTTGTGTTGAATTGGAAGTGACTATGGGCCATATAGGTCATGAGATGGCCTAGTCTTGGTCAGACATATATGATAGTCAGGGCCCAGCAACAGCAATCCTCAAGTAGACTATGGGCCAAGTGGTCTTGAAATATGGGCCTGAAACTCTTGCTGCCTTTTGAAACCCTGCTTTTTTTTTTTTTTTTTTTTTGACAGAGTCTTGCTGTGTCACCCAGACTGGAATGCAGTGGCGCAATCTCGGCTCACTGCCACCTGTGCCTCCCGGGGTTCAAGCAGTTCTCCTGCCTCAGTGCCTCAGTTTCCTGAGTAGCTGGGACTACAGGTGTGCACCACCATGTCCGGCTAATTTTTGTATTTTTAGTAGAGGTGGGGTTTCACCATGTTGGCCAGGCTGGTCTTGAACCCCTGACCTCGTGATCTGTCCGTCTCAGCCTCCCAAAGTGCTGGGATTACAGGTGTGAGCCGCTGTGCCTGGCCAAAACCCTGCTTTTATGGGCAAACACATTGAGAGCTAAAACAGCTATATTAGAAATGGAATTTGGGGGCATAATATATTTAAAATTTGGGATCAGCCTATATTTGGATTTTTAGTTGACTATTGAAATTGTATTGAGAGTGGTATAAACATGCATTACTTTCAAAACTCATAGTAATTACCATAATAATAATAAGAAAGCCATACTGGATAGATACAGCAAAAAAGGGGGCTTTAGAATTTGCCTCTCTACCTCATTCCTCAATGTCTTCTCTCTCTCTGGATTTTTACCCAAATAAAGAGAATCTCATGCTTATTTCAATATTTTTCCTGTTTGATGCCCATATTCATGGAAGAACAGAAATGTTTTTATATGCCTTGTGTGCAGTGGGATTATCCCCTATTCCCTGAAAATATTTGAACAATGTATTGAGCCAGGAGATCTATACCACCCCTGCTGTATGGGCATGTTTGTGCACATACACACACACACACACACACACACACACACACGCATACTTGCTTCAGATTCATTAGTCTATCTTTGAATCTTTCACTGTGCTAACCTCCCTCAAACTCTCAAGTCTTTGTCCATGCTTTTTCACTTTCTGGGATTTATTTCCCTTTTCTGCCTTCATGCTGATTTTTCTGGCTAATCCTTTGTCTTCCTTCAAGAACCAGCTTGCTTGATGCTCCCCTTCCTCATAACCATTGTCAGAGTCCTCTGGCTAAATCAGGAGATCCTCTGTGTTAACGTCATTACACAGCACTGCAATGACAGATTTTATTCCTCATGTTTTCTTCCCTATACTGAGCATGGTAAAACGCAGGGCTGCTCAGTGCCTGTCCTTAATACCTGTTAAATCTGTGGGTAATCTGGGTGATGTTGGAGAATGAGAAGCCACAGCTGAGGATTAAGGAAAACCTTCACAGTGATCTTGAGATGAAGGAATAGAAAGTCCAAAAGAAAAAAATCAATAGAGAACTAGTGAGTTTGCTTAATATAATCTACTACATTTATACACTTTTCAGGAAAAAAAAAGTTTGATCACACAAGTAAGCATATGCTGATGAAATTGACCCAGATTCAATTTGATTCCTCAGGAGTAGACTATTAAATTTGCTTATGAGAAGAGGGAAAAAACAGCCTTATCTGCTGGTTACATTTATTGATAGATATTTGCAGGGATATTCTGATGACTTACTATTCATCATTTGCTTCTTATGAGCAAGCAATTCTCATTCTGACCAGGCACTAACTGCCTGGTAGCTGGCGACTGAAGATAGATTCACATCTACAGGAACTGAGAAGTAAATGGGCTTTCTCTTTTTCCCCACAATGACCCATGGACATTTGCCACTGTCAGGTGCTGCTGTACCTGTTTTGTGATGGCCAGTAAACAAAGCCCTAAAGTCTTGAGTTGAAGATCTTCATTGCACTTACAAATGATTTATTCTATTACAATCATCTGTGGCAAGTCAATGGCAAAATAACAGAACCTCACTGTGAAGGCCACGGGTGACTGCCAAGGAGAAAAACAAGGTTCGCTGGTTAGAGGAGATTATATTCAGAGAGGGGAAAATTGAAAATCATGGAGCATTTGCAAATGCAGCCTGCATGGTATTTCTTCCTCTAGCAGCAATTCTTGAGGATGTTTCTATCATACAGGAATCAATCTATCATGTCAACTTCAGCCCTTTATGACCTGGCTCATACACCTGTCATTCGGAGGCTCACTTTCTAGTGTATGATATTATCTTGCAACTACCTCAGCATACTGCACTGCTCAGCATTTTGGAATGTCCTCCTTTTAAACAAATCAAAATGTGATTCTTGTTTTTTTTTTCCCCCAACATCAAGATTTATCCCTACATTTTTTAGTGTTATTTAAAAACTACTTTAAAGTTAATGAACGTTTCTCAAGAACATAAACCTGTAAATCTCCATGTTATGTTAACACCAAACTGACATTATATACTGAGAGAGACCTATTATATAAAAAGGAACTTAAATGAATGTTACATAAAATATTATATAAAGTGGAAGAAAGTCTTCCCATGTACCGAGAGAGATGACTTTCTCCTTCCTGTGGAGAATAAGTTAACACAATTTACCTGATGGATGCCTAGATGTAAAATACTATAAGCAAAACACAACCATGTTTTGGAAAAAAACAAAACAAAACAAAACAAAACAAAACAAAAACAAAGAAAAGAGGAGGAGAAAACTGCAGGATCCATGCAGCAATTTTAAACCAAATTTACAGGTGAATCTTCTCTCATAAAAAAAACCAATTCTAGACAGAAAACTAGGTATTTACAGAAAACAAGGCTGTTTTAAACTTTCTCTTTCAAATAAATGCTATCTGGGTGAAAAATAATTTGGAGAAATGCCATATGATAAAATACGTTAATCCATCCACACATTTTTATCTTGCTCAACTAACATAGGTGTGGCAGCAGGGTCTGGGAGAGACTCTCTTTCAAATTTATTGTGATCCAACAAAATACTTATTATTGACATTCAAAGCGTAAGCCACAGCTCAGTGTATTGCACATTTACTGTAACTGAGGGATTCCAATGGAGACTGACAATCACAGGTTTTCACCTTTTTAGAGACAAAGACAGGATGGACTCTGTGCCATGGAGTCAGAGTTTTTCTCTGGGTCTTGACCTAGACTGAGCCTCTCTTTGGTGGCAAAGCTGCGAGGAAAAGAGCTGCCAGGGCCAGGCTGAAGAACATGTGAGGAGGCTGGCTTATGGAAGGCAATGGAAACCACCAAAGAGAAAGACAGTTTGGCAAACAGCATGCCACTCTTCCTGCTGTCTATCAAAGGACATGGTTATAATTGTAAGTTCAAGAAGAAAGAGTGAAAAATAGAGAAATAGTGATGAAATACTGTCGTTGGAATAGAGGATAAAAGGCTAAGTGTAAATATTATTGTTAGGGTTTACACTAGCATTTAATCTTTTTATTGTGGTAAAATATGCATAACATAAGATTTAAAATATTTTCCATTTTTAAGTATACAGTACTGTAGAATTAACTATATGTACATCGTTGTGAAACAGATCTGTAGAACTTTTTCATCTCGTGAAACTGAAGCTTTATAGCCATTAAACAATAACTTCCTTTATCCCTGCTTCCTTAAGCCCCTGACAATAACTATTCTGCTCTATGTTTGTAAAAGTTTGCCCATTTTAGATACTTCATGTAAATGGAATTTTGCAGTAATTATTTGTGACTGACTTATTTCACTTAGCATAATGTCCTCAATGTTTATCCATGTGATACCTATATGATAGGATGTCCTTCATCTTTAAGGCTGAATAATGCCCCATTGTATTTTCTTTATCCATTTTTCTTTGGATTAGCATGTAAGTTGCTTTCACCTCTTGCCTATTGCAGATAATGTTGCAATGAACATGGGTGTGAAAATATCCCCTCCCAATCCTGTCTTCAATTATTTTGAATATATAGCTACAGTAGGATTGCTGCATCTTAAGGTATTTATATTTTTAATGTTATTTGAGAAAAGTCCACAGTATTTTCCATAGCAGCTACACCATTTTACATTCCTCACAACAGTATACGAAGGTTCTAATTTCTCCATATCTTTGTCAATATTTGTTATTTTCTGTTTTCTTTTTTTTTAATTTTTTTTATTTTTTATTTTTTTGATAGTGGCTATTCTAACAGATATGAGTGGGTATTTCATTGTAGTTCTTATTTGCATTTTCCTAATAATTAGTGGTGCTAAACATCTTTTAATATGCTTCTTGGCAATTTGTATATCTTCTTTGGAGAAATGCCTATTCAAGTCTTTTGATCATTTTTATATCAGTTTTTTCTTTCCTTGTTGAGTTGTATATTCTAGATATTAATCCTTTGTCAAATGCATAGTTTGCAAATATTTTGTCCCATTCTGTAGGTTTCATTTTCACAGTGTTGACTGTTTCCTTTGCTATGCAAAATTGAAGTTTAATGTAGTCTCATTTGCCTCTTTTTGCTTTTTTTTTTTTTTTTGGCCTATGCTTTTGGTGTCATATCCAAGAAATCATTGCCAAATCCAACGTCATGAAGCTTTTCCCCTAGGTTTTATTCTAAAAGGTATACAATTCGGCATGTGGATATTCTGTTTTCAGTCATCATTTATTGAAGAAACTATTGTTTTCCCCTTTGTAGACTTGACACCCTTCTGCTAAGATCATTTGACCATATATGCCAGGGTTGATTTCTAGGCTCTCTATTCTGTTTCATTCATCTATATGTAGGTCTTCAGATGAGTACCATACTGTTTTGATTACTGTAGCTTTGCAAAATATTTTGAATCAAGAAGTGTGAGACCTCCAACTTTGTTTTTATTTTCAATATTGTTTTGGCTACTTAAGGCCCTTTGAGATAGCATATGAATTTTAGGATTTTTCTCTATTTTGCAAAAAATGCCATTGAAATTTTGATAGAGTTTACACTTAATCTATAGGAAATTTTGGGCAATATGGTCATTTTAAGAATATAGTCTTCCAATCCATGAACATGAAAAATCTTCCAATTAATTTATATATTATTTAATTCCTTTCTGCAATGTTTTGTTTGTTCCTTTTCATTCTTTTTTATCTATTCTTATCTGGCTGTCTTATTTTAGAAAGCCAACCTTCAAACTCTGAGATTCTTTCCTCAGCTTGGTCTATTCTGAAATTAATACTTATGATTGCAATATGAAATTCTTGTAGTGTGTTTTCCAGCACTATTAGATCAGTAACATTCTTTTCTATATGGGCTATTTTGTCTGTTAGCTCCTGTATCTTTTTATTGTGATTCTTAGCTTCTTTGGAATGGGTTTCAACACACTCTTGAATCTCAAAGATCTTTGTTTTTATCCATATTCTGAATTCTATTTCTGTCATTTAAGCCATCTCAGCTCAGTTCAGAACCACTTCTGGAGAGCTGGTGTGGTCATTTGGAGGAAGGCAGGCACTGGCTTTTTGAGTGTCAGGGTTCTGGTGCTGGTTCTTTCTCATATTTGTGGGTTTTTATTCCTTCAATCTTTGAAGCTACTGACTTTTGGATGAGTTTTTTAAAAAATTATATTTGATAACCTTGAGGGTGTGATTGTGGTAGAAGATGAATTCAATTGACAGGTTTCATTTCTGGAATAATTTAGGGGGCCAACGCTCACCTTCCAACTCTTGGACTGTGTGCTCTACCTCTGGGGGATTTGTATTGGGCTCCAACTTTGTTCTTTGGCTCCCTGAGGTTAGAAATCCATTGTGCTGGGGAGCCCATGTACTCCCAGACTACTGATCACTACACTCCAAAGCATTTCATAGTGAGGCAGCAGTGGGATTTATCTTTGTTAACAGCTTCCAACAGTAGTGGTAGTGTGGAGGGGTGCACACTTGCCAGCTGTGGCAGGGTGCTAGTGGGTGCTGAGATGTCTGCCTCTGTGCAGGCATTCACCAGAGTGGTTGAGGTAACATGGCTCAGGGAGACAGGGACACTGTGCTGGCAACTACGTGGGCAGTCACGCTGCTGGTGGTGTTGGCATGGGAGTGGGGAGTTGGCAGACATAGGCCTGTGTGCTTTCTCTGTGCACACAGAGCTGTGCTTGCTTGGGAAAAGGGCTATCACAGGTGACATGTAATGGTTTGTTTTTACCTATTTCAATGTGGATTGGATGTTCTTTGATTTACCCTACACTGGTAAGCTGCAGTTTTTAATTGCTTTCTGCAGTTTTCATAAAGCTTCCTGGACTATATAGTTTCGTAGTCAGTGTTTTTTTGGGAAATGAGATCTGAGACTTCATATTCCACCTATCTTTCTGGGGTCACTCCTAAATCTCTGCACACTTTTTATGAAAAGGATTAAGTCACTGAGATAGAGGAATAAGTTTTATATACTTAATAGTCATTTTAGTAACTATTCTGTTTTGACTGCTTACCATGTGCCTGACACACGGTATATAATGATATTCTCACAGCCCTGTCAATAAGAATTCAAAATGCCACTTCACGTCTCAAGTTTATTAAATAAGAGATATGAAAGAAAAAAATTAAAGAAATAGCCCAAGAGCACCCTTCCAGTAAAGGGTATGAATGGGATTTTCAACAAGGCAATCTAAGTTCATGACCAATGGCTTTAATGAATTGTTTCAAAGTCTTTAGTATTTAAAACTTTAGGACCAGATAAAAGGCAAAATAAACAAAAGATCAAAACACAAGGCAGACAGTGATTTAGTTTAGCGAATTAACATTAATTTTATTGCTTAACATCATAGGAAACAAAAAAGTCACAAGTAAGAAAGAATTAAATAAAATGTGACAGTAGATACAAAAAATTCATAAGCTCCTAGACTTTAGGGAAGAATGTATTTTTAACTTAATATTAATTTAAATCTGATAGGTGTGCCGTTCAAAGAGAATTGGATTTACTCTGGTTTCTAAATTGAATAATCATTTTGCCTTGTGTAGTAATTCTGGATATTTATTAGGAAAGCCTTGAATAAAGCATATCAACAAGCACTAGATATGTTTAATCAATGGAAACTTGAATGAATGGTCCAGAGACAATTTTCCAAACCCAATCAGATATAGGGAGTTATGGCACATTGTCTCCCCCAAGGAAAACTTTATGTTGAATCCCACAAAACCCAGCAAAACCTTATAAATTGGTTTCCTCCATCCTCTTACCAACATCTAATTCAAGATTAACTTGGTACACAATTGTTTGGGGAGTTTTATCTTTTCCAAGACTCCAGACTCAACTTTGCTGTGTTCTCGAATTATGCAATCATAGGAACAATTTCTAAGGCAGATTATATCAGTAAATTATCTTCAACTACTTGCTTTTCTTTATTATTTGTCTCGCTGTTGGTTTTGTTGTTTCTGTTGTTGTAGCTTCAGCACCTCCTACAACATGGGGGAGAAGGTTGAGGGGCATTGGACAGTATTTTTATTAGATATCTTTTGTTCTAAACAGCTCATCTAAAGTTACAGTATTTAGAAAATATTCACCTCATTTTTCATGTCTTAGTAATACCAACAAAAAACTAGCAGATAATTCTGGATCAGAATTTTAAAAAATCAGTGCGATGTTTCTTGTTTATAATTTACGACTCTCTTAACTATCACTCACCAAGGACGTAACTGATTGGCAAGTTAGTGGTCTCCAAATGACCCACCCTGACTACAGCCAATTCACTTCCAATAATTTAAATTAAATAGCATCAAGTAAAAGTCATTGCTAAAGGTAAAAATATGAATAAATTAAAATAGGTTCCCTAAAGCGCAGTTTATATTAAGACAGATATATATGAGAAAGTAAATTTAAATTAAAAGTATAAATGTAAAAGAAAAAATCAACAGCAGAGCAAAATTTGAATAGGACTTTAGATGAGATTATTCACTATTGATGGGCAGAATCAGGGCTAATTAATTTTGTGGAAAAGTAAGAATATAGATGAGGGAAAATAAAGTTGGTCAATTGCTCTTAGTGCTTCTTATTCCTCAGCAAATATCACCATTTCACTGAACTTAAAAAAAATGAATAAGTATTTTGCACTGGTTCTTGGAAAACTTCCTCTGTGCGTTGAATGCCTTTTAGTTTGACCAAAAATGTTTGTGAAATGCTTTAAGAGTATGTATTGTTCGTTTTTTGTTTTTGTTTTTTTTTTAGACAGGGTCTTGCTCTGTCACCCAGGTTGGAGTGCAGTAGTGCAATCTCAGCTCACTGCAAGCTTCGCCTCCTGGATTCACGCCATTCTCCTGTGTCAGCCTCCCAAGTAGCTGGGACTACAGGCTCTCGCCATTACGCCCGGCTAATTTTTTTTTTTTTTTTTTTTTTTTTTAAAGACGAGGTTTCACTGTATTAGCCAGGATGGTCTCGATCTCCTGACCTCATGATCCGCCCACCTTGGCCTCCCAAAGTGTTGGGATTACAGGCGTGAGCCACCGCGCCCAGCCATATTGTTAGTTTTAATAGGACAGTGGCTAAGAAACTTCCCTTCAGGATGCAGAGAGGCTGTGCCCTCAAGGTATTCAAGTCTCATGCCTCCCAAAATATTCACCTGACAATACAAAAATAAAAATTATATTTGTGGATACATTCACATTATACCAAAAATTACAGATTGGTTTAGCCAGAAAAATGACTTGCAGATATATGGAATTGTATACTCAAACAAATAGGAACTGACAGATTTTTCATATTTTCATTTTAATTTTGGTGTTGTAAAGATATAGCTGAAAGTGTGATAAAGTCCAAAATAGTAATTAATTCAGAGTTGTCAATTTTAGAAAACACTTGTTGTGTTGATATTCCACGTGAGTTGTCCCTTTTGACCCAAACTTATTAACAAGTTCTGTTTCCTATCATTTATTTATGTTATTTTAATTGTCGTCACAGCCAAACATTTCCTATGCGTGAGATACAGCAGAGTATGAAGCACCACTAATTTCTTTAGATGTAATAATTTTAGAGCAATGTATAGAGAGGAATGAGGAGTTTCATTCATTTCATGGTGATAGTTTTTCTTTTATTGATTGTACATAAATCTAGAAAGAGTATGTATGATGTGGTAAAAAGAGAAATGGCCTGGGTGACAAAAGGAATGGCCGTCGTACCAATTATCCCCATAGCCTTAATAGACAAGCTTTGAAAAGTCACCTAGGCTCTCAGCCTTAGTTCCCTCAATTTCAGCAGAAGGAAGGGAGGGAGAGAGGGAGGGAAAGAGAGAGAGGAAAGAAGTAAGAATGAAAGAAGGCAAGAAGGAAGGAAGGCAAGAAGGCAGGAAGGCAGGAAGGAAGGAAAAGAGGGAGGGAGGGATTGCAGGAGGGAGGGAGGAAGAAGGGATTGCAAGGGAAGAGATGAAAATGAAGGAGAGAGGAAGGAAGAAAACAATAAATCAGGGAAGGAAAGGACACAAATTGGAAAATATATGTATTATTACATTATGTCCAAATAATTTATTTCTTATCTTCTGCTTCATTTTACCCTTCCACTTGAACTGAGATATTTTCAATATGTTCATTCATTCAAGAACACATATTAAACACCTGCCATTGCTAAATATTACGCTTCAGGCTGGAAATACCACAATAAATATCACATCATACCTGCACTGAATGTTTTCAGAGTGTAGTTAGGGTAACATGTAAAATATACAATGTCAATGCCTGTGTGTCAGTGAATAAAGCCAATCAGAAAGTGGAAGATATTTTCTTCCATAAGAAAGAATTTTTCAAAAATTTTTTTGTTTCTTTCCAGTGCTCTTTGGCTATTACTTCCTTTATGTTTTCTGACTTCTCCACTATTTTCAGGTCTCTCTGGGTGTGGAGCAGATAGCAACAGAAATCAGGAGGTAGGCTGTTTTTGACTAAAATGAGATCTTGTTAGTGTCTTGCCAGGATCACCTTTAATTTTGGAATTTCATTTAGCTCTTCCTCTTCTTTAGTCCCCTTAATATTTCTTCTTTTTTTGTTTTGAGACGGAGTCTCGCTCTGTTGCCCAGGCTGGAGTGCAGTGGCGCGATCTTGGCTCACTGCAAGCTCCGCCTCCCAGGTTCACGCCATTCTCCTGCTTCAGCCTCCAGAGCAGCTGGGACTACAGGCGCCCGCCACCACACCTGGCTAATTTTTTGTATTTTTTTTTTAGTAGAGACGGTGTTTCACCATGTTAGCCAGGATGGTCTCAATCTCCTGACCTCGTGATCCGCCCGCCGACAGAGGCATTTTTTTCTAATGGTTCTCACCTGCTTTTTCTGGCGATACAAGCAATGGAGTTGACCACACAGGCTTTTGGACTCTTGTCTGTATATTTCTGGGGATTCACACAAAAAGCCAAGAAGTAATGGTTTCTGCCAATACCTAGGTACACTGCCTTTGGACCTGGTATCATACATCTGTCCCTTATCTGTAAAATAATTAAACTATAAACACATCGTGTTAGTCAACAGACCTTTTAAGCCCAAACTTTCTGCCACCTGTGTTTTTGAGAATTAGAGGCAGATGGTGCTTGGCAGGTATTTATCAATCAGTACATTGATTTCAAATTCTCCACTGAGCAAACATCACGGCTCATTTAGTAGGTTTGGAAGATGTTTCCACTATGGGACTCAGAAACGCTTTGGGAAATACTGTTTTTACAGAGCATCCTATCAAATCCTCCAACAGACAAATATGCTCGCTTCCTAACTGCCAGGCTATGTTCGAAAGGCAGGACCAGAAGGCAGACCTTTTGCAGGAAGAAAGGTTCAACTACTAGAGGCAAATATTTAGATTAACAAACCCTATGGCCCAGTCAAACTTGGTTCATGTATTAAATTCTTTTTTGGTAAATAAGCAAGTGCAGCCAAAAGGTTTGAGATGGATAAGAGTTGATAGTGTCCCAAAGACTCACTTTCAAGATACAATAAAAGTAGGTTTCAGATCAAATTCCAGTATATGCTCATTTATTAATTATCCATTTTCAAATGTCCATAAAGTAGTTCCAGCAACTTAGGAATGGCGCCTGATAATTATATTTATAAAAAATATCCTGGATGATCCTGAAGTACACAAAAGTGTTAAAACCACACCACCAAGCTGTACAGACATCAAAATTAATGCCTCCCTTAGCAACCTTCTATTTCGTATTTGGGAAACTGGGAAAGAATAATGAAAAGAAGTCCAGGGATGGTAATATTTGGGACAGATTGTGCATTATCCATGCTCTTGAGCTTTATATTTTAAAATATAGAAATTATGTGTGAACATTATTCTTAAATACAGAGAGATAAAACCTACCCCAGACCTGCTGAATCTGCAAACTTACTGTTGGAGAGTCATATGTATTTTGCAGAAACTTGTGGCTGATTCTAAAGCACAGCAGCGTTTATGAATTATTCATATTGAGCTAGCAAGCTGGAAGCCAGTTTTCATTTCTCTCATCCAAGTTCTAGAGCTTCCAGCAACAGAAAAACACTCACTTTTCTGCACCCACAGTTGCTATTAATTAGCACTATGATCTCAGGCAAGTCACTTAACACATAAGATCTCTAATTTTCTCACAGAAAAAAATCATATTAAACATAAGCTAATACAGATATCTTGATAAAATGTTATGCCAAGTCCATCCATTCAAAAACAAGTCATTGTTACAAGGGTGGTGGTAAGCAGTATTTTGATAATAACCAAAGCATTTCTTTCTCTTGTAATTTCTGACAATATTGGGCACCGTACTCATTGGCTCAGTGGTGTTCCTTGAATCAGGGGGGGGATAGCTCAGCTGAGAATAAAGAAGTCAAGAGAGTTTACGAGCAGAGTTTTACAAAGACTCACAGAACAAACAGGAATTGTGAAAGTCTAGCTTTCCAATAAAGTTGCCTTGAAGCAAGCAGACCTGGAATGTACGCCATATTCAGTTAACTTAAAAAATTGTATAATGATGCGAGAACAGTTTCCTGTCCCTGGCCAAAAAAAGAACCTACATATTAGAGAAGCCAAAATAATTGGAAGATATGATCAAGGGAGTTAAACTGTGGATTAAATTTTCTAGGGTGATTTTTGTGTGATAGAAATTAGACAGGCTTAGTGAAACCCAAACATAAAAAAAGGGTTAGTAAAAGCCTCCTAGAGAGGTCACAAGGCCACTTTAGCACCTTAATTTTAGAGTAGCAAGTTGTGAGTCAATATCCCTCAATATGTATCACTGCTAAATTGTGAAAGTAGCCTACACCCTTCAAAAGGACACAAAATGGCTGAGTGGACTGGAGATTTGAAGAGTCCTCAAAATGACAGAAAAATGAAGACATATATTGATATGCAATAAACTAGGCACCACAGAGCAGAGGGACATGGACATTTGAACAATAGAGGCAGTGGATAGATATTAACCAATAAGATCAATTAAGTTTATACATCTCAGCCAAAGTCAACATGGGTTCTTGTTGATTCAAATATTGTTATACACAAATAAAATCTCTCACTCTCTCTTTTCCAAATGCCAGGTTATTTATAAATCATTGCTACAACATAGATCACCTCCAGGGCAAATAGAAGGAAAGAGAAGACAGAAAATTCCTGAATTAGGAGAATGTTACCCTAAAAAAATAGAGTTTCAGAACAGAATTTACTGAATTTACCTCAATTTAAAACATTGTCCAGACTATAGTAGACAAAAATTGTGACTACCTTACACCAAAGAGCTCACGGTTGGGTAGATAACAGATTATATCACCAGCACCCCTAAATCTGACTTAGGCCAATTTGGTCTTACACAATCCTTAGTTTATTTTTGATAGACCATGCTGTCCTAAAGTTGGGGATGAATAAAGGTATTCTCATATACTTTTCTGTCAGGTTAAATCAAGTCTTAGAATTAATACTGCCACATATGCAGACATAGATCACTCAAACACTAATCATCAAATAGGCACAAAATAGTTCATGCAACTTGTTCTGTGAACTCCATGTAGTTCAGCTTCCTGTCTGTTTAGGCAGTTTAACTAATTCTTTGCATAAGAGGGCAATCCTATGCTAATAAAAACCACTGCAAAGGCTGGAATCTCCAGCATTTATAATAGTTAGCATTATATATGCTCTCAAACCAGTGATTTCCAACCTTGATTGCATATTGAAATCACCTAGGAAGCTTTAAAAACCACTAATTCCTGGACTCCTCCCCTAAGGATTCTGCTTTAATTGTTACGAGTTGTGACTTGGACATTTGCAGCTTTTAAAAGCAAGTACTTCTAATGTGTACTCAGGTTTAAGAACCATAATCCTAAACACGTAGTGGGCACATGGCTGCGTGGAAGCTTTTCAGCTTAGTAAAGCCTTGGGTTTCATCCAAAAGTGTAAAGTCTACCAACCTCATTAGATTCTTAAAATCTCTGTGCATTGGGTGAACAATATCTCCTATAGTTTGAGCCAGTCCATAAACCTTAACTACTTTTCATTTTGCCTATAAGAGTTCATTAACAAAAAATTATTATTCTGTTTATTGTGACTATTTAACCAAGAAAATTTAATTTTCTGGTATTTAATATGTTAATTGGCAAAGTCTAGTCTGTTGACTGAGATACAAGGAACAGAAGCTCTTTCGGGGACTGCCTCTTGAGTTTGGACTTCCTCTTTAAGCACCAGCTAACTTTGTCTAGACTGTGTCCTTTAGTGTAATATTTGATTCCTAGTTAGTGCTTGAATTAAATATTTAATTTTGTGTGTGTGTGTGTGTGTGTGTGTGTGTGTGTGTGTGGTATTTGAAGTATTTGATAAACATTATAACACTTCTACCTGCTGTAATCCTGGTTGGGTAGACTCTGTAACCTAAATTAAAGATGCCATTTTCAATGCCTTCCATTGTCCTTCTATCAGGAGTTGATTTTTGTTTCCCACAGTAGACTCTACACCTTTTCAGCATTGGGATCATTTGTCTCTTACTTCAGGAAAGAAACCTTAATCATAAGAATGGTAATACTCAGTCTTAAATGACTTTGAGAAAACAACATAGAGTGTTGTCCTTGCATAGAAAGTGAAAGTAAAATGGTCTAATTCCAAAACACAAATCTCTGGCCATAGTTTCCTGCCTATAGGAGAATCACAGTTCAGTCTCTTGGCATTAACTGTCTGGCTCCAAATAAAAATTAGAAAGGACAACCCCTACACTGTCCCAGTAACACGGTGACTAGTCCTGAAGACCCTTTGACTTCAGTGACCTCCTAATCCTGCCTCACTTTCCATATCACTGGCCAAGATTTCTTAATGCTTATAGATTATTACAGAATGTTTTGTTTCTGTTTTAATTTACACACACACACACACACACACACACACACACACACACACACACACAAAATAGTGGTCCAGTCTGAGGTTTTAGTGCACACATCACCTGAGCAGTGTTCATTGTACCCAATATGAAGTTTTTCATTCCCTACCTCTCTCCTGCCCACCTCTTTCTGAGTCTCCAAAGTCCATTACACCACTCTGCATGCCTTCATATATCTGTAGCTTAGCTCCTACTTATAATTGAGGACATACAGTATTAGGTGTTTTATTCCTGAGTTACTTCACTTAGAATAATGACCTCTAGCTCCATCCAACTTGCTGCAAAAGACATTACTTCATTCTTTTTTATGGCTGAGTTGTATTCCTCTCTCTCTATATATATATATATCACATTTTCTTTATTATTGGCTGATGGGCACTTACATTGGCTCCATATCTTTGCAATTGTGAATTGTTATGTGATAATCATATGCATACAGGAATCTTTTCATACAATGACTTCTTTTCTTTTGGGTAGATACCCAGAAGTGGGATTACTGGATCTAATAGTAGATCTACTTTTAGTCCCTTAAGAAATCTCCTTATTGTTTTCCATAGAGGTTGTACTAATTTACATTCCACCAGCAGTGTAAAAGTATTTCCTTTTCACCACATCCATGCAAACATCTGTTGTTTTTTTTAACTTTTTAATAATGGCCATTCTGGCTAGGATAATGTCGTATTTTATTGTGGTTTTACTTTACACTTCTCTGATGATTAGTGATGTTGAGCATTTTTATATGTTTGTTGGACATTTGTGTTTGTATATCTTCTTTTGAGAAAATGTTTATGTCATTTGCCTAATTTTTGACGTATTTTTTGTTTTTTTCATTCTAATTTTGTTGAGTTCCTTGTAGATTCTAGATATTAGTCCTTTGTTGGAGACATCCTTTGCAAATATTTACTCCCATTTTGTGGGTTGTCTGTTTGTGTTTGCTCTGTTGATTATTTCTTTTGCTGTGTGGAAGCTTTTCAGTTTAATTATTTTAA
Source organism: Mandrillus leucophaeus (assembly GCF_000951045.1). NCBI lineage: Eukaryota > Metazoa > Chordata > Mammalia > Primates > Cercopithecidae > Mandrillus > Mandrillus leucophaeus. Next base: position 2,164,788 of record NW_012105464.1, read on the forward strand.
TTTTGTGATTTTTGTTTTTGGAGTCTAAGTCATAAATTCTATACCTAAACCAATGTCCACAGGGCTTTTCCTAGGGTTTCTTCTAGAATTTGTATGGTTTTAGGTTTTAGATTTAAGTCTTTGATCTATCTTGAGTTGATTTTTGCATATGGTGTGAGATACAGATCCAATTTCACTCTTCAACCTGTGACTATCCAGTTTTACAAACACCCTTTATTGAATATCATGTCCTCTCCACAGTTTATGATTTTGTATGATTTCTCAAAGATCAGTTGATTATAAATATTTAATTTAGTTTTGGGGCTCTCTATTCTGTTCTATGGGTCTACTTTTTTACCATTTCCATGGTGTTTTGGTAACTATTGTGTGGTAGTATAATTTGAAGTCTGGTAGTGTGATGCCTCCAGATTTGTACTATTTGCTTAGAATTGCTTTGGTGATTGGGACATCTTTTTGGTTCCATATGAATTTTAGGATTGTTTCTTCTAATTCTGTGAAAAATGTTGTTGGTATTTTGATATGAATTGCATTAAATCTGTAGATTGCTTTGGAAAGTATAATCATTTTCAAGATATTGAGTCTTCCAATCCATGAGCATGGGATGAATTTCCATTTGTTTGTGTCATCTGTAGTTTTTTTAAACAGTTTCGTAGTTCTCTTTGTAGAGATTTTTCAGCTACTTGATTAAACATATTCCTAGGTATTTTTTTGCAGCTGTTGTAAAAGGGATTGAGTCCTTGATTTTATTCTCAGCTTGATTGTTGTTGATGTATAACAGTGCTACTAATTTGTGTACTTTTTTTTTTTTGAGACAGAGTCTCGCTCTGTCTCCCAGACTGGAGTGCAGTGGCGCGATCTCCTCTGCTCACTGCAAGCTCCATCGCCTCCTGGGTTCACGCCATTCTCCTGCCTTTGCCTCCCGAGAAGCTGGGACTACAGGCACCCGCCACCACGCCTGGCTAAATTTTGTATTTTTAGTAGAGACGGGGTTTCACCGTGTTCGCTAGGATGGTCTCGATCTCCTGACCTCGTGATCCGCCCGCCTCAGCCTCCCAAAGTGCTGGGATTGTACATATATTTTTTAACCTGAAACTTTACTAAATTCATTTATCAAATCTCGGAGTCTTTTGGAGGAGTCTTTAGGGTTTTTAAGGTGGACAATCATGTCTTCAGTGAACAGAGATAGTTTGACTTCCTCTTCCAATTTGGGTTTCCTTTATTTTTTTCTTACCTAATTGCTCTGATTAGGACTCTGGTTACAATGTTGAATAGAGGTGGTGAAAGTGGGCATTCTTGTCTTGTTCCAGTTCTCAGGGGGATGCTTTTAACTTCTCCTTATTCAATATGATGTTGGCTGTGAATTCGTCATATATGTTTTTTATAATTTTGAGGCATGTTCTTTATATCCCTAGTTTGTTTAGAATTGTTATCATAAAGGGATGCTGAATTTTAACAGGTCCTTTTCTTGCATCTGTTGAGCTGATCATATGGTTTTAGTATTTAATTCTGCTTCTGTGATGTTTCACATTTACTGACTTGTATACATTAAACCATCCCTCCGTCCCTGGGATAAAATCCATTTGATAATGGTAAATTACTCTTTTCATGTGCTGTTCGATTCAGTTTGTTAGTACTTTGTTGAGGAATTTTGCATCTATGTTCATCAGGGATATTGGTCTGCAATATTCTTTTTTTATTATGTCCTTTTCAGATTTGGTATCAGGGTGATAGTGGCTTCACAGAATGAGTTAGGAGGAAGGATTGCCTGTTTGTCAATCTTTTGAAAATTTTTCAATAGGAATGGTACCAATTCTTCACTGACTGTCAGGTAGAATTCAGCTGTGACTCCATCTGGCCCTGGGCTTTTTGTGTTGGTATTTTCTTTTTTATTACTGATTCAATATCACTGCTTGTTACTAATAACAAGCAGTGTTACTTCTATTCCTTTCTGATTCAAGCCAGGAGGGTTGCATGCTTCCAGAAGTTTATCCATTTCCTCGAGATTTTATAGTTTGTGTGCATAGATATATTCATAGTCGTCTCAAATAATTTGAAGTCTGGTAGTGTGATGCCTCCAGATTTGTCCTATTTGCTTAGAATTGCTTTGGTAATTGGGACGTCTTTTTGGTTCCATATGAATTTTAAGATTGTTTCTTCTAATTCTGTGAAAAATGTTGTATTTCAGTGGTGTCAGTTGTAATGTCTCCAGTTTCATTTCTAATTGAGCTTATTTGAATCCTCTACTTTTCTGTGTATATGGTAGTGTGTGTATACATATATATGTGCTAGTATATAAACATATGCTAGTATGTATATACATAAATGCTAGTATATCTATGCACTAGGATATATAGGTATATCTGTATAGATATAAGTTAGTGTGTCTATTTATTTATTTGCCTGATGAAATCTTTATTAGCTGACTTTATCTCTTATAATGCTTCCTTGTCTTAACACATTTACAGTGAAGCAGTGTCGTTGTCTGGGGTAAATACCTGAGGTTTGCTGTCTCATGCCAGGGAAATCGAGGACACAGACACACAAGAAGTGAGTTTAAGAGCAGAGGTTTGAAAGGCAAAAGAAAGAGAACAGCTCTGTCTTCCGCAGAGAGAGGCTTCTGAGTGGGTCTTCCGGTTTTGTGGTGAAGTGCACGGGGTTTTGTAGAGGAGCTTGAGGCAGTGGTGTATGATTTACAGAGGGCCCGAGAGACTGGTTGGACCAGATGTGCTGTTTGCATAGCATGCAAAGAAGCTGGCCATCTCACCCTAATCTTTTATTATGCAGATAGGGTCTCTATCTGGCCCGCACCGTGTTGCCTGCCTTTTTACTGCACACGTGGTGACAAACAAAAGGGAACAGGGAACCTCCATGTTGAACATGCCTGGCCCCCAGGTAGCCTTTTCCTATTGCCACAGCTGCTGGCATTTACCTACATAAGATTCCAGCTTGCTTATTTATGTCTGCAGCTTGATTTTACAGGCTTCTCTTTGTTAGAAAAGAAATGATTTAGGAGTTGTTTTTTGTTAAAAGGGACACCTTACTGAGGACTCTCTTAACCTCAATATCTGCCTAAATAATTTCTCTCTAGCTCTTGTATCAACCGTAAGGCCTATTCATGGGCGTGTGTTCTTGATGTTTTTCCTTTCCCTTTTTCTCTCACTCTGTTCAACACCTACGTGGCTTTCTTCTTGATACCCTGAGGAAGAGATAAGTTCTCGTTTTCCTGAACACTAAAGATTTAGCTCTTTTAGGTCCCAGATTCTCCTTTCTGGGCAAGCTCTAGCTTTTGACTTTTGTACCCCTCTTTCTCTCTTTCCCTCATTTTTGCTCAAGCCAGGTAATCTAATCACCCAAAATGAAGAAAACTCAAAGTCTTTTGGGGATGAGAGAGAAGATAAGGTTAATGGTTCTTTACTCTGCTAAGCTCCCTGGATTTTCACTTTAGGGTAAAACTTTGACTTGGAATTTTCCTATAGTTTTGCTTGCTCTTCGACACTTTTAACATGGTTTTAATTTGTTATATTCAAAGTTTTGAGGTGTGTGTGTGTGTGTGAGAGAGAGAGAAAGAGACAGAGAAAGAGAGAGGGAGAGAGAGAGAGAGAGAGAGAGAATTTATCTAAATAGCTTACCATTTCCAAAAAGCAAAATTTGACAGAAATAGTACTTTAGCATGGAACTGTTGAGGCTCAGAAAATGATACTCAAAAGTATGATGCTTTGGCATACTGAATAGTTTAAATTAAAGGAGATTGGAAGGCATCACAATCAACATCTCTCTGACTTTCTCCTGCTACTCTATCTCTTGCCCCTCTTTCTCCACCAAAGTGAGTCACAGAAACAAGAATTTCTTTTCAGCAAACAGCAAACAGCCTGTACAGTCCACAGAACAATGAGCTGATTAAATATATTTTCTTTATAATTTAACCAGCTTTAGATGTTTCTTTATAGCACTGTGAGAATGTGTTAATACAGAAAATTGGTACCAGGGAAGTGGGGCATTGGTATAAAGATACCTGAAAATGTGGAAGCAGCTTTGGAACTGGGTAATGGGCAGAGGTTGGAACAGTTTGGAGGGCTCAGAAAGAGACAGGGAGATGAGAGAAAGTTTGGAACTTCCTAGAGATTTGTTGAATGGTTGTAACCAAAATGCTGATAGTAATATGGACAATGAAATACAGGATGAGGTGGTGTCAGATGAAAATGAGGAACTTATTGGGAACTGGAGTAAAGGTGACTCTTGCTATGCTTTAGCAAAGAGACTGGAGGCGTTGGGTCCCTGCTGTAGAGATTTGTGGAACTTTAAACCTGAGAGAGATGATTTAGGGTATCTGTTGGAAGAAATTTATAAGCAGCAAAGCATTCAAGCCACGGCCTGTTTCTAACTGTGTATACTCATATGCACAGTCAAAGAGATAACCTGAAACTGGAACATATATTTAAAAGGGAAATTGAGCACAAAATTCTGGAAAATTTATAGCCCAGCCATGTGGTAGAAAAGAAAAGTCCATTTTCTAGGAAGGAATTCAAGCTGGCTGCAGAAATTTCATAAGTAAAAAGGAGCTGAATGTTAATAGCCAAGACAATGGGGAAATGACTTGAAGACATTTCAGGGACCTTCACAGCAGCCCCTCCTGTCACAGGCCCAGAGGCCTAGGAGGGAAGAATAGTTTTGCAGGTCAGGCCTAGGGCCCTGCTGCCCTATACAACCTCCAGACACTGCTCTCTGTGTCCCAGCTGCCCAAGCTCCAACCACGACTAAAAGGGCCCCAGATATGTCTCAGGCTGCTGCTTTAGAGGGTGTAAACCACAAGCTTTGGTGGCCTCCACATGGTGGTAAGCCTGCATGTGCACAGAGGGAAGTAATTGAGGCTTGGGAGCCTCTGCCTAGATTTCAGAGGATGTACGGAAATGCCTGAATGTCTAGGCAGAAGTGTGCTGCAGGCACAGAGCCCTCATGGAGAACCTATACTAGGGAAGTCTGTAGGGGAAATGTGGAATTGGAGCCCCCATGGAGAGTTCTCACTGGGGCATTGCCGACTGGAGCTCCAAGAAGAGGGTCATCATCTTCCAGACCCCAGAATGGTAGATCCAGCTTGCACTGTGTACTTAGAAAAGCCACAGGCACTCAACACCTGGCTGTGAAAGCAGCCACGGAGGCTGCACCCTGCAGAGCCATAGGGATGGGGATGTACAAGGCCTTGGGAGCCCAACCCTTCCATCAGTGCAGCCTAGATGTGAGACATGGAGTCAAAGGAGATTATTTTGGAGCCTTAAGATTTAATGACTTCCCTGCTGGGTTTTTGACTTGTATGGGGCCTGTAGCCCCTTTGGTTTACCTTTTTGTTCCCAAGACTAACCAATTACTCAACGGATGGCTTTGTCTTGATGCCATTAGCCAGGATGATCCTTATGCTCAAAGGGAAAAGCAACGCCGGGTTCGTGATTCAAACTGCAAGGTTTCACATGAACTTTTGTTCAGTGTGAGATATAATCAGGGCACCACAAAACAAAAGTTGGTGTTTGGTTGTCACTTCTTTGATGAGCAAGTCTCCAGAGAACCTTGGAGAAGAACTTGTTAAGAGACTAGGACAAACTAACACACACCAGGACTTGGAGAGAGTTCTCAGCAGGTATTAGTCACCAGTCATAATCTTGAGTTTCTGGTCAGGATGCCAGTATCTAGTAAGGGAAATAGAAAGAGGAAACATATCTCCAAATTGAAGAGGGGACCTTAGAATTTGTAGGTAATTGTTATAGGATGGTGGGGACAAAGTTTAAGACAAAAACCCATGTCCCAGCAGGACAGGTAACTCAATTCTGAACCCTGGTGTATTAAATTTTATTTTCCCCCAGAAGAAGGCAAAATGATTCTACTTTTGTTTTTCTGTCAGCCCTAGCGTACATGTCAAATGGTGGAAGTGAGAATAGGTAACCAAAATAACAAAAATACCAACCTTACTAGCCACAGTCAACATTGGTTTGTACTCATCATTGTAGAAGAAGTAATCTCTGTGTTTTGTTTGCAAATAAATATATTAGCATCATAAATTAAGTTTTTTGCAAACAGCCTTAAAAGGAGAAATTTAAAATTAAAATACTTTCTTATAAACAAATAAATTCATGTCACATATATAGTAGATGCATTAGTAGATATTTAGCAAGGGCAGACATAGATATTAAGCTAAATATCAAAGGGCTATTTTGTACTTCATGATTTGGTAAGTAAATCCAATTTACTGTAAAAATACTGCAACAGGCAACATTTTCTATAAAAAAGCATGTGCAAATTCCTTGTTGTAATTATAGTCTTTAGGTTAAGGATTATAGTCTCAGGAAATAAAAATAATACTCTGCAAATAAAAACAGTATTACAGGAGAGTCTCTTCCATTTGCAACACATTTGCCTCCAAATCAATTTTATAATGGCAGAATAAAGAATATGTATAGATTTGTTAAATCAGTACATGGCTAATCCTTTTTGTATCTTGTGCCTTTACGGTAACTGATTTATAACTATTTCTCAACTTTCTCTATTTACTTTCAGTAAAGATTATGAAGAGCCGTGTATCCTGCCTTCACAAAAGCATGTCTGTCAAACACAATGATTTCCCCTAAAATTATTTCTCTTAATAATATTGAAATATGTGCCTTATCATTTTATTTTAACCAAAGTGGATCACAATACAGTTACTCTTTGACTTATAGTGGGGTTATGTCCCCCCTACTTGAACCCTCCAATTTACATTGGAGACAAGGTCTCTGAATGTCTAGGCAGAAGTATGCTGCAGGTGCAGAGCCCTCATGGAGAACCTATACTAGGGCAGTCTGGAGACAAGGTCTCCATTGTAAATTGGAAATGTCATAAGTTGAAAGGTGCATTTTTATACACCTAACTTCCAGAACAAGGTAGCTTGGCCCACTCTACCTTAAACATGCTCAGAACACTTCTGTTATCCTAGAGTTGGGCAAAAACATGTGGCAACATAATACAATGTAGAGTATCAGTTGTTTATCCTCCTGATTGCATATCTGACTAGGAGCTGTGGCTCACTGCTGCTACCCAGCATTGCAAGAGAGTATCTTATCACATAACACTAGCCAAGAAAATATCAAAATTGAAAATACAACGTGCAGTTTTTACTGGATGTGTATTAACTTTGCATCAATATAAATTTGAAAAATCTTAAGTCAAAAACATCATAAATTGGGCACTGTCTGTATTTGGTATGTAAACATTTGCAATTCCACAGGGATATTATATATATAGGATGTATTTATTTCTATATGTCCAAGGTAATATGCTTAGGTGTTTTAAAAGTATTATTTTATTTGACCTTCCTTAAAACTTTTCAAGCTAGGTGTTCTTACTCTCATGTTACAAATAAAGAATCTGAGGATCAGAATGGAGCTGCATATCTAGCCTGCCCCAGAGCAGGAACTGGAATCCAGACACTTTGTCTGCAAAGCCCTTCCTCAAAGATGTAAGGGAAGGTGATCTAAAACAGTGCAATAGTAGAGATCACAGCCCATTTAGTAGACATGCACTCATTACACGGTGTTCCACATGAAGTCCAGGCCTTAGTGGATACTTATGAAGTCACGTAGCACTGTCTCCTATGTGTAATCCACCAAATCGAACTCAAGTAGACTTTGGAGTTGTTTGGTTAATGTCTGATTTTACAGACAAAAATGTTCCTGGTGCTTTTTGTGAGTTGACTTACAAACTGCAGGGAACTGATGGCATTGTGTCTTTGTGATGGCTGCTTGTTTTTTGCAGAGATATAGATAGGCCGATTTTTCACAGCAAAAATCCTAGGGTGGTCGGAGGCAGGGACACTTACACTACATAATGAATCATTTGCATTAAATGAATCCTTAGCAATTAAGACAACTTGTAAGCATATTTTTATGACACTGCTCTTTCAAAAATAGTGGTGAAGTTTCTTTTTTTCAGAAATAGATATGTTGTGGACAAATTGTATCCCATTTTTATTGAAATTTGCTATAGTATCAAAGTAATGTTTGTGCCAAAATATGATAATATTCTATTTAAGAATGAAACTCACTTTCATTTATTTAAAGGGAAAAACAATAGTTTGGGGATGACATTTAAATAATACTCTAATTTACCATATGTCATTTTCTTCAGAAATTAATAGGTTACTGTCTGTGCAGAATACAATAGTTCTATTCACTCAAAGAAGAGGAGTACTAAATTATCTTTAAGGGCCTCTTAAAACTTTAATTTTATGATTATATTTTAAAAATATATTGATATATGGGTAACCACAATAGAGTAGGGGAAGGAACACAGGGCTGGGAATCCAAAAATTGATATTCTAATTCCATGATTTGTAAAATAACAGGAATCAAGAGTAAGTCATTACCTCATTTGATCAATGTCTCTCATATTGAATATGAGGATACTGAAGTAAATCATTTATAAGATGACTTTAAGCTGTAAAATCTACAGTTTTAATGCATTTGAATCTCACTGCATTAAGATGATTTTGGATCACTTTGCTCCTGAGTTTGCAGTTTTAAATATCAGATCAATGGTATAAATAAAATATAAAAATAAGCCTCTTTTTTCTTTACAACTTAATGTATCTATACACCTGTTCTGTGAATATAATTCCAGTCTGTATTTCCAGAAAAAATACAAGTTAGGCAGTCAGCAGGATATGAAAGATTCATTTATACAAAAAATAAACTTACAGTACACACAGCCTCGGAGTTATATTTGAATGATGATGTCAATATTGTGAGAAAAAAAGAAAATATTTGATATAAATATAAAGAATATCTTTTGTAATTATAAAAAAAATTCCTTTTCCTGCTCTTGAAAGGAAACATCATAAATGGTTAAGAGTTAGCAATATTGGCTGGGCACGGTGGCTCACACCTGTAATCCCAGCACTTTGGGAGGCCAAGGTGAGTGGATCACAAGGTCAGGAGTTCGAGACCAGCCTGACCAACGTGGTGAAACCGCATCTCTACTAAAAATACAAAAATTAGCCAGGCGTGGTGGTGTATGCCTGTAATCCCAGCTACTCAGGAGGCTGAAGCAGGAGAATCGCTTGAACCCAAGAGGTGGAGGTTGCAGTGAGCTGAGACCGCACCATTGCACTCCAGCTTGGGTGACAGAGTGATACTCCATCTCAAAAAACAAATAAATAAATAAATAAGTTAGCAATATTACTGAATGTGCAAAGAAGTACTGAATACCTCAACTAGTGCTCTGCACACACCATTTGATGTCATAACCAAGAGCGAGCAGTTTTAGATACATTAGAAGTCTCACAAATTAGAGTACGTACATTTATCAATGCCAATTTTTATAACATTCCCCAATATCTTGCCATCATGAGCCACTAACATTTTCAGAGTTTTCCTTGATCATCTTGAGGGCAACTCATGACACCCTGGAATTAACAGCATCATTTGAATGAACAACATTACGAAGTGGCCAAGAACACTACCTTGCCTCTTTAGGCTAAGTATGACGTCCTTTGAGCATGATCTCAACATAAGCATTTTTATGTCTCACTTAACTCAAGCAGAAATCAAGTAGGATTAGACCCTGACTGTAGAAATACAAGTTTTAAAATATGTTTTCATGAAATATTTACGGAATCATTTAATCTGTTGTTGGCTGGATTAACCAAATTTCCCCCCACACACCTTCTGCATGAAATACCCTTATCCTCATTTTGTCTATCTGAAAAATTCCTCTTTACTATTCCATGCAAGATCAAATATTGTCTCTTACAGGAAGTCTCCCCACACGCCCAAAAAGAATCAATCATGTCCTTTCCTGTAGTCTCATAGCATGTTGCATACAGCTTCTTTAGAGTACTCACAGGCTGCAGTAGAGATAATTGTTTATGTTTGTGCTTCTTATTGCTTAGAATTTGGTAGAGGAGTGGTTCATCATGGCATACTCCTGGACAATGAGAAAGTGATAAAGCACCACTAAAATAAATTGAAATTGGATTGCTAATAAAATTCAAACATTCCCAAAGCTGTCTGCACAAATTTATGGTATATAAACCAATATAGATTGTACCCCAGAGTAGAGATTTAAAAAGAAAGAAGGAAAGGAAGAAATAAAGAAAGAGTAAAGGATAGAGGCGGGTAAGAAGAGAGGAAAGAAGAAAGAAGAGAAGAACGAAGGAAAGAAGGAAATCCTTTGTCAGTTTTCATTCCTATATTTGGTATCATTCATGTATTCTTTCGTGGTGTAGTTACATGCCATTTCACCAACCCTGATACAGTAAGCTAGTGATTGTAGTAGTTAATAGGTTGCTTTCACTAAGAACAAAATTATTCTACATGGATATAGTAGCAAAATCTTGCTAAAAAATGCATAAAACTTTTTTGTCGTGATTTTCAATTTGAGAATATATTTCTGATTTACTATACGTTTTCTGATCTCCAATTTTCCATTTTTCTTTTAATTTTTCAGTTTTATATTCTGGTTTTCTGAAATAGACATCTTAAGAACACATGATGAACTTTTAAATACTATAATAATCTTAAATCCCTCATTCACAGAACAAGACATAATTTTGTAATACGTGATTTCAGAATTTCAGATTTCAGATTTCAAATGTACTTCTGATGAGCATTCCTTCACAGAAAGCTGAATATTATATGGATTCAATGGAGCATGAGATTAGTATGGGATTAGATTATGATAATGGGACAAAAAACAAAGAAAACTATAATTCGCAATTTATATATACTGAACAACTAAAACAATTTATGAAGCTGTAAATATTAATTTGTACAAAACAGACAGATTTTCAAGGTAATCCTGTCATTAATCTTCCCATGGGAAGTTAGTTCTTTCTGTTTCATTGTCATATGGATCATTTTTTCATTCTGCTGAGTAGCCTGCGTGGTGTCTTCTCCCCGCAATGACTTTTAGGTTAACTTTCACACTTTCTGGCTTCATGATATATCTTAGACATATTAAGACAAGGGTCATGTAATATTTTTATCAATGTATCCTCTATTATAGATTTATTTCTCTGATAATGCTGATAATGAGGACTTTGAAAGGCGATCTCATAACTCGTCTGATTATTTTTCTCTAGCTTTTATTCATTTCTTATTGCATTACATTAATCTTTGATGTAAATATTGCTGTGAACATCAAATTACTCTGCTTTATTTTCCTGAATTGAACTGCTTTCTTCCTGCAAACAAACTCTCAGATGTTGGCTTTGTTGCTGAGTATCACTGATATTGAAGCTGACATTCACATAAACTATCATCATTGGCAATATCTACATGATTTAATTTAAGTAATGTGTGGCAATTTCAATATTTCACGCGAAAACAAGCATCTCTTAGAGGACAAAGAGGATTGTTCTTACCCAGATAGTAAACATTAATGTTACCACCTTCCATTAGAATAAACAATACTGTGCATTATCTGTTTATGAAGAGCTACTAACCTGTTTCATCATATCAGATTTCATTGTTGACATTTGGTTTAAGATTACAGCTGTTGGCTTCATGGCAGTGTTTCAGAATGCAGATGTGACTAGACAGGCTAAACAAGTTGCTCTGGCTTTTCAGGTGACTGGGTGCCATCAGGGATGTTTATAGCAAAGGCCCTTCTAAACAAAGCCTTTGCTGTTTTTCATCTAAATTAAGAACTAAAGTGGAAGCCAAAGCACAACAAATACAGGTCAAGAGGTCAGGAGACCAGTTCTGCCCTGCTTGCTGCTTCTGATGGACATCATTTCTGATGCCCTGTGGCCACTGAGGTGACAATGGCATGGTTATGGGGCCTGGATAGCATGTTAGTTGCATGACTCCTGTGATGTTAAATAAGTCACCCAACCTCTCAGGACTCCAAATTCATCATCTGTAAAATATGACCTAAAAGCCCTGCCTTTTGACAAGAGTGTTGCGAAAATTATATAAAATAATTATGCAAACATTTTGGAAGCAGGAAAATGCTATAAAATACCATTTATTGTCATTCATTCATTCATTCCTCCACCTATTCAATACCTATTGAGCATCTTCCTTGCATCTTTGGACCTTTTCTTTTGTCTCTTGGGTCGCTGACAATCCGCCGCTCCCTGTCTAGCCATATCCACACCTGCCACCCTACACCCCTGTGTCTTAACCTTCCTTGAAGCATAAATGCTTCAAGACTCTGGTTAAGTGATACCTTTACTTTTCCTTTCCAATGCATGCCCCTCTCAACAGTTAATTATTCCCTCTTTAGACTAACGTTCTACCAAGTACATAAGCAGGATTTTATGTTTTATTAGAATTCTTTTGGCCCCTCTTGTTTTTGTAAGGCTTTGCTCTCAAAAAGTACAACATGTTCATCTTTGTACTGTTAATGCTGACCAGAGGATGCTGAGAGACTGAGGAGGTATGATGGAGGAACAGTGTGGAAAGAGGCTGGTAGGTGTGGTCTATATTATTTCAGCTTCAATGCGTACTCTGCAGAGGTGGCAGGGAAGGCTTAAACTTATGCTTTGTATACTGCAGGACTTATGTCTGTCCAGACAGTCTAAAGAACTAGTCACGTGAACCAACAAAGTCCTGTTTACAAGAAGGTCTTGAGAAATTTCTCAGAGATAATAGTTCTTAAAAGATTCCTTAATCAATAAGGCATGTTTAGCCTTAATCTGTTAGCAGAGGAATAATTCTTATTCCAGAGTAGGGTGATATTCAGATGACTCTAAACAGTGTCCTTTTATGAACTCATGTCTTAGCTTGAGGGGAATAAATGTAAGATATCAAAGAGCTAATTTCAGTAAAACACCTCTTTATGAAATAAAAACAGAATTCAGTGGTGCCTTGTTGTCTCCCAACTTCCATCCAACATAGTATATAACACAGAAGGGAAGAGAAATTCTCCCTCAGTTCTCAACAGAATAGAGCTTTGGTACCTCAGGGTCATGGGATATCAGCGGTGATAGCCAGCAGAAGCAGCCTGGGTTTCAATTAAAGCCACAGTGTCCAGAAGAAGGAAAAAAAAAATGCCAATCAGAAGTGTCAAGCATCATGTGGCAGCATTGTTCACCTTTCCACAAAGCCTCACCTGAAGACAGGTGAGAACAGGATGATGATTAAGTGGCCCAAGACTCTGTTCCTAAGCAGTCACTTATTTGATCTTAGACATCCCCTACCCTTTCATTTTCCCCAGCCAATGTCACTCTCCGTTTCACATAATCCCCTCATCCCATAATTTAGTGACATCTTTTATCCCTTGATACTGTTGTGTAAATTCTTTTAGCTTGATTCCTCCCTCTGCCAGGAAAACACTATCAGCACCTTTGTGACCCCCAAGCACCTGTACGATTCTCTCCTCTCTTTCTTCTAGACCCAATTCAAGTGACTCTTTAGTGATGATCTAGGATTGCAGGGAGCTTGTCCTCCATCCTCTGGGCCAGGAACTGGGAATGTGGGTTCTTGAGACAGAGTGCCCTGGTTTTAATGCGAATTCCACAATTTATCTGCTCTTTAACAAATTCCTCACTCTAAGCCTCAATTTCCTTATCTGTAAAACGAGACCACGGATCATATCCACACATGGTCTATTAGCTGGATTCACTGAGTTCATGCAGAAAACAGTTAACACAGTAAGTAGCATGTTGAAACTTCAATAAAAATTAGCTACGCTTATTATTCATTTACCCACTCCATTTTGTGAACCCACAATTATTTTTCCAGATAGACTGGGAACTCTTGGGGAGGAGAGACGAGTTTCTGTATTTCTTTCATCTTTATATCACCATTACTTAGCGCAATGCCCTGGTTTGGCTTTTAATACACACGCAATAAATAATTGCTAAGATGTATGCATTATTGACTAATTAACTGAATGTAGAATGTGGTAATAACATGTGGACTTTTTATATTTGTTCAGCAGGTGCTGTCTTCAAGGATGACAAGTAGGCAGAGGAAATAATGCCACTAAAGGAGAGTTGAAGGAAATCAAGTCTGTAGTGTTAATTCTGGGATTATATGGTTGGTTCCTTCAAGAAGTCATTTGTCCAGCATGACCTTTTCCAGTCAGTAGAATGTGGTTAACCAAGAATTTGATGTCTCTCTATTGTTCTATTTGTTATTCCATTAGTTGCTTACCCTTTAACCTTTTAAAAAAATTCTTATATACTTTTACTTCCTTTTTTCTTATTTCTGGAAAGTTTAACTTGTTAAAAGCATTATAATTTTTTTAGCCATTGAAAGGTTTTATTCTATTGAAAACGATTAAAGCCATGCTCTCATGCCTGTAATCCCAGCACTTTGTGAGGCCGGGTCAGGCAGATCACGAGGTCAACAGATTGAGACAATCCTGGATAACACAGTGAAATCCCATCTCTACTAAAAATACAAAAAATTAGCTGGGCATGGTGGCAAGCACCTGTAGTCCTAGCTACTCGGGAGGCTGAGGCAGAAGAATCACTTGAACCTGGGAGGCGGAGGTTGCAGTGAGCCAAGATCGCACCACTGCACTCCAGCCTGGCCGAAAGAGCAAGACTCCGTCTCAAAAAAAAAAAAAAAAAAAAACAAAACAAGCCCTGCTCAATATGACATCGTTTGTTAAAATATCCCATGTTTCTCCAAAGTGTACATTGTTTTGTTTTCTCTTGTAGTTTCTTACATGTATTTGTTTGCTCATTTTGAACTTAAGTTTCCTTTCTCTGGGTGCCAGTTTTCTGGGGACAGTCTCATACTGTCCTTTTTTATTTTAATTAAACTTAAAAGTTTGAGATTACTATAGGTTCACATGCAGTTGTAAGAAGTGACACACAGAGAGTCTACATAGCTTTTACCCAGTTGGTTCCAATGGTAACAGCTTGCAAAGCTATAGCACAATATCACAATCAGAATATTGACCTCTATCCTTGTGATGATGGAAATGTTCCTTTAACCTTTTTTTTTAAACTCACATGTTGCTTTTTTCTTTTAAATGAACAGTGAACCATTGACTAGAAGTAAGATATATAAAGGAGAACTAGGAAATATGTATACGTCTTGGAGATAGCAGGTATGTTCAGTATTTAAAAAAAAAAAAACAAGTTCTTTCGAAGGCTACATAGGAAGAGTCTTTTAGTTGAATGAGACAAATATCGGTATGTGCAGACTTCCACAAGTCTCACATCTCTCTGTTTTGTTCTGTTCTTCTTGTGCTTTGTTAGCCATGTTTTCGTCTATTTTCTTTTACTTTTTCTAGGCCAAGTTTTTACAGAAGTGTAACAGAGATTCAGACGTGTAACAGGTTATAGGTGGACAACTTGAGTTTTTAGAAAATGAACAGACTTGTGAAGCCAGCACCCACATCAAGAAACGGAATATGACTACCCTGTCCAAAACTCCTTCCTCATATGACCCTTCAGTCACTACCCAGCAGGAGCCTCAAATTTTACTTCTTTTATGAAATATTTTAAACACAGAATAAAGAATACGCTCATGAACCTCTATGTACCCACAAACCTGCATTGTCAAAACTTAGTATGATACCACATTTCACATCTGCTGCAGCTCTTTTTTGTTTCTTTTTTTTTTTTTTTGGAAGAAAAACTCTAAATGTACTTCAGACATCTCAGGTAAATGGAAGTTTTAATGAACCACATTCACGGTACATCCATAAATATCTTTAAAGCATCTACTATGTGCCAGGTCATTTCACATGGATGTCCTCTCTCTATTTTTAAATAATGCATGTACATAATTATGAAATGTAAATGATTCAAAAATTATGCCAGAACAATAAATCTCCTTTGCCTGTGAGAATGTAAAATGCTGCGGCCTCTGTGAAAAAGTGTGCTGGTTCCTCAAAGTGAAACATAGAATTGCCATATGACCCAGCAATTTCACCCCTAATAGTATATCCCAAATATTTTCAAAAAGAGACTCAGATACTTGTATACCATTGTTCATAGCAGCATTATTCACAATAGTCAAATGTAGAAACAAAGTGCCCAGCAACAGATAAACGGATAAGCAAAATGTGATACATACCTAGAGTGGAAAGGTATTCAGACATAAAAAGAAAAGAAGTTCTGATACTGCTACAATATGGATTAAACTTGAAGCATTATGCTAAGCGAAATAAGACAGACACACAAAAAAGACAAATATGTATGATTAGACGTGTATAAAATGTCTAGAATAGGCAAAATCATACAGACAAACAGTAAATTAGAGGACACCAGGGGCAAGAGGTAGGGAAAAAATTGAGGAGCTGTTGTTTAGTGGGTACAGACTTTCTTTTTGGAGTGATGAAAAGTTTTGAAAAGAGATAGTGGTGACGGCTGCACAGTGCTATATATATAATAATTGTTACTAAATTGTACACTTCAATAGTAATTACAATGGCAAATTTGTTATGTACATTTTATCACAATGAAAAAAGCAAAAAAGGCCAGATGTGGTGGCTCATGCCTGTAATCCCAACGCTTTGGGAAGCTGAGGTGGGAGGATCACTTGAGCCCAGGAGTTTGAGACCAGCCTGGGCAATGTAGTGGAACCTCGTTTCTACAAAAAAGTAAGCCAGGTGTGGTGGCACACTCCTGTAGTCCCAGCTGCTCTTGAGGCTGAGGTGGGAAGATGACTGGAGCTCAGGAGGTTGAGGCTGCAGTGAGTCATGATCTTGCCACTGCCCTCCAGCCTGAGTGACAAAGAGAGACCCTGTCACAAAAAAAAAGAAAAGAAGGAAGGAAGGAAGGAAGGAAGGAAATGGAAAAAATCCAGAGATAGACAATAATTGCAGCCAGAAAGCAACAGGATAATATACGTATGTAGAGAAATAATAAGTTCAAACCTAAAACTGTATACTCAAATAAACAATCACTTACAAATACAGGGCCAACGAAAGCCTTTCGTATGAACAAAAGACACACTGGGAGAAGATTTTTTAATTCAAATAAATGATAAAATATTAGTATCTAGAATACATTTTTTGAAAGCTTATAAATCATCATGAATAAGACAAATCAAGAGAGAAATGGACAAAGTATCTGAAACAGCAATTCACAAATAAAGGAAACATTAGCGATCGATAAACACAGGAAAAATTGTTTAACCTCATCCTCCTGCCTCAGCCTCCTGAGTAGCTTAGCCTCATTAGGAATTAGAAACATGCAGAGTAAAACATCATTTATACCCATCACATCAGGAAAAAAACTAAAGTTGGATAATATGAAATTTGGCAAGGTTTCAGTGAGAAAAGCACTATTATACTTTACTAATGAATAGGATCATATACCGTGAAAGGCAAGTTGTTAATACGCATATCCTGAATTTAGCAATTACACTTCTGAGTATCTACCAAAAAGAAATAGTCCACACGTAAACAAGGAAACAAGCACAAGAATGTTCATTATAGCGTTATGTTAATAGAAAAATTTTAGAAACCACACTTTGGATATTAAAATGGCTAAATAGGATTTAGTATATCGTAGAATGTAACATTCTACAGCATACAAAATGAATTAACTGGCTCTCTACATTTATCGACAAGTACACATGAATCCACAAAATTTAGAGAAGAAAGCAAATTTCACACTGATTACATGCATAATTCTACCATTTATATAGAAAAACACAAAACAGTGTTTTATATTTTCTTGTACATATATGGATGCCAAATTAAGGTTATTTATTAGGTCTAAATATCTTTCTGAGGAGTCTGGAAGAGATCAGAATTGAGGATAGTCAACAGAGACTTTCACTTTACCAGTACTCGTCTATTTCTTTTAAGTGTATGTACGTATATTGCACATGCATTTTTTTAAAAATTGGGAAAAAATCTTTGAGAAGAAATGTAGTAAATTAATAGTGGTTACCTCTGGAAAGGAGCGTAGAAAAATATTAGGTGGTCAATGGAAAACTTTTTCTCTAATTTTCTGATTTTTCTCTATCTTTACATTTTTTTCTCTCAAATCTGCATTTTACTCAATATGTAGTCACATATTACATGTTTTTAAATGTTGAGTTGCTTCATCACTTTGTAGTAGGGGCTCAGATGTTGCTAGTATTATGCATGGGAAATGTGATTATGGATGTAACTTTGATTCTTTATTAGAATATTCTGAAACTCTTCTTTCATTAGACAAAATTATTAATCCTTTATACAAAAATGGCTAATTTTACCCAGGTGGGTCAAGGAAGGAAATAATTACAGCAAAATCAATAGAAAGCTTGTATTATTACTCGTTTAAAAAGGTAAGTAGATTTTCATTTGAAAAAAAATAAAATGAATCTTTTTCCCACTGCTGATCCCCGGTTTCTTGGCTTCTCTCCCAAGAGGTAAAGATAATTATCACTTTATAGTGCAATCTACAAGTTTCTCTAGATAGATATAGATATACAGTTATATACATTCAAATAGATGCTCAGAGATGTAGACAAATAAATAAATGTATATGGATATATGTGTATATGTGCATGTATAGGGAAAAAGATTAGAATAGATAGATAGATGAGATGCCTAAATATTATTAAGATATCTAACAGCTTTTAAATTGAGAAACTTAATTTTGTGAATTAGATGGGTGGGAATAAAGGCAGCAGGCTAAATAATGCTTGAGAAATCCATCCCTTATAAGCAGACTCTGTAACTGGAGCCAACCATAACATGTATGTTTTTAATGGGTGAAGCTTGTTAATATCCAGACATTTTTTCATCCTCTTAACCAAAGGCATTTTTATTTTTATGGTTTTTTTTAATTTATTTTAATAGTTTTTGGGGTATAGGTGGTTTTTGGTTACATGGGTAACTTCTTTAGTGGCGATTTCTGAGAATTTAGTGAACCTATCACTCAAGCAGTATGTACACTGACTGTACCCAATTCATAGTCTTTTATCTCTCACTCCCTCCCATTCTTCCCTCACAGTCCCCAACATCCATTATATCACTCTAATGCCTTTGTGTCCTCATAGCTTAGTTCCCACTTATAAGTGAGAACATATGATATTTGATTTCCCATTTCTGAGTTACTTCACTTAGATTATTGTCCCCCAGCTCCATCCAAGTTGCTGCAAAAGATATTATTTCATTCCTTTTTATGGCTGAGTAGTATTCCATAATGTATATATACCACATTTTCTTTATCTACTCATTGGTCAATGGGCACTTAGATTGGTTCCATATCTTTATAATTGTGAAGTTTGCTGCTATAAACATGTGTGCATGTGTCTTTTTATGTATTATAATGACTTCTTTTCCTTGGGGTAGATATCCAGCACTGGGATTGCTGCATCAAATGTTAGTTCTCTTTTAGTTCTTTAGGAAATCTCCATCCTGTTTTCCATAGAGGTTGTATGAATTTACACCACCAGAAGGGTAAAAGTGTTCCCTTTTTACCACATCCACATCATCATCTATTGTATTTTGACTTTTTAATTATGGCCATTCTTGCAGAAGGAAGGTGGTATCTTATTGTGATTTTAATTTGCATTTCCCTGATTATTAGTGATGATGAGCATTTTTTCATATGTTTTTTGACTGCTTGTGTATTTTCTTTTGAGAAATGCCCATTCATATTCCTTGGCCACTTTTTGGTGAGATTATTTGTTTTATTTTCTTCCTGATTTGTTTGAGTTTCTTGTAAGTTCTGGATACTAGTCCTTTATTGGATGCAGAGTTTGTGAATATTTTCTCCCACTTCTGGGTTGTCTGTCTAATCTGCTAACTATTTTGCTGTGCAGAAGCTTTTTAGTTTAATTAGGTCTGATTTATTTATTTTCATTTCGTTGTATTTGCTTTTGGCATCTTCATCATAAATCCTTTGCCTAAGCCAATGTCTGGAAGAGTTTTTCTGATGTTATCTTATAGAATTTCTATGGTTTCAGGTCTTAGATTTAAGTCTTTGATTCATCTTGAATTGATTTTTGTATAAAGTGAGAGAAGGGGATCTAGTTTCATTCTTCTACATATGGCTAGTCAGTTTTCCCAGCACCATTTATTGCATAGGGTGTCCTCTCCCCAATTTATGTTTGTGTATTCTTTGTCAAAGTTCAGTTTGCTGTAACTATTTGGCTTTATTTCTGGGTTTTCTATTTTGTCCCATTGGTCTACATGCTGATTTTTGTGTCAGTACTATGCTGTTTGGTAACTATATCTGATATGGTTTTGCTGTGTCCCAACCCAAATCTCATCTTGAATTGTAGTTGGGAGGGATCCAGTGGCAGGTTATTGAACCATGGGGGAAGTTACCCCCAGGCTGCTGTTTTCATGATAGAGACTGAGTTCTCACAAGATCTGATAGTTTTATAAGGAGTGTTTCCCCTTTTTGCTTAGCACTTCTCTTTTTTACCACCATGTGAAGAAGGATGTATTTGCCTCCCCTTCCACCATGATTGTAAGTTTCCTGAGGTCTCCCAGCAGTTCTAACTGTGAGGCAATTAAACCTCTTTCCTTCACAAATTATCCAGTCTCAGGTATGTCTTCATTAGCAGCGTGAGAACAGACTAATACCGTAAATCGGTATCAGGTAGTAGGATGCTGCTATAAAGATACCCACAAATGTGGAAGTGAGTTTGGAACTGGGTAACAGACAGAGGTTGGAACTGGTTGGAGGGCTCAGAAAAAAAAAAAAGAAAAGAAAAGAAAAAAAAACAAAACAGGAAAATGTGGGAAAGTTTGGAACTTCCTAGAGACTTGCTGAATGAATAGCTTTGACCAAAATGATGACAGCGATATGCATAATGAAGTCCAGGCTGAGGTAGTCTCAGATGGTATATTAGTCTGTTTTCATGCAACTGATAAAGACATGCCTGAGACTGGGCAATTTACAAAATAAAGAGATTTAATGGACTAACAGTTCCACGTGGCTGGGGAGGCCTCATAATCATGGTGGAAGGTGAAAGGCACATCTCACATGGTGGCACACAAGAAAAGAGAATTGGTGCAGGGAAACTCCCCTTTATAAAACCATCAGATCTCATCAGACTTATTCACTATGAGGAGAATAGCATGGCAAAGACCTGCCCCCATGATTAAATTACCTCTCACTGGGTCCCTCCCACAACACATGGAAATTGTGGGAGCTACAATTCAAGATGAGATTTAGGTGGGGACACAGCCAAACCATATTATTCCACCCTTGGCCTCTCCAAAATCTCATGTCCTTACATTTCAAAACACAATCATGCTTTCCAAACAGTCTCCCAAAGTCTTAACTCACTCCAGCATTAACCCAAAAGTCCAAGTCCAAAGTCTCATCTGAGACCAGGCAAGATTCTTCCACCTGTGAGCGTGTAAAATCAAAAGCAAGCTAGTTACTTCCTAGATACAATACGGGTACAGGCATTGGGTAAATACATCTATTCCAAATGGAAGAAATAGGCCAAAATGAAGGGGCTACAGGCCCCATGTAAGTCCAAAATTTAGCATGGCAGTCAAATCTTAAAATTCCAAAATGATCTCCTTTGACTCACTGTCTCATATTTGGATCACACTGATGCAAGAGGTGGGTTCCCATGGTCTTGGGCAGCCCCACCTTGTGGTTTTGCCAGGTATAGCCTCCCCCTGGCTTCTTTCACAGGCTGGCATTGAGTGTCTGCTGCCTTTCCAGGTATACAGTGCAAGCTGTCAGTGGATCTACCATTGTGGGATCTGGAGAATGGTGGCCCTCTTCTCACAGCTCCACTAGGCAGTGTCCCAGTAGGGACTCTCTGTGAGGGCACCCACCCCACATTTTTTCCTTCTGTACTAACCTAGCAGAGGTTCTCCATGTGCACCCTGCCCCTACAGCAAATTTCCATCAGGAGATCCAGGTGTGTATGTTTCCATACATCCTCTGAAATCTAGGTGGAGGTTCCCAGACCTCAATTCTTGACTTCTGTGCACCTGCAGGATAAACACCACATGGAAGTTGCCAAGGCTTGGGGCTTGCACCCTCTGAAGCTATGGCCTGAGCTGTACCTTGGCCCCTTTTAGTCACAGCTGGAGCAGCTGGGATACAAGGCACCAAATCCCTAGACTGCACATAGCAGAGGGACCCTGGGTCCAGCCCACAACACCATTTTTTCCTACTAGACCTTCAGGCCTGTGATGAGAGGGGCTGCTGCAAAGGTCTCTAACATGCCCTGGAGACATTTTACTCATTGCCTTGGTGATTAACATTCTGCTCCCCATTACTTATGCAAATTTCTGCAGCTGGCTTGAATTTCTCTTCAGAAAATGGGATTTTCTTTTCTATCACCTTCTCAGATTGAAAATTTTCTGAACTCTTAGGCTCTGTTTCCCTTATAAAACTGAATGACTTTAACAGCACCCAAGTCACATCTTGAATTCTTTACTGCTTAGAAATTTCTTCTGCCAGATACCCTAAATCATCTCTCTCAAGTTTAAAGTTCCCCAAATCTCTAAGGAAGGGGGAAAATGCTGCCAGCCTCTTTGCTAAAATATAACAAGAGTCACCTTTGCTCCAGTTCCCAACAAGTTCCTCATCTGCATCTGAGACCACCTCAGCCTGGATTTCATTGTTTATATCATTATCAGCATTTTGGTCAAAGCTATTCAACAAGTCTCTAAGGAGATCCAAATTTCTCACATTTTCCTGTCTTCTTCTGAGCCCTCCAAACTCTTCCAACTTCTGCCTGTTACCCAGTTCAAAAGTCGCTTCCACATTTTTGGGTATCTGTTCAGCAGTGCCCCCACTGTACTGGTACAAATTTACTGTATTTTTCTGTTTTCATGCTGCTAATAAGGACATACCTAAGACTGGATAATTTACAAAAAAACAAAAAAAAGAGGTTTAATGGATTCACAGTTCCATGTGGCTAGGGAGGCCTAACAATCATGGTGGAAGGTGAAAGGCACCTCTCACATGGCAGCAGACAAGAGAAGAGAACTTGTGCAGGGAAACTCCCCTTTATAAAACCGTCAAATCTCATCAGACTTATTCACTATCATGAGAATAGCAGGGGAAATACCCACCGCCATGATTCAGTTATCTCCAACTGGGTCCCTGCCACAACTTGTGAGGATTGGGTGGGGACACAGCCAAACCATATCATATGGAGATGGGTAACCTGTTGGGAACTGAAATAAAGGTCAGTGTTGGTATGCAAAGACACTGGTGGCATTTTGCCCCTGCCCTAGAGATCTGTGGAACTTTTAACTTGAGAGAGATGATTTAGAGTATGTGGCAGAAGAAATTTCTAAGTGTCAAAGCATTCAAGAGGAAGCAGAACATAAAAGTTTGGAAAATTTGTGGGCTGACTAAACAATAGAAAAGAAAAACATTTTCTGGAGAGAAATTCAAGCCAGCTGCAGAAATTTGCACAAGTAACAAGGAGCCAAATGTTAATCACCAAAATATGGGAAAAATGTCTCCAGGGTATGTCAGAGACCTTCATGGCAGCCCCTCCCATCACAGGCCGTGAGGCCTAGGAGTTAAAAATGAGGCTGGCCCAGGCCCCCACCCCTGCTGTATCCAGCCTAGGGACTTGGTGCCCTGCATCCCATCCACTCCAGCCATGGCTAAAAGGAGCCAAGGTACAATTCTGACTGTGGCTTCAAAAGGTGCCAGCCTCAAGCCCTGGCAGCTCCCACGTGATGTGGAGCCTGTGGGTAGACAGAAGTCAAGAACTGAGGTTTGGGAACCTCTGTCTAGATTTCAGAGGATGTATAGAAATGCCTGGTTGTCCAGGCAGAAGATTGCTGCAGGCAAAGAGCCTTCATGAGGTACCTCTGCTAGGGCACTGTGGAAGGGAAATGTGGAGTGGAAGCTCCCAAAAAAAGTCTCTACTTGGGCACTGCTTAGTGGATCTGTGAGACAGGGCCACCATCCTCCAGATCCCAGAATAGTAGATCTACTGACAGCTTGCGCTGTGTGCCTGGAAAAACCACAGACACTCAATGCCAGCCTCTGAAAGCAGCTTGGAGGGGGGACTGTACTCTGCAAAAGCACAGGGGTGGCACTCCCCAAGGCCATGAGCGTCCACCTCTTCCATCAACATGATGTGGATATGAGTCATGAAATCAAAGATCTTTTTGGAACTTTAAGATTTTACTAACCCACCGGATTTCAGGCTTGCATGGGGACTGTAATCCCTTCCTTTGGGCCAATTTCTCCCATTGGGAATGGTGTATTTACCCAATGCCTGTACCCGCATTGTATCTAGGAAGTAACTAACTTGCTTTTGATTTTACAGGTTCATAGATGGAAAAGTCTTGCCTTGTCTCAGATGAGACTTTGGACTTGGACTTTTGGGTTAATGCTGGAGTGAGTCAAGACTTTGGGAGACTGTTTGGAAAGCATGATTGTGTTTTGAAATGTGAGGACATGAGATTTGGGAGAGGTCAGGGCTGGAATGATATGGTTTGTCCACGTCTCCACCTAAATCTCATCTTGAATTGTAGTTCCCATAATCCCCCTGTGTCTTGGGAGTGACCTGGTGGGAGGAGGGGTGGTTACCCTTGTGCTGCTGTTATTGTGATCCTAAGTGAGTTCTCATGAGATCCGATACTTTTATTAGGGCTTTTCCCTCTTTTGCTTGGCACTTCTCCTTCCTGCCACCATGTGAAGAAGGACGTGTTTGCTTCCCCTTCTGCCATGATTGTAAGTTTCCTGAAGCCTCCCCAGCCATGCTGAACTGTGTGTCAATTAAACTTCTTTCCTTTATAAATTACCCAGTCTCAATTATGTCTTCATTAGCAGCATGAGAATGAAATAATACACATGCCAAGCCTGACAGCCAATCTGGAATGGGGATGTTGTTTACATGGGAATTGCATTGAATCTGTAGATTGCTTTGGGCAATATGAATACCCAGATTTTAATGAGGTCCTTGATAGTCCTGGAGCAGGAAGCATACCCTGGAGGATCCTTGATCATCCTGCTGTCTCCCATTCATGTAGGATTAATAGAATATATTTTTGGGTATTCAATTCTTTTGTAAAGAAAATTTGAGGTTGTCACTAATTTATATATTTTAATTCTCTTTTGTAGGATATTATCCTACACATTGCTTGAAATTTTAACAAGAGGTTTGTAGTCAAAGTTTTTTTCCTATGTTGTCCCCACCCATATTACTCTCAGTCACCAAGGACAGCAAATGTCGTCAGTTTCTTCTAGAGTTATACTCATTATATGTGTGTGTGTGTGTGTGTGTGTGTGTGTATATATATATGTATGTATATATTTCGTATAGAGTATATCCATCTACTACCCCATTTTTCTTGCATTTACTTTACTTTTTAACTCAAAACAACTTGAAGATTACTTCTTATCAGTGTATGATTACTTTGTTCATTTTTCAATATTTTCTTCTGTGAATGCAGAGTAATTTAGAGAGCCTGTCCCCTACTAATGAACATTTGTTTCCAGATTACTATTACAAATTTTCCTACAAGAATAATCTTATATTTATGTCATTTTACAAGAATGTATGCAAGTATAACTTCAGAATAAATTCTTAAATGTGGAATTACTGATTCCAAGGATAGGAGCATTTGCAATTTTGATGTGTTTAATAAAATTTATATTCCCTTCAGTAATTATGAACTTGCTTTAACCCATTACATACTCACAGAAACATTAACTAATTTATCCTTAACCAATATATTCCATTTGATTTTTACTTCCACTTCAGAAGTGTAAATATCTAATTGGCATTGATGTAATGTTGATTTATTTTTTAACATATGAGATTCAATAATAAACATATTGCAAGGGGTGCATTTATATATAGTTTATTTGTAATGTCAACAAGACTAGTTAAAAATGGAAACAAAATTCAGTAGAACGATCTTTAACAATGAAGGAAGACATCTGAGAACTGTTTCTTTCCAAACTGATTGATTTAATAAAAAATGATTTTGTTTCCTATTAAAGTATCTAAAAAGTTTTGTAGAGTCCAAAATATTTACTTGATTAAACTAAAAGTTATTACCCCTTACTTTTATTAAATCAATCCTTTCTTTGAAGTTTTTACTTCTGTAAATATACATATTTATATATACATGTAAATATATATGTATATATAAAATGTATAAATATGTAAATGTATATATACACACATTTACATATAAATGTAAATATATATAAAATGTATACATATGTAAATATATACAAAAATATTTGCGATATGTGGTACCTTCTGGCTAAGCAATCTGAATTTGAATCCTGTATGTTGGCAAACTTTTAAAATTAATTGAATCACTAATTAAATTGTTACTAAGAGGCTTTGTTTTTTGTTTTATTTTTGCTTTAACAATGAAGGAAGACATCTGAGAACTGTTTTTGCTTTAAATTTAGCATCTAAACATTTTCCCTATGGGGGATCAGGGGGAACTCCCTTCTTCAAGACTCTTACCTGGTTCCAGGTGAGCAGAGCCCCCTGTCTTGGTGGATATGAAGCAGGAGTTGGACTGCCTGATAAAATACAGAATGCCCAGTTCAATTGGAATTCAGGTAAACATGCAATTTCAAATATTACATGACACATACTTCCACTAAAACAAAATTATTTTTTCTCTGAAATTCAAATGTAACTGAGCACCCTATTTGCATTTGCTAAATCTGGACATCTATTTTCTAGCACCCTATTTTCATTTGCTAAATCTGTGAATGTGATATGAACCTTTATTAAGGAAGATTTGGGGGTTATTTATTACCACAATGGAATGTCACCTTCCTGGCTGCTACAGTCCGCTTGCTTAGATGATTATCAGAATTGCAGTGACTAACAGCAAGTTATTCCTTCCATGAACAAGGAGTGTCCCAGGCTGTTAATAAGCCCAAGAATGTATCTTTATCCTCAGCACCCATAGCAGCCTTGGAAGGCAGCAAGTTAGGCAAGTCTGGATGTCTACATAGCACTTACCTACATTTATGTCCAGCTGCTAAGGTCAAATAACAATGTTCTTTTTTTTTTTTTTTTTTTTTTTTTGGAGATGGAGTCTCGCTCTGTCGCCCAGGCTGGAGTGCAGTGGCGCAATCTCCACTCACTGCAAGCTCCACCTCCCAGGTTCACGCCATTCTCCTGCCTCAGCCTCCCGTGTGGCTGGGACTACAGGCGCCCGCCACCGCGCCCGGCTACTTTTTGTATTTTTAGTAGAGACGGGGTTTCACCGTGTTAGTCAGGATGGTCTCGATCTCCTGACCTCGTGATCCGCCCATCTCGGCCTCCCAAAGTGCTGGGATTACAGGCGTGAGCCACCGCGCCCGGCCAACAATGTTCTTTCATTACTTAGCAGGAAAAGAAAAAGCTACGGGGAGTAGGACATTCTTAATGTTAGTACTTCTCTCATGATTTTTACCTAAATCTTTGGTGCTTGGCAATGCAAGAATCACTTAGAAGATGAAGTGTGGTTTGCTTGGCAATGCAAGAATCACTTAGATGATGAAGTGTGGTTTAGCACAACATGATATATATTGTCATTCTATGTTTAATATATTATCAGTATTTCATGGTGTCTGCAAAGCAGCCCTGGAATAGTGTTTAAATTAGAAAGTGCTTTTATATCTACTGTGTAATGAGCCTTCTCCTTAATACTGATGATGGCCACACTTAATGTAAAATGCTTTTTAAAGCCACCAGAATTGCTTCTGACAATCAACCAGCTTAGGCGGATTAGCAGAAACTGTGGCAAAACTAAAGGCACTAAAGTCATTGATTTGCAAGTGAACGTTAAAGACAGGTGACAGTTGGAGGTTTAAGGGCAGTGTTCTTAAACATACAATGACGCTGATGTATGTTTGATGATGTATGTATGATGCCCATGCATGTTTCGAAGATCTACTCCATCAAGCCACATGCAGCAATTTTCATGCCTGAGAAGCATACCGATGACTAAAATGTGAGAACATCTCATGTAATGTGTGGTAGAAATTGTTTAAGATGTAATGCCCAGACAGCAGGCACAGAGGAACAAACACCACCCTGCAGAACGTAGCTGCATTACGCAGTGCTGCCAGTTGTGTTTTGTCTTGAAGATGTCAATAGAAAAACCTGGTTTGTAGAGGCTCCCACAGTTCCTCCCTCCCCAGCCTTCTTTAGTCAAGGACAGACTGCATCAGACTAGAAGGCAGTAACTCGGTTGACATCTTCCAGAGGATGTAGCAAAGCAAATGAGATGCTTTTAAAATAACTTAATCCAGGATCTAACATGCGGACAAAGTTGCAGACTTGCCAACTTCCTCCATTCTTTTTGAAAACTTGCATCAGATTTGGGATATCCAGACATTATATGGAAATGTGGATCTTTAGAAAAGAGATCACACCAGAGACTTTAAATCTTCCACCTCTTCACTTCCCATGCTGGCCTCGGAAGCCCTAAAGCACAATCTCCACCCACAAAGCTGAGGACTATTATTGCCTGACTGTCCTGCCCCCAAGGAGCTTACAATCCACCCTAAAGGAAGAGATGAATACACAAGAAGGGATGGCAGAACGATTACCACCCAAAGAGCATCACTGAATGGTGGGTTGCATGTGGGAGGATAAACCCTTCAGGCAGTTAGCAATCAGAGGAATCGATGAGACCGACACAGGCAGATGAGGCTTTAGGAAGGAGGAAAGGCTTTATTTGGACCTTGGATGAGGCCAATGACTGGCAGAGGCAGAGAAGAGAAGAGAGGGTGAACCAGGTGACAATTCACAAAGCCACCAGGTGGTGAGAGTGAGTCCCTGAAGCAGTAGTGGGATATCCACTGTCACGAAGCCAAGGAGAATGGAATCTTAGAGTTGAAGGAACTGAGCCATTCATGTTAATCAAACACTTGTAAAAATAGCAGCAGCTCTTACGTGTAGAGCGCATACTGTGTGCCAGGTACCTTGCTAAATGCTCTGCAGTTTCTAACCTAATCCTGTGATGTGATCTTGGGTGTGCCCAACCAGTATCTACCAAATTATTGAGCCTGGTACTTTACCCTTCCTGCAGATTCCATGCTATCTTTCTAAAAAACTTTTTTTCCTGCCTAAGTGAGCCATAGTTGTCACTTGTTTTGTTCCAAGTGAAAATCTTGACCAAACTCAGTAGTAAACAGGCATGCATTTAATTGTTGATTTATGATTGTTTGAATTGGTCAAACTTATATGATGAGTGGCTTATAAGCAGATATTGACTACCAAAATGTTATCAATAAAAGGCATGACAGATAATACAATACAAAACTTGTATGTTAACAAGAGCTTGTAGTCCATATTG
Source organism: Mandrillus leucophaeus (assembly GCF_000951045.1). Taxonomy (NCBI): domain Eukaryota; kingdom Metazoa; phylum Chordata; class Mammalia; order Primates; family Cercopithecidae; genus Mandrillus; species Mandrillus leucophaeus. The sequence goes on from NW_012105464.1 coordinate 2,193,936, forward strand.
AAAGGGAAGTGTTTCAAAGTTTTATTGTAGTGTCATTTCATACCAATGTACACTGTAAAGACACTGACAACTTCAAAACTTCACACTTTAAGTCTGACATAAGCAGTATAACTTTTGAGCAATTTTGAAAACATTTGAGAGAGGATTTCTGGAATTTTTATATCTTTTAGTTCCTTTAGAGTACAGTTGTGTCTGGCTCCATGGAACTTTATTCCCCATCTAAGTATTCAAGTATGCTCAAGACGAAAGAACTACAGGGGGGAAAAAAAGTTATACCGGTCATTTAGGTACTTGAGAGTAGGTATTATCTCCAAGGGGAATACGTTTGAAGGAATATGTTATTTTCCATGATTTGTATTTGGAAATATTAACTTAGTTTTTCTTTCAACTGAAGAAACTAAAACAGAAATTAAAAGCAACAGTATCGCATCTCTGTAGCAAAGAATAATAAGCATTTTCTGTTCCATAAACTGAAGCCTATGAGCATTATTCCCTGAGAAAGGTATTTGTCGATCATTATATTTCAGGGGAATTCATAGAATGTATGTATCTATAATAATGTAATTGCCTAAAAGACAGAAAAAAAAACTGACAACAGTGACTTAAACACCCAGACCTGCATTTTTATTACCTAACCTTTAAAGAGGTATTCTGTGTAGTAGGATGTTCTCAGGGAATCTTGGCTCCTTCCCTCTTCCCACTCCATTATTCTTCACTTGAATTTCAAACATAAAGAAAGAAGGGCCAAAAGCTTTCTCCTTCCAAAGCTTGTTTATTGATTTTTTGAAGGACTTTTATATCCATTTACTTACTTAATTACTGTTCATCTGGCCATTCTGGCTGCAAGGAATGCTGAGCCACTGCTAATTAGCTGTCTACTCTGCAGTGGAGAAAGGCAGGAGAAACAGGATTTTAAAGAACTTTCGAGTAGCCAATGAACATATTCCCCCACTGTATGTTTCCCTGTTAGAGCAAGTTTAAAGCACTTTTAATGAATTGAAACAACTAATCAAACTTGCTTTTTGCTTCCATATTTGATGGTAGGTTTATCTGAAAGGACCCAATCAATTGGTTGTTTTGTTGACACTTGAATAAATATGTTGAGAAGGACTAGTGCCTTTGGGAAAATTACACAATACCAAAATTTTTAAAAATATACTTGGCCAAGGAAATATTCTCATGTGATTTTGCTTGTGAAGCAGAAGCATGAAAAAGTTATCTAAGAGTGCAGTTTCTGCCTGGAAAGCGTGTATTTGTTTCCTAAATAACCATGAGTGCAGACCAAGTCCTATAATGCCACTTTCTTCAAAGAAGCAAAGGTAGGTCATTTGAAATTTGAAGGTCATTTAAAACTCTGCCCTAGACAAATAGAGTCTGATTTTGTCAAATACCTTCATGCTTTTGGGATATGGTACCTTTGAAAGAAAAACCTACATTAAATGTCATATATTACTTTAGATATTAAATAAAAATGAACTCTAAGTACAGTTTTCTAAGAATCTATAGTTTCCTTTATTCTATTCAATTTTGTTTTTTCAGAAAGATGTTCCTTTTTTGTCAATTTAATTTTACTTGCTGGTGCAGACTGTGATGTGATATGATATGCTGGTTTTGTCTCTCTTCTCATGTTATATGATGTCACCCAATAGGGGTCTGCATTGCTGAATTATACTTCCCTTTGGATATGTCAAACCTGTGGCTCTAATTTACTTTTTGTCAATTATGACTTTGACAGCAAATGAACCTATGTGCGGAAGACACATGTACATGCTGCCTCAACCCCTACACCTCCACACACATAGATGTATTTGCAGAAACTCAAAGAAAGTGAGTAATTACAAAGCATTTGATGTAACATTTTCACAAATCGGTCTTCATAACTTGTTGTGCATTCCACTTGCTCAACTTTTTTTAAAAAAACACACAATATATAATAAATAGGTGAATGGGGACAAGCTGTTCCTTACAGTATAATTCCAATTAATACATGAAAAAGGAATGATGAAAAATGAAAATTTTATTTAGTCAAACACTAGAGAACCATCATTGGATGCTAAAATTAGTAGGTAAAGTATGACCAGAAACAGAATATTTACCTCATCTCAAAGTATCTCCCCACAAAATACAGATTAATATAAAGTGAAAAATGGTAACTTTACAGTGGAGGAACGTGGCAGACAGCAACTTACCCACCTGAATAAAGTTTACATTGCCAGTATGAGACCGTCTTTTTGCACCTCTTTCCTAACAGGATCCAGAGAATGGCACAGCATCACCTGACATCCCGATGGCTCTGCAGGCTCTGCTCAGAATACTGGGCTCCTTCACATCTCTTTTTACTAAGGTGACCTCCAAGCTCGTATTTCAACCTTATAGGTATATCTTGCCTCAAGGCCAAGGAATTCTCAATTTCTCCAGGAAATGTCCGTGAATATTTTCTATATAGAAGGCTGAGTTAGTGTAATAGGGGATATAAACCGAATAAAACACACTGTTGAGCCTCCCCAAGTTCGAAGGATGCATAAATCTGAGTATGCAAATATAAGAAAAATGTAACCAAGTTCTATGATGCAGGTAGAAGCAGTGTCACCAGCACTGGTGAGCTGGACCTGGACATAATGAGCACTGGTTACTATGTTTAGACTCTTCCATGGTTCACTCTTCTAGGGAAGACATGCATCCTCACTTAAGAACCATAAAACCACAAGACAGTATGTACGAAAAAAGGCAAAGCAGAAAATTTGGATGTACCTGTTCAAACCTATGCTAGACTCTCATTCTGACATGATACCAAATATTCTCTTCCTTTTACATCTCTTCATTCCTTTTATCCCTCAAATTGCCCTTCCATGTTCTCTCTCCCCTTCTCAAATGCATTCTTTCTATTCTTCTGCTTTCAATGTGGCAACAAAAATTTCACAAAATTTCATAATTATATTGATATCCATGACCTCTTATTTGTAAGTCAATTTAGACTTCATAACTATACTTTTTGATCTGTAGAATTGATAATCACTAAAAATTGTACATATATATGAATAAATCTTGAACAAATAAACAAATAAATATATCCTTACTCTTTGGTCCATAAAAGTTAAATTACCACATGTGTTTGAAACTGATTTAAACATTTTCTTGACTGAAGGTCAAAATATCATCAAGAAGGATCTTTGAAGTACATTCTAATTTTGTATCGTCTTCCCTTTCAAGGCACTTCAGCAAAAGATCGCCTTGCACTTATACATAGCCATGAATACTGGTATCACCTGTCATTGAATAGCAGACTGTTTCTGGAGATACTGTGTAACAATTGTATTGTGCAGATAGTATTTGAAAATGGAGGACCAAAGAAAGTCATTCAGCAGTGAAAACAATGAGTTACAGAAGTTAGGTTATCATTACCTTACTGGTGGGGGAAATACCTGGAAGAACAGGTTAAAGATTAGCAAAAAGAAATGAGTATAGTACACAAAGAGAGTCATCAATTTCCCTGTGAGGAAAGGGACAGTAACACAAAAATTACAAAATGTACTATTGCTGTGTAAATTAAATTCCTTCATTTTCCCTGGGAGGACTAGGTTTGTATTCTGTTTTATAATAAAATGTAATGTTCCTCATAAATATATACAACTACTATGTATCCACATAAATTAAAAATATAAAACATTATAATAAAATGTAATAAAACTTTAATCCTGTTTTATAATGAAATTTAAAATAAATTATAATTGGTATATGTGTGGTGTTTACCTTGCACAAATAGGTTTCTCTCACACAATCTTATGTGTTTTTCACAATAGTCCTGTGAGATTGGCATGGAAAATATTTTCACTTTATACTTGAAAGAGCTGAATCTCAGTAAGGGTTGATACTTTGTCCAAGTTAAATTGGTCTAACACACAGCAAATTGAGTTCTCAACACCACACTTCCTGTTCCAAGGGCCGTGCTCTTCACATATCACTCAGCTCATCAGAAATCTGCTAGAGAAATAAGCTGCCAATGGTTGTTTTCTGATAAGTTATTGATCTAGACTCTTTGTTTAAATTCCTTGACTTTTAAGCAACCCAAAAAGAAATAATGGGGAACTTATATTATGACCTAAGAAAATATAACTTTGAAGGTGTTCCAAAAGAAGAAATTAAGAATCAATTGGAGCTATGTATTGTGAAGCCAAAGGCCTTTTCTCTATCATAAAAGTTTCAGGGAGAGTGACTACCTTTTTTTCCTTCCATTTACTCCCCTCCGCTCCCTGCTTAGCACCAATTATGGATGTCATTGTCATCTTACAGAATCCCAGGGAGATGGCGGACACTAACAAATGTGTCATTCTTCCCCCAACCTGCTTATTAGTCAATCAAACACCTAATTTATATATTGAGTCTGTCTTGCAGAATGGTTTATAGATATTTCCTTTTATAATATTCTTCAAGAAGATAGAATTCAACGCAGACAGTTCGATAGATTGTTTTTACAAAGCTGTCATATCTTCAAAACATTACTAAAATGTGCTGCATCCTTAAGAGACAGCCAGAAACAATGCAACACAGTGAAAAAAGAAACCACTTCACTTAAGTGAATTAAGTACACTGTAAAATAATGATGAAAATGTACAGTATAATAAATACAAAATGAGTAACATTTATTATGTTTATCAAATATTATGTACTGTGCATAATTATATGTGCTAGACTTTTATACAACTGGTAGCACAGTACATTTGTTGATGCCAGCATCACCACAAACATGTGAGTAATGCATTGCATGATGAAGGCTAAGATGTCTTAGGCAATAGGAATTTTTCAGCTTCGTTATTATCCTACGGGACCGTCGTTGTACATGTGGTCTGTCATAGATCCAAATGTCATTATGAGGTAAATGACTGTGTAAAATCAAGTCATCTGCAAACAGATACAATTTAACTTCTTCCTTCCTGATTTGAAGGCATTGTATTTCTTTTTCTTGCCTTATTGCTTTTAAGCAGAAAGACTAAGAGTGGAAATATCGGAAGGTTGTGTGACTTTAGTAGTAATCAAGACGAAACAAATGAGAAAATGAAGGGGTGACTTTCTACTGGCTCAGTGATACACCTTTCTAACTAGTATTTTCTATATGCTTAGGTCCTCATTTGTTTTATTTGATTTTTATATACACATGTATGTATTATAGTTTTAAATTAGAGGTCCTCACCTTTCCCAATCCAACCTTACCATTCTCACTACCATTCTTAAGGGCCACATGTAAAATAAGTGAAACTACGTCATTTTAACTGCTTTTTTCAAAGCCATCACTAATTCCACTGGAATTCCTCTGTCAGGCCTTGGTTAGTAAATTATACATGCTGACCCCATGTTGAATCTCACTGAAGAGTGGGAAAAATTCATCACTGTTGGGTAAAAAATGGCTTATAGAAGCTGAGGAAATATTTTAGTTTTTCTTTGTGATTGAATCATGTGATCAAAGTCAATAGCCTACAAACATGACTTACATCAATAGATTTGTTCTGTTTTTTTTAAGAATGGGTTTTTTTTCTCACCATGGGTTGTGTAGAACTCTAGTTTGGTCAAGATAATAAATATTCCATTAGCTACAATCCCCAGGGAAACTGCAATTGCTTTTTTAAAATTTTGTCTTTATTTTATTGAGGATTTTGGGGAGAGTAGCCACTTTCTTTTTATCCAGTCTCTTCATCTTCCTTTTCAGAATTGCAAGTAATAAGTTTAATTTAATTAACTTTTTGCTTGAAATTTTAAAACACAAAAATCATTGTGTTTGGTATCATTTTATATCATCATCTTTACGCCCACATAATATTTTAAAATGTATCAACCACATACCTATATTATTTTCCTATGATATGGATTCATAAGCTACTTGGGTCAAATATCATCTGCTAAAATTAAATTGTATGTAGTAAATGCATATATATATATATATATATATATATATATATATATATATATTTTACTCTAAAATAAAGTATATTACTATTAGTTCTTGAGCCTAACCTCAAGGTCATATATCAACACTGCACAAACTTTGTTCTTGGAAATACCATTTTTACTTCAGAAATTTTCTTAGAAAATTTGGCAAACAATTCCTTAGTATCTAAACTTAAAAGAGTGTGAGGCTTTTTATAGTCTTTATTTATCATAGAGTGAAACTTTTTCTGGAAAACTATAGAAATGTTGTGTTTGATTTGCTGCTGGCATAATTATGTAAGATATGAGCTTTCCACCTCCTTATCTTTCTGAAATCTGAAATATTTTCATTTCCAAATCAAATCTGACAAAAAAGGTTCATGTAAGAGACTGTGGACCACACACACACATGCAAGTGAGTGCATTTTGTGGGACATAAGTTTAAAAAAATTCTAGGTGAAATAAAGACAAAAAAGGTCTCTTTTTTATTTCTTAGGTCTTTTACTTTGCTCATTTCCTTTGACTTTCCAAGGAGCGATGCAGTATGCAGTGTTTTCAGAAAATTTGAATGAGTAACCACTTTATCAAGATATTTCTCATATGCCCAGTCTTCAGCAAATCTTTTTTAGAAAACCACGTAAGTAGAGAAAGACTAATTGTCCTGAATTTGGACAGCTGCACCATTATTTCACTTCCATCACTCACAGGAACTTTACATGCAAGGTCATCAATTCTGTCTGCATTGCCAAACTAAATAGCCATTATTCAGTTCTCATCTTTCCTCTCATAGCATTTTACAGTGTTGATCGCCTTCTTCTTGAAACTGTAGTTGGCATCCAGGACACCACAAACACCACAGAGTCTCTTTTTTTCGCTACCTCATTTGCTGCTACTTGGGTCTCCTGGTCAGAACAGTAACCTCTTTTAAATCTCTAAAGATTGAAGTGCCTCAGAATTCAAGTCTCAGATCTGTTCTTTTCTCTATCTTTCTTTACCCTCTATGCAATCTAATTCCCATCTATATTTTGAAACATATCATGAAATGCCCATCTATATCTGAAAACCCTCCATAGTGAGCATGAACCCTGAATCTCTCTACAAATAACCAACTTCCTTTACTTTGGTGGAGTCTCAATTGATTTTACTTTTCTTTTGTGATTATCTTTATGCAGAGATAACATTTTATTATATGTACAGATGTAGTCTTCATCCAAGGTAATTTTATTTAAACAATGGACTTTCCCCATGTAAACCAGACCTTGATATGCATACTTCAGGGAAGATAGGATAAGTTAAATCATGGCTTTTAAGCTTGAAATTCTGAAGTTTTCAACAATAGATTTGAGATTATTCTTGAGTATGCCTGTGCATTATTTCCTGTCTGAAGCCTTGGAATATGGTGGTTATTATCTGCTTCCTCTCTTCCCAGATCTGTTATCTGCCTTTCTCTTCTCTGTTCTTTGGCCCAAGAGGCCGATCACTGTAAAATTGATTATCGAAGATCCCTGGATCTCCCACTTACTGTTGTGTTCAGTCAATGCGATTCACCATCAGGAGGAAGGAAAAGGGAGAAGTCAAGGTATTTATACCTCTTGCTTCCGACTAGCTTCAGTGAAGTTCTGGAAGTGGCTGTCTCCCGCAGTGACTATACCCTTTTTAGTTTTCCCCTTTATAATGAATGGATCCAGGCCCTAACCAAAGCTCCACTAACACTATTTCTTTCCCTTACCATCCCTTCTCACCTGGAATTGGGGAACAGCTTCCTGCTTTACTAGTCCTTAGGTGCCTCAGTACCTCTTGTGGAGGCACTCATGGTAACCTCTTCTATTCTACTATTTCAGCATGCTAGTGAAAGGGAACTTTTCAAGGCTGTGTATCAATCTGTTTCCTGGACAGAAACCAACAGCACACTCAGAAAATATAATAAAATAACTATTGGCACAGATGTGGGCAAAGTTTTGAGAGATATCAAGGTGAGTTGTACATTAAGTATCTTCACAGAGATCTGATTGAAGGCTTTGGATCTGAAATTATCACAGAGCATGACATAGATATATCATAATATCTGCTTTATTTCTTCCTTGTTTTGCTAGATTTACATGCATCCTGCCTGAGAATTTTACTGCATAATTTTCAATTTCCATTATTATAAAAGAGGGAGAATATAGATGAAAATAAGTGCTCAATGAATAGTTGAAACTAAGTTTCAAAATTTTATTCTGACCCCAAAATATATCCTGCTCCTATAAAAAATGTAAAATAACAGACATATTTATAGATGCATTTCACTGAGGCTCAGTAGTTGTGTATATATGAAGAAAGAAAACATGCAAAAAATCAGCAGAACGGAACAGAAGGATATAGAGCAAAAGCACAGAACCAGATTTTACATCACTATTTCATCTATTTTAATCCTACAACTAACAACATTCAGTGAACAAAAAGAGTGTGCAGAAGAACTAAAATTTTAGAAAGTAATGAAATACCCTCTAGTAAAAGATTCTAAACTCAAAGATTATCAAATAAATAAAACCATGAAAACTTATATGTCTTTATTTTCTACATAATTAGGAAAGAAGAGGGTACTTGGATATTTGCTTTAGATACTAGAAAAAAATTAAGTTGGAATTATGGGAGAAAAAATATCTGATCTGTCTACAGCAAGGAATATTTCTAAGAACAAGAGAGGACAATAAAGCAAGAGGATAGATATAGGTACAGACAGAAAGATATTTAGATAAATACATAAATCTAGAAATAGGTAAAGATGCGTTGGAGAAATGTAAGACTATGGAAAGTTATACTTTATAGTAGAAAACAAGCTATTAAATGTAGAAAGAAAAGGAAAAAATTATTATTTGGTAGCCATGATAAAAATTAATTCAGGTAAACAATCATCAATGAATGCTAAAACTAGTGGGTTGAAAGTCTACAGAGCAGTAAGATTTGTACAAAGTTTCAAGGAATTTCCCCCAAAAGAAAAACAAAAGCATTGACTTTATAATGGAGAATCCTGACCGATATTATCTTAACCAAGAAGTCAAACATAACATCACTAGAAGTAAGACCAGTAGACATTATGTGCTTCCAGATGTGATGCACTGAAGAGAATACACATCCCTATTGTAATCTTCCTGAGGGGAAACAGGCTATCATGATCTAATGACGAGGAAACAAAACAAAAATCCCAGAGTGAGAGATACTCTACAAAATAACTGTGCAGTGTTTTCCAAAATTATCAATGTCATAAAGCAAGTCACAAACTCTTTTTTGAAATGTGTACGGTTTACTGCATAGGGCATAGTCTTATATCAGAACTCTATGAATTTGTATTGTGAGTCTTCCCTCGGGTCTTGCCAGAAACTCTGCATGGTGTCCCTTGTCACCTCTGGCATTTGTAATAACATAAGATCTGCCAGAGTATATGAACCAAGCAGAACCACTTGTGTTGCAGCCTGTTCCTTTCTGCTCTGGGCTCCACTCAAAGCAAGACCATTTTGTGTCACTCAATATGTGGGCTGGAACAGTATCGCCAAGGATTATGCTTTGTCCAAGACCCAAAAGGTCTTCTCAGTAATTATGCTTTTTTGTTTGTGGATGAATATGTGAGATACAATAATATGCTCTTTACTTTGGAGGAGACATGCTGCCACATCCCAGATCATTAGACCATTAATATGTTTACCAATGTACTGGACCACTTTTTTCAGCTTCTTACTAGGACTCTTAACATACTTGCCACTTTTCACTGGTAGTGTTAGAGATATATATAGTCAATATCTTGGGAAATTCTGACATTTTTCAGAATGTCCAGACAGTTCAGGTGTCTTCAGAATATATTACATCAGAGGGCAAGAGAGCTAACATAAACCTGGGACAAGATTGTAAACATATATTGTTATCTGCCCTTAGTAAATGCAAACCTTTCATGGTCTTCTCTTCTAGTAAAAACAAAGAAATGCATTGCCCGGGCCAATGATGGCTTAGCATGTACTTGCGACTGTGTTAATCTATTCTAGCAGAAACACCATTTCTGGCACAGTAGCTGCAATTAGAGCTATTAAATGTTTGAGTGTGCAGTAGTACTAATCCAGAATGTGTCTGGATTCTGCAAGAACTATACTGATGAATTAAATGAAGGTATGATAGAGATAAACCATCTGTCATTCTTTGGCTACTGCTGCTCTCAGAAGGTAAGATTGTTTTTATTTACTATCTTGGTGGAGTGCTGGGGCGGTTTCAAAAGTTTCCACTTTTTGTCTTTTCCACTATGATATCTCTTAACCCTGCTGGCCAAGGAACCAGTGTGGGATTCTGTCAACTACCGAAGTTATCTATTTTAATTGCATATTTCGTGCTATATACCCGATGGATTAACTGCTAGATAGACCTAGGCCAGGATTCTATTAATTAGCTGGTCATTACAAAGCAGGTTCACTGTGCACCAGCATCAATCCTAGGGGAGGACTCAAACCCCTTACCCGCTGCATGTTAGAATGTGCCAATTTCTATCACTTGCATGAGTCCTATGAGACAGAACACTAGCACAGAATAGGTTACATGGAGCAGGCTTATTGCTTACAGGTGCACAACAAGAAAAAGCAAAAGTTTAAGATTTGTGGCAAGCTGGTCTCCTAAGGTTCAAGAAAGCTGCACAATGGTGGATGAAGTCTCATCTCCACGTGCCCCACTTGCACCACACCTGAGGGACCCTGGAAAGCTCTCCACTCTGGATTTTATACTTTGGGAGAAACATAAATTGCTGGACTAAAGCATTGTAGAAGATCCTGCTCTAGGAGGGACAGGAACAGAGCCTGTGCTGTTCTGGCTAATTCCTTCTTATCCCAGGATGCTGCATTTCGAGCACCTTCTACAGTTATTCTTGAGAACTACAAACAAGAAAGGGGGAAAAACCGAGTCAGTCCAAGGCCGCTAAGGAAACTGTTCTGCAGTCATTACATGTTCTAAATCTAATGGGTGTTCATATTGATGCTTTGAGTTGCTGGAAGGTCTAATTGGGAGAGCACTGGGAGAATCATTATTGTGCATACTCGTCATTGATTTGAAGAGCCCTTCTTGGAGACCAGGCCTCTCTTTTACTCCAAGAGTTAAGTGTCTAAAAACCGATTCAGTTCTGGAAACTGAATAAGGGTGGTGTCTTATTTTGGGTCACTTCTTTCAGTATCCTAATAATCCATCTTTGATTTCTTTCTATTGTATCGATTGAACAGAGCACTCCTCAGCTCCATCTATTTGACTCCCAGAGATGTCATGTTCGAATAACCATCTCTATAACCTTCCCCATGTCAGAATTCCCTAGCTGCCACTTTGTCTTTTTCCACTCAATACAATAATTACAGCCATCTGACTTACAGTTACATACTGCCACCTGTCTATTGTTTTAAGTTTCTACCACCTCCATTGCTATCATGAGCCCAATTCTGTAATGGTATCTCTTCCCATCATCCCTGACCTACAGATGAGAGTAACTACTGAAATATTTAGTGGTCTGGTGGCCCCTAACACTAGCATATTTCTTACCATTTTGCATAAGATACACCCTGTGGGCCATACTTTGAAGCATATGTATCTGATAGGTTTTCCAATATCGCATAGTACAGTAGTCTTCCCTTATCTGCAAGGAATACATTCTGAAACATTAAGTGGGTGCCTGTAATCATGGATAGCACTGAAGCCTATATGTACTAAGCTTTTTTCCTATCCGTACATACTTATGATAAAGTTTAATTTCATTTAATTAATCTGGCACAGCACATTGATGTCCCTCAAAACACCTTTTCTGTCTATGCCTTCCACCTACAACTTTAATGTCTTCTCCATCTTAAATAAGCACTTATATTGCATTGTGGCTGCAACTTTTGCAGTTTGAGGAATACGGCATAACTAGTACAAATGTATTTCTCCTTCTTCACAATTTCATGGAAAAGAGATTCGTTTTTATCATAGATCTTAGCAACTTCAGCATACATAATTTTTTCCTTCCCTTGTTGAAAACTTTTACCTTTTTCAGTTAATGGAGCAATTTATGGCTTCCCTTTAGCATATCTGGATTGCCTGCATTGCTACTCTTACACATTGGAGCCATTATTAAGTAAAATAAAGGTTACTTGACCACAGTGCTGAGATACTATGATAGTCAGTCTGATAACTGAGACATCTACTAAGTGGGTAACAGGTAGGTAGCATAAACAGCTTGATTCTGCTGGACAAAGGGATGATTCATATTACAGGCAATGTGGAGCAGAATAACATGAGATTTCATCATGCTTCTCAGAACAGCACACAATTTAATATTTATGGTTTATTTATTTCTGAAATTTTCCATTTAATAATTTTGGACTGGGGTTGACCATGGGTAACTGAAACCATGGAAAATGGAGGACTACTATACAGCAAATCCACTCTAGCATGCTCACTATTATGAAAACTTTAGTATCTTACTCCACAGTCTGCAGTGTGATGTGTGAGGTTTCCATCTCAATAATGAAAGTTATCGCTTTTTCCACACTTCATTATGTCTGCAGGATACAGTGTTCTTGCCAAGGTAATAAAGCCTGTATCCTAAAAGGGTACTAACAAATCAATTAGCTTTCTATTTTCTATTTTCTCTTTATCCACACTTGATCCAGCATCCCTTATCTTCAGTCCTATATTGACTTTTAAGGTTTCTGGTGGTATATGTTAGCTAGGTCCTTTAGATTCTTTTATAATATGGTTCCTTTTCTTCTTCATCAAATGTTCTATATCTTTGAATGGGTTGTGTTGTAAATTAAACCTAGTGAAGTCTTAGTATCCAAGAGAGAAGATAAGAGCAGATCCTGAGGTGCAATATGAGTGCATGTTGCTGTAGAGGGGAAACTTTCACATCATCTTCAAATAAGGGTGGTGCTAGCCATTAACAGGTAGGAGTGGGCCACTTCTTCAGGCTCAGATAATTCAGGGAAATTTAGAAATATAAGAATTTTTAGATGTATTAACACAAATGTCTCTAGGTTAAAAGTTTTTACTTGTAATATTTAATGTTTTGTGTTGGATTACTGCCTGCATCACTACTCTTACACGTTGGAGCCACTACTAAGCAAAATAAAGGCTACTTAATAATATTAAACCCACTTATGCCTAGTGTTCCATCATTGGAACACTCAGCATGTGGGAATTATTTATATCTTACTGCTCAAGGTCATCGGCAAGGTCTGATTGCAAAAATTCAAAAAATTGCAACCTCAGGCATAAATAGGTTAAGTCAGTAATAACAGACTGGTCAATATTATTGGTCAGTAATAACAGACTGACCAATATTCATTCTTGTTGAAATGCCTTTTTCATTTTTGGCACCAAGGTTCTAATGCACTAATAAAAGATTGGAAAACTTCCCCTCTTTTGTATAGTATCACTGTTAATATTTTTTCTGAGATCTTTGGTAGAATTCAGGAATAAAACCATCTGGGGCTCGATAATATTGTTGTGGTAGCTGGGGCGATTTTAAATTACTGATGAGATTTTAATTACAGAGTCAATCTTTTTAAAAGGTACAGATTTGGGAGGTTTCTATTTATTCTTGTATAAGCTTTGGTAATTTGTTTTTCTCTATGATTTTTATATTTGGTCTAAATTTTCAAATGCATTTCTAAAAAGAAGCTACTCACAATGTCTTTTTATATGTTTCACTGTCTTCAAGGTTTGTAGTGATGTACTTGTTTATTTATGACATAGGTAATTTTACCTGCTTTCTCTTTATGATTATTAAATATGCTTAGGGTTTATTAATTTGTATCAGACTTTCCATAAGACCAACTTGTTTTATATTGTATGCTTGTTTTCTATTTAATCAGATTCTATCTCTTTAGTAATTCTGAAATAACAATTTTTCATTACTCTCCAATGTCTATTAAATAATACAATATTTGAGATAGAGTCCTACCTAGTTTGTAATATATTTAAACAACTGTGATAATGTAAGTTTTAATCTATAGTTCATATGTTTTCAGGTATTCTAATCCTCTGTCTATGCAAGTGAGCAATCGTAGAAGAGTAAGCAGCTATCATAAAGTCAGAAAATCTTCAGTTTGGGCTCCAGCTGAATTTTTAGTAGCTATATTAATACCAATAAATTAACGTATTTTAACCTCAGTTTTCTTGCCTGTGAAATGGAAATACAATATATTCATGTTAGGATTTTTGAGATAGTTAAGTGAGAGAATACATCTCAACTCAGACTTTTCTGGGTTCTTGGCAAATATTGGTTCCAATACATTATTTCTTTTTTTCTATTGTAGACATGAAAATTGAAGTGAAGTGAATGGTTCCTACAAGGTAATATTTAAGTCAATAATTAAATGAAAGTAGAATTCAGATTTTCGAACTCATTTTTAGCTAAAATATTCTTACTGAACTGTTACTTATGAAAGAAGAAAAAAGCAATTAGTAATTTTCTGGTTTTTCTCTGAATTTATCACATAGATGCTAGTTTTCACCTTTATATACTTCTTATAAAACATACATACATTTTTCCTATTTATACATCATTATCTTTCCCATGGGCTTGACGTGTTACATTGCAGTGACATCTTAATGTTTACTTCTTGATTTCAGTTATAAAATTATGATTTGTGAAGCTCCATACCTTTAAGCAAAACTTGGCTGCCCTGCAAAAAAAATTAAATAATAGTCTCTGATATATAAATATCATCCAAATCAAGTTACAATTTTCTTTGGAAAAATGTAATATTTCCGTTTTCTATATTAGTATGCCTCTCTCTTGGTTGCTAGGCATTGTTTTAGCAAGGAACCATTGTGATCCTGAGATAAATTAGAAAGATAGGGAAGGCATAATATCAGCCCTTTGCCAACTGGATTCTACATTTTGTGTTATGAATTCTATAAATGTCTAATTAAATTTTAAATTTCAACACAATATTAAAATATGTAAAAGTGGTAATAGAAACAAAATATGTTAACTCAAATTTTTATAATTAAATCGTAGTGTATTAGATCCTATTAAATCTTATGCTGACATATTAATTCTCCCTTTATATAACTATTATTTTATAGCTGTTTTGACTATGATTTTTGAATTTGTAGTTTATTTTAATATAAAAAGGAAAGAATGCAAGAAAGAAAAGAAGAAAGGAAGGAAAGAAGGCAGGCAGGCAGGCAGGCAGATAGTCCAGAGAAAAGCAAAGTAGCATGATTATATGGAACAGGATAGTCCCTTAAAGGAAAATAGAAAAGCACCAAACAGAAGAAGTAGGAATGGATGCTGAATATGGAAACGTCGCTTACAGCTACTACACACGAATAACACAGAAAAAAATGGACTTGGGGCTATATACATGGCTTCACAATCACTTTGGTCATCAATAAACCAGGACATTAAGAAGTGTTTGGAAAGATAATACACTTTGAGCAGTAGAGAAGGGGCAACTTTTCAAAATATTTTGCTTTGTGTTATCATCTTCATTATATATGCACTGCCTAAAAAGAGAGATATTAAATATCAGAAGTTGATCTAGAATAGCATTTCTGAAGAATTCTCAGTATATCAGTGCCTAATAAGCCCTATTAAGAGACACAGTGCTGGGGTCACATTACACACCAAATGGGAGGGGAGAGTTGGAGAATCACAAAAGCTTGGTGCCAGAGAAAGACATTGAAGCAAAAACTGCACAGATCTGCCTTCACTCCCTCAGCCTGGAATACATTTTTCATTTATCAATGAAAAAACTAAATTAAACCTATCTATAAAATTGTTAAGCTTCTGATGTAACCTTTATGTTATCATCTATTTTAATCAGTAATAGAGAAGATTATAGTGTTCTACTCTTTAAGGAGATACTTCATCACCAAATAAATACCTTATATCACCTATTAGAGGTAATAGGGCAATAAAAGAACATACTTAAAGATTAGAATCTAATATCCATAAAGGAGCTAGGGAAATCCTACATTATATTTGAGTTTATGACAACTTTTCAAAATCTTTCACTTCGTGTTATCATCTTTATTATATATGCATTGCCTAAAAAGAGAGATTTTAGGTCGGGCAGGGTGGCTCATGCCTGTAATCCCAGCACTTTGGGAGGCCAAGGCGGGTGGATCACGAGGTCGGGAGATCGAGACTATCCTGCCTAATACGGTGAAATCCCCTCTCCACTAAAAATACAAAATGTTACCCGGACGTGGTGGCACGCGGGAGACTGAGGCAAGAGAATCACTTGAAACCAGGAGGCAGAGGTTGCAGTGAGCTGAGATCGGGCCACTGCACGCCAGCCTGGGGGACAGAGCAAGACTCCGACTCAAAAAAAAAGAGAGAGAGAGAGAGATCTTAAATATCAGAAGTTGATCTAGAATAGCATTTCTGAAGAATTCTCAATATATCAGTGATTGTATTTAGCAACAAAGGATATAGTTTCATAAGATTAGAGTTGTTCTCAAAATAATTTTACCCAACCCATTCAAATGAGTTGATAGAGATCCTGAGAGATAAAATGTCTTGGCCAAGGTCGTCCAAACAGCGTATCTCAGAGTTAGAAGGGTAACCCACTGCTTTCCTCACACTTTAATGTCTCTGGTGTGTAAGTTTTCTACCTACGTGTTTCAGGTTTCCTTACACACATGCACACACTCACACACACACACACACATCAGGAACAAAGGAACTAGCAAAACGAAGACATGTGTATATAATTGAAATCATTTACTTTGAATGATATAATTATTCGTATGAGTATATGACCATGAGCACATTAAGTTGACGTGGAGTTATAGCTATAAAAACAGATAGTACTGATAGGAGATGATATTAGATTTATAAGATGTAATTGCTCTAAAATCTTTATTGTTAGTACTAAGGACTGACAAATCAAGGAGAGTGTATAGATGTTTAATACCTTATTTTCATCAAAACCTATAATTAAATCTGATGACTGCATCATGGACAATGTGGAAAAGGTGCTGACAGGAAGAATAACACATCCAGATAACCTACAGACTAAGCAGCCAGATTCCCCAAATCACTGGACCTATCTCAATCTGGAGGAATGGGAATTGTTCATTCAACTGCATTCACAAGTACTGCATATCCTTAAAATAGTTTTTAAAAGACAGCTTGATTCATAGTTACAAGAAAAATTACAGGAAAGATATTTGTCAATAATTATCAAGGTTCTGAGATTTTACCCTACTTGCAAGCTAACAAGTTGGCCTACCACATTTTCATGGATTTTGGCAGAGATACAATATCCCTGGGTTAGAGACAAAGATCTTTATTATACACAGCGCAGCAGGCAGCATGAGCTTCATACTTACATTTGTTCTTCTTATCCTGCAAGTCCCATAGAATTGATATGGAGAGGTCCAGTCAATGCTGCTGCACATATGGTGGGCCTGTGTCATAGCTGAGGAGCCTTGCACTTGAAAAACCTGAATCCTTCACAGGGTACTGCTGATAAACATGCCCAATTTTTGCCTCAAGGGAGACGTTATCTTTGTAATCCTGGAGAGCTAACAAATTTATCTTCTGATCAAGGACTAAGAAACTATCTTTATCACACAAGTCTGTTCCTTCACACAGACATCCTTGAAAAGATAGTCCAGAACAAAAGCTCGCAGCACCTCTACTCAAAAGCCATGCAAAAATGTGAGAGATCAGTGGGAAATTATTTCTCAACAGCTGGTTGTATTATCAGCCATTCATGAACTTGCACAAATTGCTCCAAAAGTAATTTCCTCTAATTGAACACCTAACAAACTTTACTGGGACAGCAAATAGAATGTGGCAGCTGGCACTTGCTTTCAGGGGCAAGCATCTAAAAACCCAGAAAAGTTCAATTCTACCTGTTATCTCAAAATCCCACACAAATTTCCTTACAAACCATAAAAAACCTATGTGTCTTATATCTAAAAATTCCTCATTCTGCACTGGTAAGAAAAAGAAAACGAAGAAAAAGAAAAAAAAATTGTGATATAGTCATTTTATGAACTTCTGTTTGCTTTTATGAACTTCCTTCCAGAACTTTTTCTGGCTTCAGTGATGAAGCTGGGATGTGCCACACGAGCTCACACATTGGGCAACTTTCGGGAGGAGGGAGGTATGTTGTTAACCCATTCTGCATGAGAGATCAGGCGGCACAGGGTCTGAAACCACTATACCAAATACCAATCTCATCAACCACTGTTACTTTTTACTGGGTTGCACCTTGGGTTTACCTAGTTAGAGTTTTTCCCAAGTTCATTTGAAGAAGGTGGTACAGGCAGTAACCTGATGGGCACAGAGCCTTCTCCAAATTGCAAAGAAATCAGACCCCAACCCTGTCAACAACAACCATATCTGCCTCAGTAAGACATTCAACAAATCCACAGTTGGAAGCAAATTCAGAGTTGGAAGTAAGTCTAAATATCCTTATGATAGTAGTTAATAAAGGAATATACAACCTATTTTCTGATTTCTTATGCAAAGGTTAGAATTCTTAATTATTTGCCCTCTATCTAAGGGGCAATTAGAATGTTTGACTCTGTCACTTTCCTACTTATTTATAGAGAATTCATACACAAAAAAGGCCATTTAATATTTGATGATATTTTTAACTCTTAAAAACTCTGTTACTATTATATTAACAAACAAGAAATGATAAATAGCGAGCAGGAATTTTCAAGCTTTTTCTTTTACAGGTACATGCTTTGACTTCATATTTGTATATGTAGTCTTCAGAATCACAGTGACCTGTTTGAGAGAAATGAATGTTCTTCCTAAATCAAACCATCTTGCTTATAATGTTTTACACATGAAGATGGACTGTATATCATAGTTGCTGAGGAAAGACTAGAGCTAAACTTCATTCAATTTCGTTATGAACTTTCAGAATTTATGTGAATTCTTTGAAGCCTATGTCTTAACTCATTTGAAATTATTCATCTTTCAGATAAGTATTAACTCTTTCCCATGCTTTGTATTACCAATGTGTTGCGGAAGACAGAAATGGAGAAAGTTGGGAACTATGTTGTAAGTCTTTAGTCAAATGATAACGTACTCAGGAATAGATTATTGGACTGAAGCATATTTCCTGCTTGATTCCGAACAACTTTTTTGTCTGTTTATTGCCCCTACTTACAAGGATAATCCAAGCTGCCAAATTGGATTTGGGCATGTGGCTTGGATTGACCAATGTCTTGTTGCCAACCCTAGATCTAAATATGCAACTCTAATGGGTTCTTTGCTGCATGCACACAAACAAGTCAATACACCCAGACAACGGTTGCAGCAGAGAAAGAGGTTTAATCACAGAATCACTGAATGAGAAGATGGGAGGAAACCTCAAATCCATGTCCCTGAGGAGTTTGGCGCTAAGGTGTTTAAGGGTTTTGTAATGGGCTAAAGTGTGGTGATCACTGATTGGCTGAAGAGTACAGGGTGAAGTCATGGGTCAGGGAAATGAAGAAGTTGTATTCTCATGCTGATTCGGTTCCTCTGTGGGGCTCTTCAAACTGTTTGTGAGAATTCTAGGCCTAATAAACATCTTAAGCAATCTTTAAACAAAAGCCTTATGACTCTAATGTCAGAGATTCTATCTCTAGGAACAATGGGGATGCAAATCAATTCTCCAAGCCTTATGACCCCAATGTCAGGAATCCTATCTATAGGAATAAATGTAAATGGTCCACATCTAGTGCTGCAGGACTTTTAGCAACAAGGAAGTGGACCAAACTGCAGCCTGATTAATGTTTAATTATAACTATTTTTCTGTCCAGAACCCAGCATGCAATTCTTGTCCACCCAGTAGGAACAGTTCCAAATACATTTTGCAGCTAAACACATCGATGATTTTCTCTGTGTGAAAAAGATAAGGAAGTCTCTATGAAAGGGGACAAAGTCCTTTAAGGTAGCAATTAATGGACTCCTCAAAGTCTGTGTTAGAAATCCTGATTTATGGATACTCATAATTTATGGAAATGTCAACCTACTTTCCAAAAGATAACATGAGATAAATGCAAATTAAACTCAAATTCAAACTTCAATGACAACCTATTTGGAAAATTCTTGTGTGATAAACAAGTGTTTTGTTTTGTTTTGTTTTGCTTGTTTCTTCTGTCTTTTGTTGGAATGTATAACTTTAATAGCTGAATTAGTTTAAACTGGGATAGAAACGTGTTCACTCACCTTAGTAGAATTCAGTGCAAATGACTGATATTAGCGGTATTTTCTGTGCCAATAGACAAGTTTACCACCATAATGTCTATCATTTAGTACTCTTTTTCTGAATATCCCTTTGTTATCACCTCAATTAAAAAGGAGAAAACGGGAAGTGCCATTTATCCATACAAACGCTTGCTTAAAAAACTTTTTGAGGCATTTTGTTAGTGAGTTGATGATTTGCCCAATGTATCATGATTATTCCATGTAAGAATCTGGATCCTCTCATAGGTAAGGCTGTCTCTAAATCCTGTTCTCTTTCTGCTGTCCTCATATGCCAAACTTTTCTATCTTATTACATAAACTGTCTCTTCCCTTATTATGCTCAGCTGTGGTTTTTTTCTCAAAAAAGAAAAAGTCAAAAGAATATCTTTAAGACACATTGCTTTTGTGTTTGTCTTAAGCCATTTTGTGCTGCTATAGCAAAATATCTGAGAGTATATAATTCATCATGAACAAAAATTTATTTGAGACTTATGGTCCTGGAGGCTGCGGAGTACAGTATCAAAGTACTGGCATGTGGTGAGGGCCTTTATGCTGAGTCATCCCATGGCAGAAGGCGGGAGGTGGAAAAACAAGAGAGGGTGAGAGAGAGAGAGGGTGTTTAAACTCACAACCTGTAGCCTTTTTATAATCTGCATTAATTCATTTATGAGGGTGGAGGCCTCATGATCTAAATGCCCCCCATTAGAATACACTACCCAACACCTTTGTTTTGGGGATTGTGTTAGTGTGTCTGTATTGCTATTAGGTTGGTGCAAAAGTAATTGCGGTTTTTGCCATTAAAAGTAACAGCAAAAACCGCAATTACTTTTGCACAAACCTAATATAAAGACATACTCAAGGCTGAGAGTAAGTTATTTAATTAAAAAAAGAGGTTTAACTGGCTAAGGGTTATGCAGGCTGTATAAAACAGATGGCACTGGTCTGGGCACAGTAGCTCATGCCTGCAATCCCTGCACTTTGGGAGGCTGGGGCTGGTGGATCACCTGAGGTCAGGAGTTCGAGACCAGCTTGACCCACTCTACTAAAAATACAAAAATTAGCTGGGCATGCTGGTGGGTGCCTATAATCCCAGCTACCTGGGAGGCTGAGGCAGGAGAATCGCTTGAGCCCAGGAGGCAGAGGTTGCAGTGAGCCAAGACCACGCCATTGCACTCCAGCTTGAGTGACGGGCAAAACACTGTCTCAAAGAAAAAAAAAAAAAAAGCAGGGGTGATAGCACTGGCATCTGCTACTAGTGAGTCTTCCTCAGGAAGCTTACAATCATGGTGGAAGGTGAAGTGACAGCAAGTGATGTCACATGGTGAGAGAGTGAGCAAGAGAGAGAGGGAGGAAGTGCCACACTCTTTTAAGAAACCAGATCTCACGTGAACACAGAGCAAGAACTTATTACTGTGAGGAAGGCACCAAAATATTCATAAGGGATCTGCCCCAATGACTCAAATACCTCCTATCAGGCCCGAACTCCAACATTAGGGATTACATTTCAACATGATATTTAGAGGAAACAAACATCCAAAGCATATCAGGGGTTAAGTTTCCAACATATGCTTTTTGTGGGACACATTCAAACCGTGGCCACATTTTTTATTAATTATTTGACATATTTACATCAGCTCTTTACCCTATATCTTTTCCTCAAATTTATCTAGGATGTATAGTTTCAAACCTCAATGTGCTCAAGTGATAAAAATGAAATGAAGCACTTATTGACTCTTTCCGAGTATCAAAAATGTAAAACTAAATGCATTTACTTAAAACAGTGCACTAAAATGCTAAAATGCTACAGCATAGGGGCAATAACCGGCCTGATGTCAGCAGAGAAAAAAATGGAAAGGTACGATTTCTTTCAAGTTCAACTTTGATCTCCATTTATCAGCCCACCTTGCTGTACTCTATGCTTGTCTGTCAAATCAAGGGAGCAGAGGAGACATTAGGGAGAATCAATAGGTGTTACAGGGTGTTCCACACAGCACTTGGTGCTTAATTTACTGCAAAGTGAAATATTGACTGCAGGGCCAGAGGAGGATGGCAATATGTGCTTTAAATTAGATTCAAACACTTTTTAGTCCTCAGAATACTATTAATCAGGCTAATATTGAGTAAATATTTATTAAGCACCTACTGAGAAGAGGCCCTAGATGGTTACTGAGTTGACAAGATTAGTCCCCACCCTTGAAGATCTAATGATCTAGCAGAAGAGTAGCCAGAATAATAGGTATAAACACTGATGAGTCTTGTGATGAAAGCTTCTTTCTTTGTGCCCTGGGCTCACACAGTTGAGTTTTATAGATATACCAAGCAAAAAGGGGCAAATCCACGTTAGGAAAATAGTCACTAAATTTGGGGGGGAAATAAGAGTGGCTAATGTAGTCTCCTAAAGAGTTTTCCCTGAGTGTGGAACAGTTCTGATTTCCCTGATTGCCACTTTTATTCTAAAGCTGTGTGTTTCCTAAATTTGCTGCTAACCTAACAGTCACTTTTTGCCCATCCCGATCCACTGGATCAGAGTCTGTATGAAATGCATCTGGGAAGCTCCATTATTACCAGTGACTTTGGTGGTTTTATTGGGATGTTTACAAAACACTGCCGTAGCTCCTCCCTGCAACCCTGCCATTTGAGCTTATCTCTTTCATTGAGCAGCAGGTCTCAAAGTTTCGCTTGCAAAAAATCACCTGAATCTCTACTATTTCTACTTCAAGCCCCTTTAGTTTAATCGATCTTCTCACAGTTTAGAGGCATTCATGTTAACAGTGTTAAGGTTCTTGAGTCCTGTCTTCACAGGCATTAATTGAGTGGGCCTGCGGTGAAGCCCATTAATCCGTATTTTGACAGGCATGGTGGGGTAAGAGATTCTGATGAAGATGATCCTTAGAAGGTACTTTGAGAAATATTGGCTCAAATAGTCTTCACTCCTCTTGAAAAGAAACACATTACACTCTTGTAATGTGCGCAAAAGTAGTACTTAAGAATTGGATTTAATTCCAGGTTATAAATCTAGCAGAATAAAAACTATAGTGAGGACAGGAGTGTTTTTTTTTTCTGTTCTGTTCAATGATGTGTGCCCAATACCTAAGAGAGTGGCTTTTACATAACAGATGCCCCCAAACTAGTTGTTGACTTGATGAATCAACTCAAGGCATAAGGACATTATGTCTGTTACTTTTGCATGCTCCCCATATCCTCTAATGAAGTGTTACAGACAGAAGGAACTTACAAACAAATTTGCAAATAGAGAGCAGGGTGGCAGTGATAGGAGTAGAAGTACCAACTCTGAAACACATTGGACCTTCAGGAAGAACAAAAGAGGGTCAATAAAGGAAAGCAACCACGGATAGCATCACTCCCAACTCCCACTCTGCCGACCTTACTGGCTGTCTAAGGCTATCCTACCCTTGGTCACTGTATTGGTTTCCTAGGGATGCTGTAACAAAGTATCACAAACTGGGTGGCTTAAACAACACAATTATAGTGTCTTACAGTCAGGTAGGCTAGAACCGAGATTAAGGAGTTGGCAGGGTTGCTTTCTTGTCGGAGTTATGAGGAAGAATCTGCTCTGTGCCTCTCTCTCTCTTGGCTTCTGGTGGTTTGCTGGCAATCTGCGGCATTCCTTAGCTTGTAGATTCATCACCCCAATCTCTGCCTTCATCTTTACATGGATTCTTCCTGTGTCTGTCTCTCTGTCTGATTTTCCTTTTTAAAAAAAAATAAGGATGGTTGGGTGCGGTGGCTCACGCCTGTAATCCCAGCAATTTGTGAGGCCAAGGTGGGTGGATCACCTGAGGTCAGGAGTTCGAGACCAGCCTTGCCAAAATGGCAAAACCCCATCTCTACTGAAAATACAAAAAAATTAGCCTAGCGTGGTGGTGCTCACCTGTAATCCTGGCTACTTGGAAGGCTGAGACAGGCAGGAGAATCGCTTGAACATGGAACGGGGATGTTGCAGTGAGCCGAGATGGAGCCACTACACTCCAGTCTGGGCGACAGAGCAAGACTCCAACTCAAAAAAAAAAAAAAAAAAGGACACAATTATGTCAGATTAGAGTACACCTTAATGACTTCATGTTAACTTGAACATCTGCAAAGGCCCTGTTTCCAAATAAGGCCACATTCACAGGCATTTATTACTGATTTGCCCCCGAGGCTTTGTGTTGTCCACTTTGATGAGAGATTACAGTTTTAAAGCTATAGCATGGGAATGCCACAGGGTGAAGTGAGGTGAAGTGCTGATGAGGAAATAAACATAAATCAAGACTAGCTTTCTCCTTGCCTTGCTTTATTTTCTGAACTTTCCTTATGCAGGTGTAGATACATAATTTCATTTTGTCTTTCAACAGGAACGGGGGAGGTGGGGCGAACAGTGGCATCAAATGTGTTGGGGTCACTATCGCCGTCGCCTCTCAGTTCTTTTTTGGCTTTACCTGGGATTCTGTGTCCCTTCATTCAGCCCCTGATTGTTCACTTGCTCCTATGTTAGTGAAAGACAGACGCTGGATGTTAATGAAAAAAAAGTCATCCTGTGGTATGCAGCTCTTATGCATTCTGTAAGGGCTGCTGACTTCAAATGTTTCCAAGGCATTAGAAGTGTTTGCTGTGGAGACACCCACCATCTGTTCCTGCCTTCACTCCTGAGTGTGAGAATTGTTATGAGGACAATACAATGGCTCCTCCCAGCTGTTCCTGGATCTTGGTCTAAGTCCTTCGGGAGCTGATATTTTCAGGAACTAGGGTATAGAGATTGTTGAAATAGGATTTTGGTGGAATAAATGAAATACACAGCGATGTGTGTTACAATCACAAGAAATATCTTCCCCAATTATTAGGTGCCACGTGAGAGATGAGAGAGATTAACGGAATGCTATATATTAAACGACTCAGGCTCATGTAACTTTATTTTGATGCTTTCTGAATGTATTTGCTCTAAGATTGAACTGGTGTTGCTTCTAATGGATTTTCCACAACAGTTGCTCTTGGAATATGTAGGATGCCAACATATTTCCCTTTTTAGAAGATGAGTTCTGCACTGTGTGTGTGCCTCTTCAGGAAATAAAGAGTCTCCTGTCAAAACTTACTACAGCATTTCTTTTACATACATGAAAGGATGATTTTGGTGAAACTAGATTTGTAGGTGGCAAAAGGAACAAAGGTAGCTCCAGTTTTAAGAAAACATGCTTCGTCTGCTGTTATTTCACTTTTGATAGCTCCCTTGGGGACACCTCCTTATTTCAGAGCAGTTACACCATTTGTAGAGCACTTGATAATTTACCAGGCACCTTTACACATATGTTCTATTTTGAGCCACATAATAAACTTGAGACCCTGGATTTATTTTCTTCTTTTAAGCAAGCAAAAAGAGGCTTAAAGATTTTAAAGAAATTTTCTAAGACAACACTGCCAGCAAGTGGCAAAGCAGATGCCAAATATATCTTCCAAATCCTGTACTTTTCTTCCCATAAAAGTTTATGATTCTCACAATGAAAGGGGAATAACATCTTGCTTACTCTGCCATTTGGATCCCTAGATGAATCAGGAAGTGTCTCAGGTTGTTTGATTTAAAGGCAGTGGTTTTCAAGCTTGAGTCCTGAAAGCAGAAGCAGCAGCAACATCACCTGGGAGCTTGTTAGAAATGCAGCCTCTCAGGCCCACCTTAAACCTACTAAACCAGAAGACATTGGGGCAAGTTCCGGAAATCTCTTTTCACCTGTCCTCCAGGTGATTTTGATGGATAATATTGCTTGATAAGCTCTGATTTAGAGGAGACAGTCTCACACAGGTCCTGCATTCCCCCCTCCCGTTAGCCCGGAAGGCAGCATGTAGTTTGAAAACACTTTCTGATGATAGGTAAGAAGCATTTTCTTGTCATTTAGTTGATTAAGAGGGTTTTTCTCTATGACAGAGAAACAGGGATAAATGCAATGAGTGAGTGGATGGGTGAGAAGAGTGAAGGGAAAATTATTATAGGCTGTGAGACTGTGTTATTTGGGGAGATTGTTGAGGACCTTACATCATGGGACTTCTATGTTGAGAAGATAGAGCAGGGAAGGAAATGCAGAAAGAACTGAATTCTAAATTTCCACTTCCTAATTATGTCCAAGACTAATTCTCTGACAATCATTTTTCCTGAAATGCCACTGGCTTTTAGAATTGATAATTCCATCCTATTGATTCAACCAATCAATCGATATATTCTGCTAAAATTACAAAGAATAGAAAAAATAGAGGGTAAGTCTTATAGTAGAAATCATAAATTTCAAGGAACCAGATCCCTGCTTTAACTCTGGAAGGCACCTGGCTAAAGTGGAAGTAAGACGTGCTTGCTGGATCTGAAGGCTACTGAGTGTGTCCAGGCCAGTTCCTAAGAGGTCTGCCAATGTAGAATTCAAAGAGACTGTGGGTTTGGAGTAACTAATAACAGAGTACAAAGCCAAAGTTAATTGCTCCCCATAAAACCCAAGGTACTCAGAGTGAACCTTCTTCATGGATGTTTTCCAGTCATCAGCATATTTCATTAGTATTTGCCATACAATGTAGTGGTAACCAAAACACTTACTGGGTAGAAATCATCAGGATCATCAATTCTGTTCATTTAAAAAATTAATAGAGAAATGCAATGTTTCTACACAGCAGTGAAAGTCCTTTTGCTGTTATTTTGGTCCACATTTTGATCAAAGTTGAAGTTTAGCTGCCAGGAAACTTTTCATCATATAACAAAGAACTCAAGCAAATTTACAAGAAAAAAGCAAACAACCCCATCAGAAAGTGGGCAAAGGATATGAACAGACACTTCTCAAAAGAAGACATTTATGCAGCCAACAGACACATGAAAAAATGATCATCATCACTGGCCATCAGAGAAATGCATCAAAACCACAATGAGATCCCATCTCACACCAGTTAGAATGGCAATCATTAAAAAGTCAGGAAACAACAGGTGCTGGAGAGGATGTGGAGAAATAGGAACACTTTTACACTGTTGGTGGGACTGTAAACTAGTTCAACCATTGTTGAAGACAGTGTGGCGATTCCTCAAGGATGAGAACTAGAAATACCCTTTGATCCAGCCATCCCATTACTGGGTATATACCCAAAGGATTACAAATCATGCTGCTATAAAGACACATGCACACGTATGTTTATTGTGGCACTATTCACAATAACAAAGACTTGGAACCAACCCAAATGTCCATCAATGACAGACTGGATTAAGAAAATGTGGCACATATACACCATGGAATACTATGCAGTCATAGAGAAGGATGAGTTCATGTCCTTTGTAGGGACATAGATGAAGCTAGAAACCATCATTCTGAGCAAACTATTGCAAGGACAGAAAACCAAACACCGCATGTTCTCACTCATAGGTGGGATTGGAACAATGAGAACACTTGGACACAGGGTGGGGAACATCACACACCAGGGCCTGTCATGGGGTAGGGGGAGAGGGGAGGGATAGCATTAGGAGATATATCTAATGTAAATGACGAGTTAATGGGTGCAGCACACCAACATGGCACATATATACATATGTAACAAACCTGCACGTTGTACACATATAACCTAGAACTTCAAGTATAATAAAAAATTTTTAAAAATAATTTAGCCAAATTGAAGTTGATATTTATAACTCATACATTTTCCTGCCATAGTAAAACACAATGCTTTCTTTTCAAATCTCTTGCAAAGATACATCAAGATTAATATTAACTAATGTAATTTCCTAACATATTCTGGGATTCTCTCTCTGAAAAGTACTGATGATTTATTGCATATTTAGTAAACAATAAACCTTATATCTGTCATGTTGTTGCTAAAACTATTTCCCCCCTGATAATTGTGTGAGAGGATAGAAGTATGATTACACTTCTTGTCAGAATTTCCTTGAAAAATGTTTTATGCAAAGGCAACCAAGCTCTTCAGCATAATTTATTCACAGGCCCACAGCCAATGTAGTGCTTAGGGGTATTGCTGGATGCCATTGTGCACTTAACCTCCCTGAAGATGAAAACCCCCTATGGTTGCTCACTCTCAAGACTCCAAGAGCCTCTCGCAGTTTGGAATAATGGCTCTCTGGTATTAAGTTTGTGTGTTTTGAGCTGTTCACATCTTACCTGTGCTTTGAGGTAATATCTTTCCCCTGGAGGCAATGCTGCTTTAATAGTGGAGTCATTCAGAAGAGTAAAGACGTATCCTTTTGTCCCAAGGCTTCCATGATTCATCATATTAAATGGAGAGCACAGAAGTATTCCTATTATATTTGACTACATGTGATAGTGGAATATCAGTTCAAACTCATCTCTACCATCTGCAAGAAATTGAGAGAATTAATTATAAGTAGTCATAATTTAAAGAACAGTTTGGACGTTCCTCAAAAAACTAAAGATTGAGCTACCGTATGATCCAGCCATCCAACTGCTGGTATATACCCAAAAGAAAGGAAATCAGTACGTTGAAGACGTATCTGCACTCCTACATCAACAATTAATTACTGAGCACATCTTGCATACATTTGATTTTTCTAGAAACTAAAACTTGGTGACACTTCAGTCAAAGAGGAGAGATAGTTAAAGGCACTTCAAAGCAATTGAAGAATAATCTAGGATAGAAAATGCAGCTGCACTGCAAATCTTACATAATCAATTTAATGGGTAGAAAAGTGCAGCTCCTTTGTTTTCTTTATTTTGTGACTAATCTGGGTCCAAGCCCCACCACCTGCTTCTTCTGTGGTGGAACACACACATGCACACACACACACACACACACACATACATAAACACATTTATTGTATATATGTGTATATGTGTGTGTATGTATATATGTGTACACATAATTTGTTTTAAACCTATCTGATTTAAATAAGTTATGCAGTCATTTTAGGTAATACTGTAAGCCCCATTTGAGTTAAACTATTTCAGTCTTTCAGCTCCTTCTGCTCCTGGATTTTCTCCTTAAAACGGAATCCTGCCTAAGCATCTTCACAGAGGCAGAGTGGGTGTATTTTTGCAGTAATGCCCTCTTCCTCTCCTGATATATGGTGCGAATACCCACTTGGCAACAGCCCTTGGTGGAGATCAAGGAAGATGTTGAAATGAATTCAAGGTGCAATTTTCACTAATTACATTAGCATGGAGGATGAATTTAGAAGCACATTTGCTGAACTAGAAAAAGCCAAAGATGGTACCCAAAAATGCTGTGAACCTAATTCCAGGATTCCAGGCTACAATGACCAGAATAATACGTCTCTTTTCCCTACAACAAAAGAACCAAACCATGAACTAAACAGCGTTCTCTCTTCTCCTGTCTTCTTTCATCTTCTCTCTGTTCTAAATTTATTCAAAGGTTACACCTCCTGACGTCCAATTCAAAAATAGATAGCGGGAAACTAGAAGAGATTGTTTGCATCCAAATATGTTTGATTGCCTAAGAAATAGCAGCGTGAACAGGTACAGACTTTTTTTCTTTTTTTAAAAAAAAGGCATTGGATGTAGTGCACACTGCAGAGTGTAATATTTCATGTACTTCACTCTTCAAAAAAAGAATTGCATCTGCATTACTTTCTACTGTATAGGAACCTGAAATTTAAAGCAGGAGATGACCCAGACTCTCTTGAGCATAGTCTCACTAAGTGTCTTATTTCTCTCACCAAGTATGCCACTTCTGAACATTCCACATTGACCCTGGTGGCATGCATCTCAACCTGATGTTCAGGTTTAAGGTCTCAGAAAGCTTACATTATTAACATCAGCATTCAGTTCACTTTGACTGAGTGTGAAGTTGTGGGAACCTGTCTTAAATATTGATGAAAAGGACATTCAAGGAGAAAAACTCAGAGTTCCAAAAACCAAATAAATATAGATTATAATGGGAAAGTTGTAATAAAAATAAAGATTAAGCCTGAAAAGAGTTGGCTAAACTGTAAAAGTATGGAACAGGTATAAGTTAAATCAATTTTCATATATTGATTATTTCCAAATTTAAAGAAGAAATAAAACCATGTAAAATACATGTTTTATTTTTCTTAATTTCCATTTATCTAAAAAATAGAATGATAAATAAAATTTCTCTGATAATAAATACATTGAGTTTATATTATAAGATACTGAAGGAATTTCTTATCTTAACTGCACATCTACGCATGTATGGAAATTTTATACTAGAATATACTGTAAGTGAAATAAAGTTCTAGTTTCTAGTTGGATGCTGTGGTTAGCTATATATATTACTTTAATCAAGTTGCTTTTCCCCTCTGAGCTAGCTCTAGTGTGGTCATGTGGGAATGGGCTAGCTGTCATTACAAATCTCCAATGAGATGGCTTTACTTCTTCATATATGTGAATGATTCTTGTAGTATATATTTTTTCTCAAGTATATGAAAGAAGTTCCTATAGACTTCAAAAGGGCAATCGGGAAATTAAAAGTTGGCAGCCTGCATCCTAAAATTTTATTTAAAGGGAATTTCTGGACAAGAATCACAGTTCTGAAAAGGTAGGACAATTGTTAGCAAGCTATGAATCTTTCCATTATCTTTATATCTTTCTTATGAGTAGTTATTTAATTGAATTAGGGTAGAGTATATACACAGTAAAATGTTCTAATATGAAATGTAGAGCCCAGCCTCATGTTTTTGATATTCACCCTTATTGTTACTAAGAACTGAAAAAAAAAGAAAAACAGAAAAACCTCCTAGCATGTAATTATCCAACCAAACTTTGGCACTAAGAGACTTGACAAGGTCTAGCATGGCTTCTAGCAGCCTACGACTGCGTCCCTAGGATGACCTTTGTCCCCCTTAAATACCTGCCTGATAAAAATCAATGCTGCCAGGAGAATTTAGGTCTTTTCAGTCAAAATAATTATGAAAGTTCAGAAGACACTGGGTTCTGTCCCCTATTGCCATAGTTATTACTGAATAAAATTTGTCTTTACTGCTTTCCCTAGTATCCAGCTTTGTTTATCTTTGACGTTATATAAAGCAATATTTTTATGTTGCCGAATAGAATTTCACAGGCCTCTCAACTCCTCTTAGAGCAGTTTCTTTAGAAAGCTTGCATTTAGTTTGAGACCAGCCTGACCAACATGGAGAAACCCCGTCTCTACTGAAAATACTCCCCAAAAAATTAAAACATAGCTGGGCATGGTGGCGCATGCCTGTAATCCCAGCTACTCGGGAAGCTGAAGCAGGAGAATAGCTTGAACCCGGGAGGCGGAGGTTGCAGTAAGCCAAGATTACGCCATTGCACTCCATCCTGGGCAACAAAAGTGAAACTCCGTCTCAAAAAACAAACAAAAAAAAAAAAAAAAAGAAAGAAAGAAAGAAAAGGAAAAAAAGAAACCTTGCATTTATAAATTCTTTCTCTGACCCTTTGAGATATGAATCTTTCAGTGTCCAATACTATCCCCTCAAAAGCTGAAAGCTATCTTTTTGAAGGGCAAACCTTCAAGGAGACAACTCTGTCACTCTTGATAACAGTTCTCATGGGAGGATAAGGTCCTAACTTCAGTGGGAGCCTTACTCCAATTTGTACTACTGCCTCCTGTCATCCAAATAGGAGAAACTTGTTTCTCTTCCGGAGAAGCACCAATTAGCACACCAGGACCATAGCTTAGCCACAAGGACCAAACTCCACCTTAACACCCTTCAATGCTTTTCTTTTAGTACACTCCTGCCTTTTGTTTCAGTAGAGTTCAGGTGACACTGGGTTCTGTCCCCTAGTGCCATAGTAATTACTGAATAAAATATGTCTTTACTGCTTTCCCTAGTATCCAGCTTTGTTTATCTTTGACATTATGTAAAGCAATATTTTTATGTTGCTTAATAGAATGTCATTAAAATAATATGCCACCCTTTATTCATTCCACTTTTAATTAGCTTTTAACTAAACCTCTTTATAAAGCAGTTTTATACTGGACTAAGGCAATGTAGTTATGCACAACTATTAGATTGCTTTGGTAAATATTGGTAACAGCCAATAGTTAGATATAGAATAAGCTGTCTAACTCCTCCCCCCGGGACCTCAGAACCAAATGGTATGTTACAAGTCATGGATAATATTCTGCTCCACGTGCCACATTCATAGAAATGTTGGCATAATTTCGTTCTTCTATGCATTTCAATAAATGTTTTGCCTGAAATCTCTATGTAAGGCAAATGTGACACTATTTCAGAATCCTCAAAAAGTGACTGAACACATGAATCAGACATAATCCTGTACTTAGGGTACCACTCTAAATGGTACAGAATCTGGGTTTCTCCAGTCCCCCTGTCCTGATTCGTGCAAAGGCAGAAATATAGACAATATTCTGGCAAATCCACACGTAATTAACAGCAGTCTAGTAAGCAATTACAATTATTCCTTACATTATACTAATTAGCAAACCATCTGGAGATGATCAAAAATAAAGTTAGTTGAAGGACACTTCTGGAGCCTGAATTTCAGTATAAACACTCTGGATGTTAACTAAGTAGGCCCTTTTGTGTATACTCTTGATTAGCGACCTCAAATGTCCACTAATGATATTCAGAGGGTAGACTGAAAAACAGCACACACATATCATATATATATATATATATATATCCCAATCCATATTTTAAAGAAAATTGTATATAATATTAAGAATTTTATTTCAAACACTCAAGTCCAACTTGCTCAAACAGAACTAATCCCTATGTTAAAGAGTTAGCCTAAGGAGGCTGCTCTCCTTGACAGATTGGAGGATACCCATGGCTGTTCATTTGACTGACTCTGTCCTAGCTTCTCAGCCCTGGGCCATCTGTGAGGTTTAACTCTCTTTAAAGAATCAAAATTTGGGGGAAAGAGAGCAAAATTTCATCGCTTATTATAGCATACCGTTGAACTCAAGCCCCTGACAGTTAACTGAAAAGAACGAGAACGTTTCTTTTACTCATTAGCCATTGTCACAAGACATATTGTCAAAAAATTTGTATTTCACCAAATCTGAAGTTGGGTAGTGCCGTTCACACACCTGGGGGTCAGATGATCTAGGCTGGGCTTGGCTGACTCAACTGTATGCCACATGCCTCATTTGGGACTGAGGCTGAATGTGCAACACCTGGTGAAAACTCTTCTCATAGTGACGCCTGAGGTGGAAAAGGGCAAGCAGAAAAATGTGGGGCCTTTAAGGCCTAGAATTGGAACTCAGCTCTTGGTCAATTTTACCGACAGGCAATAGACCAAAGTGACTCAGCGGGCCAAGCCAAAGTCAAGGGGCTTGGAGAGGCAGTGGGCCCTTGATGAAGCCACTGCAGGGAGGTAGATGAATGGAGGGCTGCAGCACTTAAGCCTGTCATTCAGCATATCAGGCTCCCCACAAACCAAAACATAGTCATACCCCTCACTGAATTAAATATTTCCCTTGTCATTATACCTATCAAAGCAGTATTCACAAAATGATACTAACTCCATGTAGTTAGTGTCAGAATTGTATTGCAGTACATCCACTTGGGGGTCTAAAGAGCACAGGGGATTTACAGCTTTATCCTGGATACAGACAATGAAAAAAGTCTATATTATTATGCAAAATTTATGTATGTAAATAACTCCATTAGCATTAGCAACATCACATGTATAGTAAGATTTATATACTTTTCTGTCTCATATTCAGGAGCAGGGCTACTTTTATTTATTTATTTTTTATTATTGTACTTGAAGTTCTAGGGTACATGTGCACAACATGCAGGTTTGTTACATATGTATATATGTGCCATGTTGGTGTGCTGCACCCATTAACTCGTCATTTACCTTAGGTATATCTCCTAATGCTATCCCTCCCCCTTATCCCTACCCCATGACAGGCCCCGGTGTGTGATGTTCCCCACCCTGTGTCCAAGTGTTCTCATTGTTCCAATCCCACCTATGAGTGAGAACATGTGGTGTTTGGTTTTCTGTCCTTGCAATAGTTTGCTCAGAATGATGGTTTCTAGCTTCATCTATGTCCCTACAGAGGACATGAACTCATCCTTTTTTATGGCTGCATAGTATTCCATGATGTATATGTGCCACATTTTCTTAATCCAGTCTGTCATTGATGGACCTTTGGGTTGGTTCCAAGTCTTTGCTATTGTGAATAGTGCCACAATAAACATACGTGTGCATGTGTCTTTATAGCAGCATGACTTATAATCCTTTGGGTATATCCCCAGTAATGGGGTGGCCGGATCAAATGGTATTTCTAGTTCTAGATCCTTGAGGAATCGTCACACTGTTTTCCACAATGGTTGAACTAGTTTACAGTCCCACCAACAGTGTAAAAGTGTTCCTATTTCTCCACATCCTCTCCAGCACCTGTTGTTTCCTGATTTTTTAATGATCACCATTCTAACTGGTATGAGATGGGATCTCATTATGGTTTTGATTTGCATTTCTCTGATGGCCAGTGATGATGAGCATTTTTTCATGTGTCTGTTGGCTGCATAAATGACTTTTTGAAGCACATCCCTTTCTTCCTATTAGGAAACTAAAATTCCTTTGACAAAATTTCCAAAGAAACTCACTTTCCACCTCAATTCTATGTAGTAGCTGATGGCTATAGTTCTTGAGTGCTCAGACATTTCATGCTTAGACGCTAATTTGTTCCATCATAAATCAATTTAAGGTAGACACAGTTAATAAGGAAAACTAGTAAACCTTTCAAACATCTGTCAAGACTCTATTACCTGATACATGTGGCCTCCAGCTAGTTGAGCATCGCCACATTATCAAGGACAGCATCATGAAGTGAAGGTGTAGATAAGGTACCTAGTGAAAAAATGCTGATGAGATAAAAGCTTATGGGTTTGATGTCTTCAGTAGTCTGCATCAGGGGCCACTTGTGGGCCTAATGAATTGTACTACATTAAACAAATCATGAAGTTTTACCAATCTTGAAAAGCGATTTTTATGTGATTTATAAGAAATGAAAGCAAAGCTGTACCAAAAGGAGTGTGCTACTGATGAAACTCAAAACAGCAACTTTTGATGAACTTAGCATAGTTAAGTCTATCCCTGTAATAGAACATGGCTTGTTTCAGGTAAAAGGATACACATCATCCTGGGAGTTTTGCCAAATACAGAGAAATTTTCCTATTTGGCAAACAAAGATTTTCAAAGTGTTCTTGCTTTTTAAAGAAACATTTCCTAAACCAATTTTCCTAAGAATGTCTTCTAAGAGAGTATGAAAAAAAAAAAATACTCCGTGTCTTTATAGACTCTGGGGTGTCAGAAAGTGGAACAGGTGATAGAGATCCATGTAATCTCAGCATTCTTAAAGTTGAAGAAAATGAAATAGAATTTGAATAACCTGATTAACGTCATCATTAACTTGGTGGCAGAGTCAGAAGCAACAGCTGAAACAGGGAATATTCATTCACTGAGCCCTTACTTACTATGTGCTGGCTGTGACCCTATGTGTTTCACGTGTATTAACTTCTATAGATGACAAAAACCCTATAAGACAGGTATTATAATTACACCCATAGTATAAATGAGGAAACAGAAGCAGAGTAGTTTGCCAAAGTTTACATTACATGTGAGTGGCACAGCCAAGTTTCACACCAGACAGTTTGGTTCTAGATCTTATGCTCTGAAAAATTACAACATCCTGCCAGCTCGTTTTATTTCCTACTTTTATTTGTGGAGTTGGTACATTAATTTTTAATCAGAGGTATTGAGATATAATCTGCATACAATGAAATATACCATTTTGTTAACTTTTAAGTTCAGGGGTCCATGTGCAGGATATATGCAGGTTTATTACATAGGTAAATGTGTGTCATGGGGATTTGTTGTACAGATTATTTCATCACCCAAGTATTAAGCCTAGTATCCAGTAGCCATTTTTCCTGCTCCTCTCCCTCCTCTCACCTTCTACCCTCTGATAAGACCCAGTGTACGTCATTCCCCTCTATGTGTCCATGTGTTCTCATCATTTAGCTACCACTTATAAGTGAGAACACACCATATTTGCTTTTCTGTTTCTGCATTAGTTTGCTAAGGATAATAACCTCTAGTTCATCCGTGTCCCTGAAAAGGACATGATCTCATTCTTTTTTTATGGCTGCATAGTATGCCATAGTGTTTATGTACCACATTTTCTTCATCCAGTCTATCATTGTTGGATATTTAAGTTGATTCCTTGTTTTTGCTATTGTAAATCCTGCTGCAATGAACATATGCCTGCATGTGTCTTTATAACAGAACAACTTATATTCTTTTGGGTATATACCCAGTAATGGGATTGCTGGCTTGAATGGTATTTCTTTCTTTAGGTCTTTCAGGAATTGTCACACTGTCTTCCTCAATGGTTGAACTAATTTACATTCCTATCAACAGCGTACAAGTGTTCGCTTTTCCCCACAACCTCACTAGTATCTGTTATTCTTTGACTTTTTAATAATAGCCATTCTGACAAGTGTGAGATAGTATCCCATTGTGCTTTTGATTTGCATTTCTGTAATGATCAGTGATGTGGAGTTATTTTTTAATATGATTGTTGGCTGCACGAATGTCTTCTTTTGAGAAGTGTCTGTTCATGTCCTTTGCCCACTTTTTAATGAGGTTGTTTGCTTTTTCTTTTAAATTAGTTTAAGTCCCTTATAGATGCTGGATATTAGACCTTTGTCCGATACATAGTTTGCGAATATTTTCTCCCATTCTGTAGCCTGTCTGTTTACTCTGTTGATAGTTTATTTTTCTGTGTAGAAGCTCTTTAGCTATTAGATTCCACTTGTCAGTTTTTGCGTTTGTTGCGATTTCTTTTCTCATTTTCATCATGAAATCTTTGCCTCTGCCTACATCCTGAATGCTATTGCTTAGGTCGTCTTTCAGGGTTCTATTAGGTTTGGGTTTTACATTTAAGTCTAAAGACAAAAACCACATGACTATCCCAACACATTCAGAAAAGGTTTCAATAAAATTCAACATCCCTTCGTCTTAAAAACTCTCAATAAGGTAGGTGTTGAAGGAACATACCTCAAAATAATAAGAACCATATATGACCAATTCACAGCCAATATCATACTGAATAGGCAAATGCTGGAACCATTCCCCTTGAAAGCTAGCATGAGACAAAGATACCCTCTCTCACCATTCCTATTCAACATAGTATTGGAGGTTCTGGCTGGGGCAATCAGGCAAGAGAAAGAAATAAAAGGCATTCAAATAGGAAGACAGGAAATCAAACTGTCCCTATTTGCAGATGACATGATGCTATATCTAGAAACCCCATTGTCTCAGCTCAAAAGATTGTTAAACTGATAAGCAACTTCAGCAAAGTCTCAGGATACAAAATTGATGTGCAAAAATCTCTAGCGTTCCTATACACCAACAATAGTCAAGCTGAAAGCAAAATCACTAATGAACGCTCATTCACAATTGCCACAAAAAGAATAAAATACCCAGGACAACAGCTAACAAAAGAAGTGAAAGATTTCTACAAGGAGATCTACAAACCACTGCTCAAAGAAATAAGAAATGATGCAGACAAATGGAAAAATCTTGCATCCTCATGGATAAGTGGAATCAATATCATGAAAATGGCTATACTGTCCAAAGCAATTTACAGATTCAATGCTATTCCCAAAAAACTACCATTGACATTTTTCACAGAACTAGAGAGAACTATTTCAAAATTCATGCAGAACTAAAAAAAATAGTCCAAATAGCTAAGGCAATCCTAAGCAAAAAGACTAAGGCTGGCAGCATCGTGTTAACTGTCTTCAAACTATACTACAAGGCTACAGTAATCAAAGCAGCATGGTACTGGTACAAGTACAGACACAGACCAGTGGAACAGAGTAGAGAACCCAGAAATAAGACCACACACCTACAACTATCTGATCTTCAACAAACCTGACAAAAACAAGCATGGGGAAAGGCTTACCTTTTCAATAAATGGTCATGAGATAACTGACTAGCTTTATGCAGAAAATTGAAACTGGACCCCTTCCTTTCACCATATACAATAATTAACTCAAGATGTATTAAAAACTTCAATGTAAAACCTCAAACTATGTAAACATCAAATTTAAATGTGCCATTCTAATAATTTGTACAAATATAATACAGTAGTTGTGTAATTACCACCACAATGAAGACAATAAACATTATTATTACTCCCCCCAAGTTATTTTGTGCCTCATCTCAGTCAATCCCCTCACTCTATCCTGGCCACTGGTAATTGATGATTTGTTATTTGTGTGTTTGCATTTCTAAGCATTTTATGTAAACAAAATAATAAATTAGATATTTATTTGGGTCTGTCTTCTTTTGATTAATATAATGTTTTCAAGATCCATCCATGTTGTATCAGCAGTACCCTGCCTGTTATTGCTTAGTAGTATACCTTTGTATAGATGAGTCACAATTTTTTTATTCATTTGCCAGTTTTTGGGCATTTGGGTTGTTACTGGGTTTTTACTATTAGGAATAAAGCTGTTATGAATACTTGTGTAAAATTTTTGCATGAACATGTGTTTCCCTTTCTCTTACAGAAATACCTACAAGTCAGATTGCTGAGTTACTTGATAAGTATATTCTTTACTTTCTAAGACAGTGCCAAAGTGTTTTGAAAATAGCTATGCCATTTTGTATTTGCAGCAAAAACATACAGAAGTTTCTATTGCTGACAGGTGGTACTTAAATTTTAGCCATTCTGGTGGATATGTAGTGGCATCTACTATGATTTAAATGTGCATTTCATTAATGATCAATTACATTGAGCATCTTTTCATGTACTTATTGAAATTTTGTATCTTTTGTTTTATGAGATACCTGTTGAAATTTTTATTCACTTTTGAATCAGGATGCTTGTCTTTCAATTATTGAGTGCTTTTGAAAACAAATCAATTTCAGGAAAACTATTTTCAAGTAATATTTTTTTCTGAGTAGGCGTTTGTTGTTGTTGCTGTTGTTGTTGTTGCTGTTGAGACGGAGTCTAGCTCTGTCGCCCAGGCTGGAGTGCAGTGGCGCGATCTCGGCTCACTGCAAGCTCCACCTCCCGGGTTCACGTCATTCTCCTGCCTCAGTCTCCGGAGTAGCTGGGACTACAGGTGCCCGCAACCATACCCGGCTAATTTTTTGTATTTTTGGTAGAGACTGGGTTTCACCATGTTAGCTAAAATGGTCCATCTCCTGACCTCGTGATCCGCCCCCCTCGGCCTCCCAAAGTGCTGGGATTACAGGCTTGAGCCACCGTGCCTGGCCTCTGAGTAGGTTTTTAGTAGATGCCCACTATCAGTTTGAGGAAGTTCTCTTCTACTCTGCTTTGCAGAATTTTTTTAAATCACGAATCACTGTTATACTTCTGTCAATCTTTTCTGTATCTATTTAGAAAATCATATATTTTACTTATACCCTGTTAGTATGTCAAAATGTCAAAATCCTTTGATTGATTTTCAAATGTTAAAACAACATTGAATTTCTAATATATACCTCACTTCATCATGATTTATTATTACTTTTGTATCTTCCTGGACTCACTAGATTTTTGCATAAATGTTCATGAGGCAAATTGATTTTTGGTTTAGTTTTTTTTCCTTTAATATATTTGTCTTGTTCTGGGATCAGAGAAATGCTTTCTTCATAAAGTGAGTAAAGAAGGTTTTGCTTATGTTCTATTTTCTAGAATTTATGCAGAATTGTTATTACTTTTATCTTAAATGTTCAGTAGAATTTACCAGTGAAGCTATCTGGGCCTGCAGTTTGCTTTTCAGAGTTTACTATGAATCCAATTTTTTTTTTTTGAAAATGTAATAATTAATTTTGCAGCTTTGACTTAAATATTCCTTTATAAATCAGAAAATCATATATCAAATGAGAAAATCAGAGGTATACAACCAGGTCAGAATATGAGTCATTTCAGACAAATCTATTAATGAAAAAGACAAGAATGCTGATGGAACACCAAGTTTCTCATTTAACCTAAATGTAAAGCTTCTATTTCAGCTATTTTATAACATTAACTTGTTGTAAAGAAAATTGTTCATTAAATAGAAGTGTCTGATTTTTCTATTGTTATATGTTAGTTTTTTAAAAATAAACTTCATTGGTTATAATTTGCATGCCGTAAAAAGAACTCATTTTAACTATACAGTTTGGTGATTTTTGACAAATGTACATACCCATTTAACCACTACAACAATCAAGATATATAATATTTCCATTACCCCAAAAGTTCATCCATGATCCCTTTGTAGTTAATCTACAAACTTTGGCCTCATGTAACTCTAATCTACTTTCTGTCAATATTGTTTAGTTTTTTCTCTTCCAAAATTTCACTGTAACTTCCATTTATGTGAAATTTTGGAAGAGAATCCAATATTTTAATATATGAAGTCCTTTTCAAATCATCTATTTCTTCTGGAGTGAGCTTTGGTAGATGGGTCTTTCAAGGAATTTTTCCATTTCAGTCATGTTTACAAATCTTTAGACATGAAGTTGTTTATAATATCCTATTTTTATTCTTTTAATGACTACAGTATCTGGAGTGATCATCTCGCTTTATCATTGACACCGGTAATTTTTTCTTCTCTTTATATTTGGGTCAATTTAGCATGATATTTTAATCAATTTATAAAGGTTTTCAAATATCATATTTTGTTTTCATTAATCTTTCTGTATTATATGTTACTTTTCTGTTTTGTTTGTTTCAGCTCCTCCTTTTATCATTCTTTTCTTCTCCTTATTTTCATTTTATACTGCTCATCTTTCCCAGTCTTTTAAGGTGGAAACCTAGATAATTGAATCAAGCCCCTTTTTTCTAGTATAAATATTTAAAATTATAATTTCCCTCTAAGCATGTCTTTCACTGTAACCCACAAATTTCAATATGTGGTGTATTCACTTTCATCTTTTCAAAATACCGTTTCATTTTTATTGTGATTTATTCTTTTGCAAATGGGTAATTTAGAACTGTAGCATTTAATTTATAATTATTTGTGGATTTCCTATGTATCTTTCTGCTACTGATTTTTTGTATAACTTTTTTGGTAAGATAACATACTTTGTATTATTTCAATCCTTTTACAATCATTAAGATTTGTTTTATTGCATAGCATGTGGTCTAACTTTGTTGTGCTGTGATTGGATAGAGTGTTCTGTATCTGTCAATTTGGTCAAGCTAGTTGGCCATTTTATTCAAGTCTTATATATCCTGCACTATTAGCTATTGTACCATCAACTGCCAGGAATGTTATAGTCTTCAACTATTACCATAGATTTCCCAATTTCCCTTTTCATTTCTATTAGTTTTCGTTTCATGTGTTTTGAAGCTCTCCAATCAGGTGCATAAATATTTAAGATTGTTATATCTTAATAAAATGACTTGATTTTTAATATAATACCTATCTTTACCCCTGGTAATCTGTGTTCTAAAGTCAATTTGGTCTTACAATCACATAGCCACTGCAACTTCCTTTTGATGCTGATACAGCTTCCTATTTTCATGTTTTTCATACTTTTACATTTAACCTGTCTTTACATACAATTTAATGTTCAGAAGCACAATAAGACAACTATAATTAACAATAACACTGTACATTTTGAAATAACTGAAAGACTGAAATTAGAATGTTCATAACAGAAATAAATAATAAATGCTTGAGGTAATAGGAAAATACAAGGGGTTTTTTAGACAGCATATAGTTGGTGAAATATATTGTTAAAATTTCTGCTATAATCATTCAGTTATATTTTAAATAGACTAAAATGAGAAAACAATCTTTTATGTTAACCACATTTACCATTTCTGATGTTCTCCTTTACTTTGTTTAGAACCAAATTACTATCAGTTATTTTTTCCTTTAGAAGCATTTGTTTTAATAATTTTCATAGCTCTAGCCTGGTGGTAAAAAGTGTCTCAGCTTTTGTGTAAAAATGTATTTATTATATGTTTGTTTTCAAAAGACATTTTTATTGGATAAATAATCCTATATTGACTTTTTTTTTCTTTCTTCAGTACTTCTGAGGTGCATAGTTAATGGAAAGTATGCTCTCATACTTATCTTTGTTTCTCTGTACATAATGTGAATTTCTCCTCTACCTTTAACTTTTTTTGTTTATACTGAGTCAACAATATGATTGTAATGTGGAGTAGTGTAAGTGTGTATATGCACATTTGTGTGTGTGTTTTTTCAGTTTATTCTGCTTGAGATTTTTTGATCTTGGAAGTATGGTTTTATTGTTTACATTAAATTTCAAAATTTTTGGCCATTATTTTTTCAGATATCCTTTCCCCTCTTTTCGGGACATCAATTTCAGGGACATTCATTTTCCATTACTTATTATTCAGTCTTAATTCTCTCTGTATTTTATTTTTGATTGTTTGTATTGCTAAGTATTTAAATTAACATCCCTTTTCTTCTCTAGCATCTAAAATGTAGTTAGTTCCATACATTTATTTTTCTTTTTCATATATTGTACTATCATCACTGACAGTTCCGTCTGTGTCATATAAATCTTCCACTTTTCTCCTCATCAGGTTCAGGTTTTTGTCTATATTATTGAGCATACGGTACATAATTATAAAAGCAATTTTAAGGTCCTTTTTGGTCAATTCCATCATCTCCATAATTCATGGGTCTATTTTTTATTGAATGATTATTTCTTCTGGCTATAGGTAATATTTTTTGCTCCTTTCCTGGCAATTTTTGATTGAATGCTAGCCTTTGTTAATTTTACTCTGTTGTGTTCTGGATATTGTATTTCTTTAAATAGTATTGAATTTGTTCTGTCACAGTGAAATTTGGATTCAACTTAATCCTTTCAAGGGCTCATATTAAGCTTTGTTAAGGCAAGTTCAGAAAAATATTTATTTTAAGGATATTTAGCATTACTATTATGGTGATAATTTTCTGAAAACTCCACTGGATACTCCATGGATTATGAATTCTCTATTCTGGCCAGAGGGATGCAAACTATCCATAGCCTTCTGTGAGATCCTATAATTTTTTGGGTTACTGCTTTCCAATGATTCTGTCTTCATCCTTCTGGAAATTCTCCCTACATATACACAGATCAGCATTCCACCAAATATTCAAGGGGAACTCTGCAAAGTTCAAGGGATGAGTTAACCACCATAGAAAACATGGTTTTGCTTCTTCCTCTTTGGTAGTCTGCTACTGAAATTCTAGCCAGCTCAGCCCCTCTGAACTCACATTTCTGTCTTCTTAACTCAGTGAGATCACTGGAGCCTATTTTAGACCTCTCACTTGTCCTTCACATCACCTATAAACTTCCTATAGGCTTGTTGAAGAAGTCATAGAGCTCACCTTATTTCTATCTTTCTCTCATAGATCCCAGTTTTGTACTGCCCATTGACCAATATCTGAAAACACTTGTTTGATATATTTTCTCTAGCTTTCCAGCAATTTAGACTGGGATGACAGTTTCCATAATAATTAATCCACTCATCAGATAATTCTAGTAGCAATGTTCCATATGTTATGTTGTAAACTATGTTTATTTTAATTCCTTACTTACTGTATCACTTTGAAGAGAATGCTAAACTTTAATAAGCCATTTCTGGGACTAGCCACTGGAATAGCAGGGAAGTTCATCCTTATTAAACTGTATAGAATTTTGTTAATATTTGAAGTTCCCAATAAAATCTTGAGTCTAAATCCTGGGTCTTCAGCAAGTTAATAATTATATTTACTCTTAAGTTTCTCATTTTTGAAATAGGCATAAAAATAATGCT
This sequence comes from Mandrillus leucophaeus, assembly GCF_000951045.1. NCBI lineage: Eukaryota > Metazoa > Chordata > Mammalia > Primates > Cercopithecidae > Mandrillus > Mandrillus leucophaeus. Next base: position 2,237,755 of record NW_012105464.1, read on the forward strand.
TACTTTATAGAACTATTGTGAAAACTAAATAAGATAATATATATAGAGAACTTAACTCAATGCCTAGAATGTTTGGTGCTCAATAAAGAATAGCTTTAGTTTCTATTTGTGTAATTTAATGAAATGGATACACAGTAGCTTAGTATGTATAGAGAATATTATAAGAAGAAACATTTAAAGTTTATCATACTGACTCATAATTTTTGGTTATATTATTTCTTGTAGTATGCAACCTAACTATGAGTAAGTCTATTGTTTTATTCCCATGAGGATACCTTTCAACAAACATTTATTCAAAACTTACTATATGTGAAACACACTAGTAGGCACGTGGGATAGGCAAATACTGATAATAAATAGGCCATGACATTAAATACCTTACAATCTCACAGTCAACCCTACAATAAAAGTCCTCCTTCATTCACACGAGTATCTAAACTACCTTAAACTGGTCTGGAATAAGATCTCTAATATAATTATTCTTTAAAATATTTAAAATTGTATGGTGTTTTCATTCTCACCTGAATTGTTATTTCTCCTTTTCTACTATCTTTGGATTTGTTTCTCTCCAGGACTATTGTGGCATCCAAAAAGAGGGCTCTATCCTTCCTGCCTATGCGTCTTTGTGCATATTCAAGCTGCCCCTTGCCTCATAGCCTACAGTTTGCCCGTCCCCATTATATAGTGAATATATATTTTACTATAATTGTAAAGAATCTCTGTTCTTTTCATTTGAATTCCTAAATTAAGTTTGTTGCCAATTCCTGCCAAAATTCATTAAAGAAAAATATCTGAGGAACTCTGTGACAGTTCAAATAGCATATGGTATAGTGACCTAGCTTTTGGTAATAACCCACCCTTATGAAGTGATACTTAAAACCCATGATGGAGGGAGAAGAGCTAAATAGGCACCATGTTTCTACAGAACAGAAACATGAGCCACTAAACACTAAAGCTGAAGACAAAACACATGTGAAAGCAAACAGGATGAGCACATTATGCTTCTAGTTGACCAAGAACCAATTCCCCAGAGAAACTTCTTGCAAAAGTTAGAGAGTGCTTTGTCCGTGTGCTGATTTCCTCTGTCATGCATTCAAGTCCATCCACACTCAGTCCCAGTTCCCTGAGATTTGCAAGTTGTTACAGAGGAATTCCTATGTCTTAACGTGTAACAGTATTAATGCATTTGTGTGATGTATTTGTGTGTTTTTCTATGTCTAAAAGGACGTGTTGACCATAACATAACACATATTGGGAACTAATATGGTGCTTCTGATGTTTAATCACACTTTGACCGCAATTACATATTTTACATATTTGCTCCTGTTTTTACTGAATTTGGTCTTACTTTGTCATGCTTTCCTGTACATGGAGCCTGTTCATGAGGCATAGTTCTTCCGTTTTATTCCTTATGACCTAGTGTTCAATGTAATCCTGAAAACTCCACCCTCTGTGACTCCTCACAACATATTCTGACTTCTACACAGACCCCCTGGATACCTTGCATGTTATACACCTTTGGCTTTTATGAATTCGAAATTGCACTGATGCTGTTCTTATAAGAGTATCCCTCTCTGTGTGTTATTTTACCACAGATTTATTCTTTGTGGTCCTGGCTCACAAGATCTTGCATGTCCCTTTCTTCCTAGTTAAACTATTTGTCTATACATTCATAAGAAGACATGCATAGCATCGAAGATCACCTGCCACTTATAAAATAAAATCCTGACATTCAGTGTAATTATAACATGATTTATTTATGGCAGCAGGTTATTGTCGTCTACTAGCACTATAATGCTATTGCTATACTACTTCTATCATAATGTGCTCAAAACTGAATGATTGTTTTGAACATGTCCATAGACTTCCTCGTCTCTGCTTTGCTTTGCTTCAAATGCCCAACCCAGACATCTCTTCATTTACAAAAATGAACCTCATTTATTTCAGTTTTTGCTGTCTCCCTATTCTGGTCCAGGGCACTCTATGGTTTTTAAAATCATGAATACATATATTATTCAAGAAATTAAGGTACAAAGACTGAAACAAAAATAGAATTTCATAGTGTCCTGTATTTCATTTTTAGCATCACTGCCTATAAACACCGAGATATTTCTCATAGCGTGTACCAGTGAAACTATCCTCACAGGGTTAACAAGAATTCCGGACAGAAGCATAGTTATAATTAAGCAGTAATCAAGCTACACTTTGACCCACTTTCTTGTTGCTAAAAGTTACATAGCACTAGATACTGACCATTTGCATCCTTATTGTTCCTATAGATAAGATTTCTGACATTAGGAGTATGAGAGTGTTTAAGAAGTAATTTGCATTCCCATTGTTTCTATAGACAGGATCTCTGACATTAGAATCATAAGGCTTTTGCTTAAGAATTGCTTAAGATTTTATTCAAGATCCTGAAACAGTTGATGCCAACCAGTTTGAAGTTCCTCACCAAAGAACAGAATCAGCATGAGTATAATTTCTTTATCTCCCTGTTTCATGACTTTACCCTGCACTCTTCAACCAGTCAAGGATTTCCACATTTTGGCGCACTCCAAAACTCTAATAACCCTAGCTCCAAACTCTTCAAGAAAATGGCTTTGTGGATTCCTTCCATTTCTTCGTTCAGTGGTCCTAAAATAAACCTCTTTCTCTGTAGCAACCCAGTGTCTCAGAGCATTGATGTGCTGTAGGCATCAGGCAACGGACCTATTATAGTTACACCAGCTTTTACCTAAAGAAGGAAGTCTTATATTTTCCAGACAATTCTGAATCCCTGATATGTCATTGCTCAGTCATTTATAAGTGGCATGACATTAAATGAAGTACCCTGCTTTACAGCGTACACTGTCCCTAGAAAGATGTGTTTGAGGGATAATCACTGTCATTACTTTGCCTGGGACAAAAATTGGGGGCCAATATATGAAACAAGAGGGCACATCTCTCCCACATCTATTTTTGGAGACACACAACTTAAAAGAACAACCAAATGGAATTCTTAAACTTTTTAAACCAGAAGATTTATTATTATCATTCATTTTCCCTTAGAGAAGATACGCAATATGCCTTCTGAGGAAAGGGCTCTATGATTTGTCCTACTTTGCTTATGTAGGGCAGAAAAAATATCTTTTCCTCACTCATCCCAGGTTTATGTTTGAGGCCTCTGTAAGAAAAGACATATTGGCCCAGCGCTGTGGCTCATGCCCGTAATCCCAGCAGTTTGGGAGGCCGAGGCAGGCAGATTGCTTGAGCCCAGGAGTTTAAGACCAGTCCGGGCAACACGCCTATACCCCATCTCTAGAAAAAATACAAAAAATTAACCGGTGATGGTGGTACTTGCTTGTGGTTCCAGCTATTTGGGAGGGTAGAGTGGGAGAATCACCTGAGTCCAGGAAGTGGAGGTTGCAGTGAGCTGTGATCACGCCACTGCACTACAGCCTGGGCAACCGAGTGAGACTCTGTCTCAAAACAAAAAAACAAAAAAAACAAAAAAAAACAAAAAAAAAAAACAGATTAACAGGAGAAAAGCAACAATATTATTTCACACAAGTTTTACATGATACAGGAACCTTCATAAGGAAAGGAAAATCCATAGAAATGGTTAAATTTGTTTATCTTTAAAAAGATTGAACAGTCATGGACAAATAGGATTAGACAAGGGTATGATCTAATGATAATAAACTGGGGAAAACTTGGCAAATAAGGCTTGTTTTCTCAGATTGTCCTTGGTGTGTCTGTGTCTTTGGCTCCTTTCCTTCAGGTACAGGTAGAGCACTTCTCAAATGAAAGTTTTATTATCTTTTTCAGGGTAAAACAGCAGAGAAAGGTGCGAGTGACCTTTCTTCTGCCATTTTTTTTAAATGCCAAGGGTCATATTTTGGGGTAAAAGGTCCTGAACCTCATCATTTAACATTCAGGACATGTTTTCAGGAAAAGGGAAAAATTTAACATACTATTGGGTATAGGTTTTAGGATTCATTTGGGACTTTCTGCAGGATTGCTTATGACACCATTCATTTAGATCGTGGTTAAATGCCATGTTCTTCTCAAAGCTCGTCTTATTACTTAATAGAGAAGTGATACCACCCTTATTTCAACTCGTATCAAAAGGGTTCTTGTAGTACATGACATTCTGTAATGTTCACTCCTTGAGGACAAAACATGTTGCTTATTTCATTGTCACTCCCATATCAGCCAGAACAATGATTTAAACATATTAAGTACTTAAAATTGTGACTTTGGAGTTACAAAATCCTGACTCTGAAACCTGACTGTATTATTTATTATCAGGATACCTATTGTTTCCTCCCCCAACAAGTATTAATGCAGCATCATGCAATGTCAAATTAAAAAGATTAAATGAAATAATGTGAGTGGCTCATAGTCTAGCATATATTAAATGCCCAGCAAAAGTCAGTTTTTTTCTTTCTCAGTATTTACCAAAAAATTGTATCAGCTGATAGCATTTTAATCAGAAGCATTGAATTAGTTTACTGTCCCTTTGTTAAAAAGGAACCCAAATACTATTCCCTTCTCTTTGTCCTCCTAAAAGAAAGACCTGTTTTTAGCCACAGTGAACATTTACATATGGGCATTGTGACATTTCATTATTAAAAAGGGAGTCTCCAAGATTTTAGTATGTCAATGCATACATTAAAAAAGAAGAAGTATCTTAAATTAATAAACTACCTTTATACAGTAAGAACCTACAAAAAGAAGAACAAGCTAATTTTTAGTATTGTGAGAGTACAGTCGGTATGAACAGAAACCCATGTCTTCAATTCTGACGTGCTAGAGCTAAGTACCAGCCTCTAAGAACACAAAGAAGTTTATTGAATCACGAAACACTTTCACCTTCTTTTGTGTCAGACTCTCATTCATCCTTCAATTCTTTGATAAGTAGCCCTTTCTTCCTAAAAGCCTCCTGTGTTGGTTATTCTTTTTGCTATGCACTAATCCCTAACCCCACCCCACCTTGGCCAATTCTCCACCCTTCTGCCCTGCTCTGGGTCCTGGTTAGCTGACCCACTGAGATTGAATAACCTGGGCTCCCTTGCCTCAAGGGTTTGGCCAATGAAATAAAGTCAGAGGAAAAAGGGAACAGGATGTTTCCTCTCAAGCTCCCTTCCTGCTCTGGGTAATATCTAGTGAATACCTTCTAACTCCAACTTTTACGACAATTAGTAGCACTGTTTTCCCTCTTTTTCCTTTCAGACACAAGGGTGGGGGATAATAGTCTCCTGTTCTCTATAGTATCTGCAGTATTTATTGATTCCCTTAATCCCACCTACATCTCTGTAAATGATCCCTTTCTTCAAGGTTTTTATGCCACCTGAGTTGTATTTTATTTCTTGCTAATATTTTGACTGTACACCTTCCCTAAGTTTTTAGATTAGGTTAGTTGCTCCTACTGTGAACCTACATCTCACCCTGTACTTCTACATTGCAGCATTTATGATATATTATTGCAGTTATTAATTTAAACTCTTGATCTTTTCTTCCAGACCTTGTGAAGAGAGGTACACATTCTATATTACGCACTATTTTGTTAGCCAGTTCTCCCCACGAAGTTTAGCATCAGAAAGTAGAAACTGAGAGTTAACAGATGAGTAATTAGTAGGTGGCATAATTATTTCTCTTCAAAATATTTCATAACATAATAAAGATAAGCTCTGGAGGGTGACAATATTTCATCAAAAATAGCTCTATGACAGATAATTAAAGAAAGACCCATGACCCAATTCTTTATACATGATGCCAGAGAATCAGATCCCTTCTGTCCTGGTTTAGACTCTGGACTGCAAGATAACTCAGGTCTTTTAGCTCTTTCAAAATATTTATAAACTAAAAAATTATTTCCTTGTATAAAATACTTCCAGCCCTGTTAGAGTTGGAGAGCTGACATTGATAAAACACTGGTCAAGTTAATGAATTGAATATTATGATTAGGTGTCTACCAGTATGCACACCTGTGTGAAGCTCTGTGGTATGATAGAGTATGGACTACTGACGTTGTTGTCTGTTTTTGACCTATATGCTACTAAAAGCCTCATATTATAGGCATGAATCATTTCCTCTGGAAGCCACATTTAAGAGCCCTCCTGGGTTTCCACTATTTCTTAATTTGTACATGAGGAAAATTTGAGGCCTTTCAGAAACCACCTTTGAAAGTCGAGAATATTTTGCCTTTTCAATGGAATATTCTGTTCTGCCTTCTATAATAAAGCTGTGTCTTATTTGTCTTTCAGGGCATGGGATGGTGTTTGGTACCATAGTAGAAACAGGATAAATTCATAAAATAAATGAAATAAAGAAAAAGTTAAGCAGTAAATACCAGACTTGCCTAACTCAGTCCCCAGAAGCATGTACTTCTTTACAGAGAAAGTAAATGGACATAAAGAAAGGAGCATCCAAATGATGAGGCATATTCCCTGGGAGACAATATATGTCATTCTAAAATACAGAGGTACGTGCAAACCCTCCAGTTGCAGATGCACTGCTCTTTGAAATTATACATTGCATGAATTTGAACAACAGTACTTAAAAATGAATGTAGAAATGGCTAGAGCAGAAAACATAGTTGCTGAACTTTAAGAGGCAGAATATTTATATGATAAAGACTAAAGCTTCTGCTATGAGTATATCATTTCTGAAAGCCACAGAAAGTAATCTTACACGAAGGAAGGTAAGAGGTAGAATTTGAAGACTTTTGTTAACAAAAAGGAGGATGCAAAATCAAGCCAATAAAGTAAGAAGATCCATAATAAATTTGGTTTTGAGTTACTTTAGTCACTGTCGGTAACCACATCCATGATGCATTTATTTTGCATTTATTTGCAAATTCCTATAAATCTATAAGTGCATTAAGTGATGTTGATCATCAAAATATAGCTCAATCTATTCCTTTACTTGCATACCTTTACTCTAATCCCCTTTTGTTGTGTTCATAAACTTGTAAGTAATAAGTCATGTTGGGGATTATTAAGTAGAAAGACATGAAATAGGTGTACTAAGCCAAAATCAAAATGATGGTATTAATTTTCTAACTTCAGAAACTAGGCAACTATAACTTTAAAAATTAATGCCCTATGGATAGTTATCATCCCCATATGGATGATTACTCCCTTTCAGAATGACCACTGATTTGAGGAAAGCCTGGGGCAAGTGTTGGTGATGATCAAGCCCTTCTTTTTACACTTCCTGTTCTGTAAAAACTAATATACCTTTACTCAGTACTTTTTTTCTTGCCTCAAAGACCTCCTGAATATTTTCCAGATACAAAAATTCCTTCTTCCTTCACTGATTCCATGGCAGTGAAGTAATGATTTTTCCTCCCAATAGCTCACGCTTCTGAAAAGCAGTAATGATGAACACTTTACACTATTGGTGAAATTTGTTTGTTGATGAGTGTAGGCCCTGATGTCGACCTTTAGAATTTCAGTTCTCTGTTTCATCATAAGCAACTTCCACATGCATTTTATTAAACACCCAATTTGTCTCCACATTCGACTAACTAATACAACATACAAATATTGTGTAAACCTCTCTGGTGCTAGAAAAATGCTATCTTATGGAAGTGGTAACTTGATTTGAAATAGTAATTTCATCCTTAAAGAATGTAAAGCTTCTCCACTGTTCAAACAAGGCTGTGGTGAGATGGACAGAAATACAGGAATGGAAAAGCTTATCAGAGTCTCAGCAGAATCTTAAAAACATCTCAGCTGAAAACATTGCTGGAGTGAAAGGAAAGCAGAAGTACAGGGACTAGAACGAGATCATAGTGGGTAAGGGCAGAAATTCACTTTCTTGGGGAAGTGAAATTCACTTTGCGGGAAGAGGTGAAATCTGCCTGCAAATTAAAAAAAAAATGTGATTTGAGTTAAGCTTTGTAGAAAGTGATTCTGAAATAGCTGTTACATGGGAGATCCACTGGAAGCAAGGAGACTAAGTTGGAAGCTATTACCAAGACTAAGGAAAGATATGTTATCATGAACCAAATATTACTATGTGGTCAAAATCCAAAGAATCTACCCAGGATGGGAGAAATCAATGATTGCCAGAGGTCCTGGGGTTCAGCTCTGGAGGAGGGAGAGTCACTGCACAGGTAATTAGCATAGATGTTCAAGTACTGAAGTTTCTAGCAGGCAATGGAGGACCTGCCAGGCTTGAGGAAAAAGAAATGACTAAGTTATAACAATGCTAGTCAGGAATCTATGTTCAAGGTCTTATTTCATTGAATACTAACACTCAACACATCATACAAAGATGACAGCCAATAAATGTTGTTGATGAGCATGACTAAGTTAAAGTTCAAAAGTTTCCATTTTTAGATTGAGAGTGTCAAAAGTAAGAATGATAAGAGAAATTTTAAAAATTGGAAAACTTCATATGGAAGAAAGGAAAAATGTTACCTTGGAATAAGTAAATTTTATGTTTCAGTATTAACAAAGAATGGCATAATTTATATCATATAGTTTTTTTTTTAATTTTCAAATTATCCTGATTAGTCAAATTTGGACTTCTGGTTGAGAAAAATAAGGCTTCTTAGAAATAAATTAAACCTAAGATGAGCCATAAAAATTAGATTACTATTACTCTTACACATACAATAAAATAATTATACTGAAATTACTATTAGCCAAAGAGAAACTAGGTAAGATATGATAGAAATATAATGGGGCTAGAAAGAGTAAATGAAAGTATTAAACCACGTCCTAATAGGATAATGTGAGCAGTTATGTTTCCTGGAATTTTACTAATAATTTTTGGAAGAAATATTTCTAGTGTTAACTGTTCATTTTAGGATTATATAATCTTCCTCCATTACCTTAAACTTTTGTCAAAGTCTGTTACAAGCAGGAGCCGTTTTAAACTAGCACTTTGGAGGAATGAAAGGAAATTGATGATGTCCAGCATGGGATAAACTAGGTCAAGAAGAAAAGAGCAATTGGAAAAACAGCTGAAAATGCTGCAGAAACAATGCATAGAAGCAAGAGAGACCAAAGGAAGTATGGTTATCTGCAAGGGAACTCTTGGAGATATTAGGGATGCATGGCATAAAGCTGATTCACTGTACACTGGCTACCAACCTGTGTGAGTCTGGTGAGACAGAATATACTCACAACGAGTTACATTATGTAGATTTATTACTTACAGATAGACATCAAGAGACAGAAGAAATTTTGGATCCATTTTGTGAGCTGGTACCTCAAGGCTCAAGAAAGCTCCCAGGGGAGGATGGTCTTTACTGTGCATGTTCTGCTTGCACCATGGCTGAGGCACCTGAAAAAACAGTCCACCATGGGTTATATACCTCTGGGACAGCATAACTCACTTGGCAATGATTTGAAGGGCATTCTGCTTCAAGGGGACAGAGAAGCAAAGCCTAGGCTGTCCCTGGAAGTTCTTTTCTACCTCAAGAAATTACATTCCCTAGGAGGGACACAAACAAGGCCTAGGATGTTTTGGGCAGTTTCTCCCTATTTCAGGATACTGAACTCTCGGCACATTCTACAGTTATTCTTGAGAACTGCAGGCATGAAGAGGAGAAATGGGTCAGTCTAAGGCCACCCAGAAAATGGTCCTGGACATGTTACTTCCCTCAGTAACTGGGATGAGGACCTGAGCCATTGTGTTTGGCTATGAAAGGAAAGCATGAAGGTGACCATACCAAGCTGGAGACTTTGGAGGATACAGCAGACACTTGGGGTACACTTAGATCGGCATTATACAGAAAGAAAATAATTAAAAATTTCCCTTTTAACCAAAGTGAAAATAGACACAGAAAAGTCAAGAGTTTTCTGAATTCACCAAGCTGATGCTAGAGTCAGGTTTCCAAATGCTTATTTTATGGTGTTTTTTGCTACAAAATTCTCATTCTATATCTAAAAGAAAATTTGGAAAACATGCATCAATGTTATAATTTCTAAAATAAGTAAACTCTGATTATTATTTTACTTTATCAAAATGTTTAATTCACTACTCATTCTGACTCTCAATGACTTTTTTCCACATGTGGCTGTGTGTTAAAGCTTAAAAACCAAAACAAGCAAACAAAATGCATGTGATCTAATAATAGAATTTCAGAGAAGCTCTAAATGTATTAATTAAAAATACAGTGTTTCCCTTACAAAATGTACAACGTCAACCATAAAACGAAGATGTACACCTATCGAATACAGAAAAAAATATATACCTTGTCAACCATATGACAGCTCCTGAATGAGGTAATTTTCTATGAATCTACTACTTTAAGAAGTCATGCAATTCTTAAGCAAGATAGCCAACTAGATGCAGCCAGGAAGACCTTCTGTCATCGAGAAAACTGATGATAAAGAAGACTAGCACACACTAAGCAGATTGTCAGAAGGAAGGCAATGAGACTGGATAGAGGAGGGACACAGACTCTGGGTTGAAGAGGGTGGTAGCTGAGAGCCCTACGTGGGGTTGCCAAGCACCAGGACTTGTTCCTGGCCTTCAGCAGCTTTTGGTGAATGAGTGAGTTAAGTAGATGCAGTGTGGCCCACTGTTGGCACAGGTCTCCATAATTCTACCTGCAGTAGACCCCACTACCTCCATAGACACTTGGGCTGGCTGTGTGGAGAGTTGGCAGGGACAGGACTCCAGCCTGCATGGATCCCAGAGTGTTTGGCATGATAATGGCTAAAGTGGAGCACTGCCAGGGATGCCTGTCTCCCAAAGCTTGTTATGCGCCTTTAGGTGGCTTTGGTCTTTGTTGACTCTTGGATTTGACAGAACAGGGCTATGTTGCCCATGGGACAGGGCCAGATTGATCTGAGTGGCACCAGTTTTCCATTCTCCCCCAGGGTCCCTGCCTAGCTGCACCCACTTGCAGTGAAGCTTCAAATGCCCAACCAGGGCATAACCCAGCAGCCACTGCCATATAGCTCTTTTGTCAGAAGACCCCACCTAATCCTGAGTTTTGCAGATAGGCCCCTGCCAGCATGCATCTGACCACAGCCACCCACTGCCACTTTGCTGGCACACATGTGTAGATCTTGCCACTACCACCCTACTGCCACAAGCATGTGAATGGACCCTACTGCCACTGGAGCATTCATACAAGTGTGGACCCTGCTGACACCACCTCAATGAGCACCTTTGCCAACAACTCCCATAGGAGTGTTGTTGCCAGAAGACCAGGAACATTTCAGCCCATCTAGTGCAGTATGTGCTTAACCTTGAGGAGTCTAAGAACACAGCCATGGGCCTGGTACCAGGACCCCAGGGTTAGGGCATACAGCCAGGATTGCTGAGCTGAGCCTTATTCCCCTGAAATCATCCAGACATGAAGCCAGTTGTCTCAACTCAACTGATACCACAGTAAAACCCTCAAGAACATCAAGGAATATGGAAACAAAAAGCCACTTCCAAAGGACAGCAACATCAAAGATTAAAGGAACATCAGCTCACACAGATAAGAAAGAGGCAATGCAAGACCTCTAGCAACTCTAAAAGCCAGAGTGTCTTCTTACCTCCAAATAACCACACTAGTTTCTCAGCAGTGGCCCAACTGAAATCACTGAAATGACAGACATAGAATTCAGAATCTGAGTGGCAATAAAGATCATTGAGATTCAGGAGAAAAGTAAAACCCAATCCAAGGAATTTAGTAAAATGATTCAAGAGTTGAAAGACAAAATAGCCATATTAATAAGGAGCCCGATCAGGCTAACAGCAGAATGTTCAGTAGAAACACTACAAACCAGAAGAGACTTGGGATATATATTTGGCATCCTTAAAGAAAAGAAATGCCAACCAACATTTTCATATCCAACCAAACTAAGCTTCATAAGTGAAGGAGAAATAAAATCCCTTTCAGATAAGCAAATGCTAAGGGAATTTGTTACCATCAGACCTGCCTTTCAACAGGTCCTTAAGAGAATGTTAAACATGGAAACAAAAGACCATTACCAGCCACAATAAAAATTCACTTAGGTACAAAGTGTATTGACACAATAAAGCAAATAAACAATCAAGTCTACATAACAACCAACTAACAACATGATGACAGGATCAAATATGCACATATCAATATTAACTTTGAACATAAATGGGCTAAACGCCCCACTTAGGCACAGAGTGGCAAGACGGATAAAGAAGCAAGACCAAATGGTATACTATCTTCAAGAGACCCATCTCACATGCAAGGACATCCACAGGCTGAAAGTAAAGGAATGCAGAAAAAGCTACCAAGCAAACAGAAAACAGGAGTTGCTATTCTAATTTCAGGCAAAATAGATTTTAAACCAACAAAGATCAAAAAAGACAAAGAACAGCATTACATAATGGTAAGGGGCTCAATTCAACAAGAAGACATAACTATCCTAAATATATATGCACCCAACACATGAACACCCAGATTTATAAAATAAGTACTTAGACACCTATGAAGAGGATTCTATAATTACACAATAATAGTGGGAGAGTTTAACACCTCACTGACAGTATTAGAGAAATCATCGAGGCACAAAACTAACAAGGATATTTGGGACTCAAACTCAACACTTGAAGAGATGGACCTAATAGACATCTACAGAACATTCCACCCAAGAAAAACAGAATATACTTTCTTCCTACCTGTACATTGCACATACTCTAAAATCAACCACATGCTCAGCCATAAAGTAACTCTTTATGTAAAAAAATCAAAGAAACTGAAATCATACCAAACATATTCTCAGTCCAAAGTGCAATAAAAGTAGATATCGGTTCCAAGAACGTCTCTCAAAACAATTTCCTCCTGGGTGACTTTTGAGGAAACAATGAAACCAAAGCAGAAATCAAGAAATTATTTAAATGAATGAAAACAAAGATACAACAGACCAGAATCTCTGGGACACAGCTAAAGCAATGTTAAGAGGAAAATTTACAGCACTAAATGCACACATCAAAAAGTTAGAAAGATCTCAAATTAGCAACCTAACATCACACCTCGTGGAACTAGAGAAACAAGAGCAAATCAACCCCAAAGACAGTAGAAGAAAAATAATCAAAATCAGAGCTGAACTGAATGACATGGAGTTGTGAAAAATGATACAAAAGATCAATGAAACCAAAAGTTTGTTCTTTGAAAGAATGAATAGCATTGATAGACTACTAAATATACTAATTTACAAAAAATCCAAATAAACGACATCAGAGTGACAAAGAGGAAATTGCCACCAACCCCACAGAAATACCCCCCCCCACAAAAAACCCTCAGAGAATTACAATCACCTCTCTGCACACAAACTAGAAAATCTAGCAAAAATTGATGAAATCCTAGAAACATACAACCTTTCTTTTCTTTTCTTTTTTTTTTTTTTTTTTTTTTTTTTT